>NC_138772.1:62069844-62339844 GCF_965119305.1 Pelophylax lessonae
AAAACATCCATTATACAAATTCAGCGTCTTTTTAACACTTAACACTACCCTACTAAAACACCCAACAACTAAACAATCCCTCAACACCCCACCCCAACAACAATCCCTTACCCTATCACCTAACAGGGGTGTTTTCTGAATGGAGAATACTTGTGTGCAAGATCAATAGCTGGGCCCAATTACTCAGGAAACAAAAAGAGGGTTAAGTGTTTATTTATTACAGGTACTTATATAGTACTGTTAATTTAGGCAGCACTTTTATATATACCCCCTACTGAGGAGAGCGTCTGATTGACAGATGACGTAACGCGTATAGGGGGCGGAGTCTTCACCGGCAACCTGAAAGCTTACAGCTAGTTTGCTGCTCTATAATTGCGGTTTCCATGCACTATCAGTAGTGCCTGTACATGTGAGTTTTTTACCATTTTCTGTCCTGAATAAAAACCCCTGTTCATACTGAGAGCATTAGATCCTGTACCTTTTATTTTTTATGTGATATCCATGATGAGATCCGTGTCCCTATGTTTGGCTATCTTCGGGCAGCAGTGTGTCTACTGAGAGGCTGTGAGAGAGCCTGCTAATCCCTGCTGGTGATTATTTGCTTATTTTGACCTTGTGGTGAAACACAGGTCAAAACTTCAGGTGAGAGGCCAATTATCTTAGGTGTTGGTGGTGGAAGACACACAGATTCACTTGTAAAACACTGGCTGGATTATCGTCATCAAGCTAATTTTACACCAATTCTAGCACAAGACCACTGGACTCTTTGGATCTATCAATTATTTATATATTATATGAATTTGATTTATTACAAGCACTTTATTTCTATTATAGCACCTTAATATTGCACAGTTATTTGTACTATGGCACTTTAATACTGCACAGATTTATGTATTATAGCACCTTAATATTGCATAGATATATGTTCTTTTATTTTTACATATTATCACTGAATGCACCTTATTAGCCTTGTACCGTTGTTTTGGATTATATATACTGTATATTGTACATTCACGTTATTCCCTGCCCTCAAGGAGCTTACAATCTAAGGTCATTAACTCCCATTCATACATATAGTAGAGCCAATATAGACAGGAGCCAAATAACCTACCAGCATGTCTTTGGAGTGTGGGATGAAACCAGAGTACCCAGAGAAAACCCATGCAAGCACAGGGAGAACATGCAAACTCCAGGCTGGTAGTGTCGTGGTTGGGATCCGAACCAATGATCCTAGCGCTGCTAGGCGGGAGTGCTAACCACTTAGCCAGCGCAGCGAGCTGCCCAAATCTTTTCTCAAAGCACTGAAGTCCTGGCCTCAGTTTCCAAGAGGCATACTGTTTGTATTATCTCATTGTGTTTGTATGGTGGGTTTCTTCTAGGTGCTCTGATCTGATTCCTTCTCATAGTCCAAAAACAATGTATATCTGTAATTATGGACAGGACAGTCTAAGCCCTTGACACAACATAACCCCCCCCCCCCCCCCCGGATATATGCATACCTGGGAACTTTTATGGTCAAATATGTTTTATTAAGGTTATAGTAAAACAAAACTGCACAGCAATGAGCCAATGGGGTGAAACTGAAGATTAATAAGCTTGGGAACCAACAAGATTAAAATATTCAATTCATCCATATACTGCACAGTTAATCAAACATATGGTAAATATATAAACCAGTATCATACCTGGGAACTTTTGGCACTTTTCCACTGCAAGTACCGGCTCGGCTCTACTCGGCCCTGCTTGGCTCGGTTTGCTTTTCCACTGCTGGCACCGCATGGTACGGTGTTGGAACGGTTCGGTACGGTACGGTATGGTTTGCTTTTCCACTAAAGTAGTACTAAAGTTAAGTGGGTGGGATAACAACGGGGTGGGTGGGATTCTCTGGCCAATCAGTGGCTAGTAGTGACTGCATGCAAAGGATTGTGGGATATGGTACAGGTATGGTACCTCTTGGAACCACAATCGAGGTGGTACTGTTTTTGAGAGCCGTACCGTTCGGTTCCATGCAGTGGAAAAGCGCCGTATCGTACCGAACCGTTCCTACACCGTACCATGCGGTACCAGCGGTGGAAAAGCACAAAAGCGAGCCGAACCGCTCGGTTCCATGCAGTGGAAAAGCGCCATTTAAAAGTCAGTGGGCCAGAGACTGAGTGCACTGCGCCGAAGAGGATAGAATAGTTTGTGGCATTCCCAGTGCTGAAATGGTGGCAATGTTTGTCTAATTATATGGGGCTAACATTGGAGGTTGAAAAAACCACTTGTTTCAGTGGTGAAAAAAGTGTTTCTGCTGATTTTACATCACGCAAAAAATGCTGTTTTTTTTCTCTTTTCTTTATTTTCCTTGCACCCGATTGGGTATTCTTTACAAAGTGAAGCTTTACCACTTTCACTAAGCTCTGAGGGAAAGCCTTTAGTAAATTCACCCCATTGTGATACCAAAAATAAATATTAATTCAAAGCACTGCAACTTCTTTTAATTTTACAGAATACTTCTTCTTTGCACGTACTTTTCTAATTGTGATTCTGATTTTTGTAGGGATAAGAAACAGCTAATTATAGGAGAGGAAAACCACATCCTGTTAACCATAAATGCACGGAATGATGGCGAAGGGGCATACGAAGCTGAACTCCATGTCAGTGTACCCGAGGAGGCAGATTATATAGGCATTGAGCGACACATGGAGGTAAGTGCTACATGCCACAAGCTCATCTAAATGAATCCGAATCACCTACCTGATAAATAAAAATCTGCCTGCTAATTCTCTCTGCCAAAAAGCCTCAGAACTCTACAAGCAGACATCTGGCAGCCAAGGACAGTTAATGTAAAACATCATATCCTATTCTTTCAAGATAAAGCTCATCGTCAGCAATTTCCTGTCCGCTAGGAAAACAAAGGATACTGTAGTTTACGCAGAGAATAGGTTTAGGGAGTGTCAAATAAAACTTTGCCGTGTACGACCATACAATGGTGCAGCCTGCTGTGTAAGACCATACAATGGCGTGACCTAATATATATTTTATCTAGTTATCTTTGATTTGTTTTTTGGTTTTTGTAAGGTAATGGGAGTGACTAAAAATAACTAAAAGCACAACTTTGGGTTCCTCCCAAAGTTGCTCCTTCTTCCCCCTTGAATGCCCCACCCAAGTAGAGCCACACAAAAATGATTTGCTTATGAAAAGTTTGTACAGTGAGACATGACACCAAACATATTGAAAAAATAGATTTTGGGTGTATATACAGGTTAAAGGTTTTGGTTATTTTTGGGGTTATGGCAGAATTTTTTACTAGTGTCTTAAGTGGGGTACACACTAGTAGAAAATCTGCTGAAAATTCCCGTCCGAGGAAAAATCGTACGATTTTCAGCTAGTGTGTACACAACTTTCAGCAGCCGATGCCGACATTTTTAAATGAAAAATAACGGAGGGACAAACACCAAAATTTTTATCGTCCATCCCCAGACGACCAATTTTCGTTTAATGTGTATTCAGTACGTCCGTGAAAAATCGGATACGAAAGACCGCGCATGATCTGAAGTTTGCTGACAACTCGGAAGTTTAGAAACAAATGTCCCCAAAAAAAAAAAAAATCGGACAAGAAATTTCGTGAACATTTATGCACTGTCAACTAAAAACGGTAATGAACGCTGAGCAAGAGAGAGAAAATCGGAGGATATTTCGTCCGATTTCCGTCAAGTGTGTACGGGTCTTTAAAGTTTGAGAGTTTAATAGGTTACAATTACAACCTATAGATAGGGGTTAGTGGTTTCGGTTAGAGCTTTTGATGATAAGGTTCCAGAGAACAAACTCCGAAGAGATAAACTTTAAATTTCCATCGTTGCAGTCAAACTTGATAACCCCCCACTATGTTTGTTCACAGAGCATATCTAAAAAATATTTGGAAATATTTCTTAGCTTTCTGGTTGTTTTTCTCGAGCATGTTTATATATATGACTTCTTTTTTTAGGATATAAGTTGATTCCTATGGTGGTACACCTATGGGCTTGCTCTCAAACTGGGCTGTGTGTGTCTATCGACACACAAATTGGGGCTCAGCCCCACCCCTCACTTCCTCTTCACAACATTTGATTGACAGCAGCGGGAGCCATTGCCTCCCACCGCTGTCTCTGAGCCTGTGAGGGGAGAGAGAGAACCAGCGCTGCAGCAGATGGGCACAGCGCTGGATTGATCCAGGACTCAGGTAAGTATTTGAGGGGGGGGGGCTGGGGGGGAGCAACTAGTGGAAGGTTTTTTTACCTTAATGCAGGTAATACAACAAACCAAGCCAACAAACTGGCTATGTAACAACAAATAAGAAGCAAATTGGAGAAGTTTATTGGTAGTGTTTGCATACACTTGAAGTGGTTGATTAATTGCAGTGCAGTGGACTAGTGATAGCCCTGTGGCATTGTAGCTTTGATCCCTTATTGCATTTCCCACAAGGAATACTATCTGCATGGAGTTTGGATGTCATGCTAAATTAGGCTTCCTCTGAGTGCTCCAATTTCATACCACAATCCTAAATGTATGCAGGTAGTTTGATCTGTTTCTGTGAAAGCTAAGTGAGTGTTCATGGGGGAATCCCTCCCACAGATCTTCTGTGTTCTCCTTGGCAGGGGAGTGCGAGGAGCCCCCCCTGCGGAGAACACAATGATTATTGCAAGCGGCTTTAGCCACTGGCAATAATGGCATGCCGAAAATCCGACATGCTGGTTGTACCCAAGTTAATCAATGGATCGACTTTTGTGCAATGAGCCTGTCCATAGATGGTTCAAATCTCGGGTGGTCCCTGCTGAACAGGCCGAAATTTGAATCCTCTTTGGCCGGCTTTACTCTATAGGATTGTGTATGACTGTTGTGGGGGCATTAGAGTGTAAGGTCCTGCAGGGATTAATGTGAATAGTTCTTCGTACCCAGAAAAGTGCTGCATGTCAAGTAAAACTAGCACATAGTAATTAATACACACATATTTCTTTTCCTAAGGGTCTGCGGCAACTTAACTGTGAATACAAAATGGTAAATGACTCTCGGATAGTAGTATGTGACCTCGGAAACCCCATGGTGGCCGGAACCAATGTAAGTAATGTGAGCAAGTGGACCTCACCCAGACTTATGCTTTAGAGGCTCCACTCTATATTTGTTATACACATAGAGTTCTCCTTCAAAGTTATCTTTGCTTAAACAGACATTATGGGAACATAGATATCCATGCATACAGCCAGGAGTGACCTTGCTTGTTAAGCCAGTCATGCATGGATTGAAATTTGGCTGATTCATCAGGGACCAGATGAATTTCTCTATTTATGGGCAGGCTGAATATACAGAAGTCGATCTATCGATTGACTTGTGTACAACTAGCCTCCTTTTGGAAATGTTCCTCTTATTCAGCTGTTGCTATAGTTTGTTCTTATAGTGGTGAAATTTCCCCGCTGTCAGAATACAAAGGTTCAGCAGGAAGGATTCACCCATCCACATCAAATGTGTAGATAGTGAAATGAAGTCATTTTCTTTTGTTCGATCAACTGGTTGAACGAAAAAAAAAATGACTTGTGTATGGCCTACAGAAGCCCTCAAAATGTCCACTTGCCTGCATGCATTAGATGAGTGAAAATAAGCTGATGGTGAGTGCTCCATGCCTGCCCAAGCCAAGCGGACTGGCCCCCTCCCGAGCTGGCCCAGCCCGTCCGCCTTCCCCCCCTTGCTGAGCGGAGCGGACCTGACAGTCAAACACTGCAACTCTCCCTCTCTATGTTGGGTAGCTACAAATAAAGACATGGCATTTATTCATGAAAAAGAATTGTGCACGATTTGTCTGACAATACAAGCAAAAGAGAGCAGCTGGATAGCTAGAAAGCTATCGAAGTGTTTATGGAATAATCAGCATCATGCAAAAATGAAACATTATTTAATACATGAAAATCTGTTTTTCATGTATTAAAGGGATTGTAAAGTCTCATTTTATGCTCTGTTGCAGTGGTTTTGCACAGAGCAGCTCAGATCCTCCTCTTCTCGGGGTGGTCTTCTGTGCTCCGGGCCGTTCCCTCCTGTTGAGTTCCTCCACAGCAAGCAGCTTGCTATGGGGGCACCCAAACTGAGCTGCAGCTCCGTGTGTCCATTTGGACATGGAGCTGCGGTTCAGCCCCATACCCTCTCTCCTAATTGGCTGACTTTGACCGGAGTGGGAGCCAATGGCGCTAGTCAGGAGGGAGAGTCCCGGGTGTTTGAGACACTCGTGGACATCGATGGACAGAGATGGGGCTCCGGTAAGTGTTAGGGGGGCTTCTGCACACAGAAGGTTCTTTATCATAATGCATAGAGATAAAAAAATGCATTAGGATTAAAAACCTTCTGACTTTACAACCACTTTAAATAAGGTTTATTTTTATGCATAATGTTGATTAATTCTTCATAAAACATTTAACAGTGTCATTTAATGAGTTCATTTACAAAGGAGTGTGTTTAGGGGCAGAATTAGGGGTGTAGCAGGGTAGGGGTTGGGTGGGGCAACTGGTGGCGAGTAACTCATAAGGCCTGGCTAATTATTCACTTGAAATTTTGAGCCCTGGCCTACAGCCCATAGGCATACAGTTGTACTTTGTCTCAGCCAGTTGAAACCTGATCTAACCTTCTCTCTTAACAATCTAAAAGCCTTTGTAAGTTACTGAATAGACAACCATTCAGTGTGTGTCTTCTCTTTCTGTGGACACAGTATGGGCATCTTCTTATTTTCTATACATCAGACAGTTCCTACTTCAACAGTGTTTACAAGGAGCCTGTACAATGCACCTGCTGGGGAGGGATTACACACCATTTAGATTTCCCAAAGTAATTTTTAGTAACTGTTTGAAGCTGAAAAAGTCTTACTGTATAAATTTGCACACTGTAGAATGGGACAGATCAGCTCAGCTCTCAGTACTGCATTACACTGTAATGATACCGGATGATGGCTTCTAATGGAAGGGTGGAGGTTTGATGTATAACCTGGCTGCACTAGCCCTCTGAAGGGAATCCTCAGAAGGTTCAAAGGCACCAGTGTCCTTTGTGCTGTCCCTACTCAACAGAAACCTTTCCGTGCACAATGCACTGTCCCTGTTCACTGTATTACAATACCTAATGAGTGCTACTGCACTTGCAAAGTGCACAGTCTATCTGCCTTTAGTAAATCCACCCTATTGCATTCATTGGCTCTCCCTTTACAGGGTGGAAGCTCATATTAGTGTTATAACCATGAATTTATACGGTCCTGCAGAGCACACCTGGCATAGCTACCTGCTACATACAAATCCTGACCTTACAGGTCTCTTTTCTCTTTTAGCTCTCTCTCGGCCTGAGATTTAATGTACAGAGGTTAGAAAATGCAGACGGGATCAACTTTGGCCTATATGTGAAAAGGTAAGCCTTGTAATACATGCAGAAACACCACAATTTACAATAGCTTCTAGTATTTGCTCTTTAATTTAGCAGGAGGTGGGGTAGTGACACAGAGACATAGGATACTAGAACTGTGTGCATTATACTACTTGTGAAACTACTTCTGTGAATGTGTCACCAGAACTATTGTCCCCATTAGAAGATTTCCCCTCTTTCACTTTTCTGGGGACAACCATATTTTGGGATTTCCTCTTATCTCACTTTTGTTGATAACGGAAAACAGGACAAATAGAGTGGGTGCATCGCCCTAATGAGGGAAGCGGTAGCAATAAAAAACAATAGTTCTAATCCATCTCCACTCTGTCCAAAAAAAGTTTTAGTCTTTAGTTATACTTTAAGCTGGCCATACATGGACCAAATTTAATCTGCTTCCTGAAGATCTGCCTGAAATTTGAGCAGCAGATGGCCATGTAGGCACCCTATCACCAAACATCCTTTGATATGAAAATCCAATCAGATACAGCCACTGTATAGATATTGTGACAGCTGCAAGCAGGGAGGGGGGGGGGGGTTTGTCTGTCCATGCTGTTTAGCATGGATGGGAGAATTGAAAGATTCATATAGTGTATGACCAGCTTTAGAAAGCATAGGTGTTAATCAAATTGGTTTACTTGTTGCTTGAAATAAATTTTAAAGCGGAAGTAAACCCATCCTTTTTTAATTTTAAAAAATAGTTAAATTTTCCACACATGCTGGAAAAGTAACACTCCCAATGGTTATGATCTCTACTAGTGACCAATATCGTTTTTTTAATGCCTATACCGATATTTTGGTCATCGGATATCGGTATCGGCCAATATTGGCCAATATTTTCGGACATTAAAAAAAAAAAATATATATATATATATATATATATATATTTTTTTTTTTTATGTCTACTGGTACTGTGTTGGAGGGATCTAAGGGTCTAAAAGACCCCAAACCCCTCCTGTGCACTTAGAAGCATTCAAAACGCCAAGTTTGGCTGTTTTGAATGCTGTAAGTTTTTTTAATTCGGCGCCGCCAGTACCCGGAAGTGATGTCATGTCATGACATCACTTCCGGGTACTCGGCGGCGCTAAATTAAAAAAATGCCGGTCAGACGGCGGCGGTGCGGGTAGGATTCCCGTGTCTCCCGGTGGGACGGGAGACCTGGGCGAGCTGCGGGGGGGGGGACGTCTCCTCCCACTCCTTGTAATGACAGCCGAGTGGCTTCTCAGCCGCATCGGTTGTCATTACAAGTCAGCCGACCATCGGCTATGGACAACGGTACCGGGGTGATGCCTCTAGGCATCACTCCGGTACAAGCACTTTCCCTAAATATTGGCAATATCGGTAAATCCAAAGGCCGATTCCAATATATTGGGGAAAGTGCATATCGGCCCTCGATATATCGGCTTTCCTGATACTCGGTCGATCTCTACTCTCAACCAAACTGTCATTCAATGGCTGGAGTCATAATTGATCACATGTGCAGCATCATGGCAGTTGTAGATTAAACAGAGGTCAAGATGGCAGCCTCCTTGGCTGAAAACAATAGGAGGGTTTACTTCTACTTTAAGGTTTTGTATTCTATAAACTGATTTTATTGGTTAAGACAGAAAAATTACTTTTTTTTTATAGATTTTTTAAATAGATTTTTATAGGTTTAATATATATGTATATTGTTTTGCTTAATTGTGTGTGTGTGTGTGTGTGTGTGTGTGTGTATATATATATATATGTATATATATATATAATGTAAAAATATGAATGAAAATAAAATTGACCATTGTAATTGCCCTTTAACATGCCAGACTACTTGCCGGGCATTGCATTTTCCCAATAGTAGCCAAATAGTAAATTGCGTGACCTTTATATCTGAGAAAAGGAGATAACAACGATTAAAAAATTTCAAACCTTATCAGGATAGCAGAAAAGGAAATCTTAAGGAAGTGCAGGAGAGAAGGAAGTGGTGACACAGAAGGGTTATTATCACAACATGATGACCTTGAAGTCATACGTCATAATCTCAGCCATGTTTTTTCAATGCAAAAAGATCATCCATCTTCCAAGAAAACCTCACACATTATTAATGAGGCTGACACAGCTTGGATGTGCCTTGTGTGCTACAGAGGGTAACAGGAAGTAATGTTAGTAGCGAGAGGACCAAAAGAGCAGATACACTTCGGAAGCGTGACTAGAGTGCTTTTTTTTTTTTTTTTTAAACATGTGTTGTTTTGTGTCAATTATGGAAGATTTATGAGGGTGATCTCCACTCCCACCAGTGTTATTACTGGAGGGGAATTAGGGCTCAGGTCAGCACCTTCTAACTTTTGTCTGCCTTAAAATGAAACAGTAGAAGCTTTTAAGTTTGTATCTATTATATTGTATCTATATAATATATTATATATATTATTTTAAAGTCTGTACAAAAGTATCGTATCTCCTTATGACGTTTATAGTTTTAATTCGTTGCCACTCCTTTCATTTTATGACAGTTATTTCCAGGACAGATCTTGTTTTCTTTCTCTAGGTGCTAAATACCAGAGCATGCTGGTGTACTAAATTGTTTTATTTAGGATATGTGAAAAAGACATTTTTTTTAAAGCTTTGAGTGGAATAGTATAGAGTTAGACCCTCTTTAAAGTTTTTTTTTTTTGTGTCTGTGCCCCCACTGGAGAGTTTCACTCTTTGGGAGAGTTAAACATTTTAAATTGTCACCAGATTAAGAAACAAAAGAAATTCTCTAAAGGGACATTGATTTGGGAAGTCTCGGTGACGCAGGCAGCAAAGGATAATATGATGGTGGTTTAACTATTCCCTTATCTAAAACTAAAAACTAAAATAAACCAAAAAACTTTTTTTGGTTTATTATAAGCCAAAAAAAGTTTTGGCTTAAAATAAACTCTAAATCTACCTTTTTACCCTAGGAACTATTGAAATGTTTTTCAGATCTCAGGGAACTCCTGCTAAGAATAATTATATCTACAGTTTTAGGTGCATCAGCATAATAACTTAATTTTAGAACGCTTTATATACAGTATCTCACAAAAAAGAGTACACCCCTCCCGATATTTGTAAATATTTTATTATATATTTTCATGTGACCACACTGAAGAAGTGACACTTTGCTACAATGTAAAGTAGTGAGTGTACAGCTTGTATAACGGTGTATATTTGCTGTCCTCTCAAAATAACTCCACACACAGCCAATGATATCTAAACCGCTATCCACAAAAGTGAGTACACCCCTAAGTCAAAATGTACAAATTGGGCCCAATTAGCCATTTTCCCTCCTGGATGTCAGGTGACTCGTTAGTGTTACAAGGTCTCAGGTGTGAATGGGGAGCAGGTGTGTTAATTTTTTTATTATTACTCTCACTCAACATTGCACCTCATGGCAAAGAACTCTCTGAGGATCTAAAAAAAAGAATTGTTGCGCTACATAAAGATGGCCTAGGCTATAAGAAGATTGCCAACACCCTGAAATTGAGCTGCAGCATGGTGGCCAAGACCACACAGTGGTTTAACAGGACAGGTTTCACTCAGAACAGGCCTCGCCATGGTCGACCAAAGCAGTTGAGTGCACGTGCTCAGCGTCATATCCGGGGGTTGTCCTTTGGAAAATAGATGTATGAGTGCTGCCAGCATTGCTGCAGAGGTTGAAGGGGTGGGGGGCCTGCCTGTCAGTGCTCAGACACCTCCAAGATGACCACCACCTTCCTAAAGAAGCTAAGGGAAAAGGTTATGGACTGGCCAAGCATGTCTCTAGACCTAAACCCTATTGAGCATCTGTAGGGCATCCTCAAATGGAAGGTGGAGAAGCACAAGATCTCTAACAGCCACCAGCTCCGTAGTGTTGTCATGGATTAGAGGAAAAGGATTACAGTGGCAACCTGTGAAGCTCTGGTGAACTCTATGCCCAAGAGGGTTAAGACAGTGCTGGAAAATAATGGTGCCCACACAAAATATTGACACTTTGGGCCCAGTTTGGACATTTTCACTTAGGGGTGTACTCACTTTTGTTGCCAGAAGACATTAATGGCTGTATGTTAAATTATTTTGAGGTGACAGCACATTTACACTGTTATACAAGCTGTACACTCACTACTTTACATTGTAACAAAGTGTCATTTCTTCAGTGTTGTCAAATTAAAAGTTATAATAAAATATTTACAAAAATGTGAGGGGTGTACTCACTTTTGCGAAATACTGTAGGTGGCCCTAGCTGACTAGTGTCCTTCATTACAAGAACACAGGTGCCTCATAGCATTACTTCTTGCTCTGTTTCTAGGATGCATCCAGCTTTTGCTGTCCAGGACACTTTGCTGCTAGGATGCAGGTGGCTCTTGCTGTCTAGCCTCCTTTGTTGCTAGGATGCAGGTGGCTTTTGTTGTCTAGTGTCATATATTACTAGGCTGTGGATAGTTCTTGCTGTCCAGAATCCTTTGTTGCTAGGATGTAGGTGGCTCTTGCTGTCTAGTGTCTTTCATCGCTAGGATGCAAGTGGCTCTTGCTGCCTAGCAGCCTTCGTTGCTAGGATGCATGCAGCTCTTGCTGTCCAGCATATTTTATTGCTAGGATGCAGGTGGCTCTTGCTGTCTAGTGTCCTTCATTACTAGGATGCATGTGGCTCTTGCTGTCTAGTGTCCTTCATTGCTAGGATGCATGTGGCTCTTGCTGTCTAGTGTCCTTCATTGCTAGGATGCAGGTGGCTCTTGCTGTCTAGTGTCCTTTATTGATAGGATGCAGGTGACTCCTGCTGTCTAGTGTCTTTTGTTGCTAGGATGCAGGTGGCTCCTGCTGTCTTAATGTCCTTCATTGCTAGGACAAAGGCAGTTATCAGGTCAAACATGATGCCTCAATGGTGTACAATCAAATTGTATTGATAATTAACATTGTTGATAATTACACGTTGGCGTAGGTACTCTGTTTGCATGTGAACATTGGCACAAACATTTACATGTATACATCATAGAATACAATCCATAAGTAGAACCACAGGTGCAGAGCTTGATCTCAATATAGTGCAAGTTTGCTAATCTTTATGGTGCATTAGGCCCCTTTTGCGGACCCGTTTTGGCGGACTCCGCTTGTTAAGCGGGGATCGCTGCGTTGATCCCCGCTGAGCAGGCGGATGACAAGTCTTTCTCCACTCACCGTGCAGAGAAGAACCTGTCAGAATCCCGCTCGCCCCTAAGGGGAGATCGTATGAAAATGTTTCATCTGTCTGTTTTCATCTGATCCTATCCGATCCAGCCGGAAGGCGAACATATCACCATCCGTCTGTTTTCAGCGGATCTTGTCGGATCGGATGCCAGGTGGGTGTCCGCTGACATCTGTCTCCCCATAGAGGACAATGGGTGGCCCCATCGTGTCCATCTGAAGAACGGACAGTTGGATCCTATCAGTCCAATCGTGTGAAAGGGGTCTAAGCCAAAGAAAACAATACACCTGCATTCAACTTATTATATTATTATAGAAGAGTTATACAGTATAGCGTCAACAGTTTGTGCAACCCTTCCTTTATTTATTACAATTATTTTTATGCAGCCAACAATTTATGCAGTGCTTTACATATTGCACATTAGCTTTAAAATATATACATAAAAACACAAACACAGTAGTAATAAAAATGCTGCATCTTTTTATGGTCATGTGTGTAAGTGAGTGCTGGATAGGATAATACAACTAAAATGCTATTACTTTGAGTTGCGTAAAAACATACAGACAACTGACTGTAAAGTAATTATGGGGGAGCTTAAAATGTTAATTTTCTCAATCAATTACATCTGCGAGTAGATTTTTAATCTGGTGTTTGAGGTTCCTGGACATGAGTTCTCAGTTCTTTGCATCCGAGAGACATGAAGATGTCATCACGACACCTGAACACTCACCACTCAACACGCTAGGAGATGGACCCATTTAGCCGCTGTATGAGCCTTATGGAAAAACCATCTAAAAATAGTGTTTTAGCAGAAGAAAAAAAAAAAGTAATGGAATTTATTTGCTGCATCAAAATAATTCAGATATTTTCCACTCTGAGCCGATAACGTCCGAAAACTGTTTGTTTTGCGTTCTTTCAAACCACATTCTGCCAGATTACATGCTTGTTATTACAAAACACGCGGAGAGTTCCAGAAAAATGTCAGTGTATTTGTTGCAAATGCTTCGGAGTCGTTGACTCTGGTGAAGAATGTTCGAATGGAAAATACAAAAGAATAGAAACACTCTGAAAAGTGTGGATAATGATCACATCACATCGCGAGTTTGGCAGCAAGCTGGCCCTTATTCGGATAACACGGACGTAATTAGTTTATTGCAAAATCTGTTGTTCATTGAAGTGATGAATTGAGTATCTGGAGCTGTATTAGGATTCTTTGAATTTGTTTATTTAAAGGACTTTAATTTATTTACATAAGGAAAACAAAAAAAATAATTTTTGCCTGAATCGGAATGTCTGCAGAAAAGTTGAAATGTCATGTTTTAGCAGCTTTTGTTCAAAGGTGGGCTGATGTACCTGCCAGAGATCTGGCCTGGAGAAGGGAAGGAACCTCTCGGGGGTCATTAAAGAATTATTTTTTATCTCCCCATACTTTGCAATTTTACCTTCTGTTCAGCAATTTATAAAAGACTGATTTGCCCCTGTACAAATCATTAGTAAGACCTCATCTGGAATATGCAGTTCAGTTTTGGATACCAGTTCTTAAAAGTGATATCGGGGAACTGGAGAAAGTGCAGAGAAGAGCAACCAAACTGATAAGAGGCATGGAGGAGCTCAGCTATGAGAAAAGATTAGAGGAACTGAATTTATTCTCTCTTAAGCCCCGTACACATGTACCGATTGTCGGCCGTAAATATTCGGCCGACGACCGATCGGCCGATTGTAGGCTTGTTAGTATGATGCTTCCGACAGCCGACAGCGCATTTTCGGCCCAACAGAATCTGTCGTGCAGGCATTAAAATTTTTGTTGGCCGTCACCAGAACGGCCGATTGTTCGCCAGTCAGTACAGATTTCGGCCGACAGACAGCCGATTAGCAAGATTGGGCATGCTCAGAAAAGAAAAAAGACAAGGAAAGTGAACCATCACATGACATCACTTCTGCAGTCGGCTATTGTTGGCCGACAAAATTCGTGTGCAGTCTTTTGCAGTTTTCAACAGACACGACAGCCCTGGACAAAAGACGGCCGATCGTTCGGCCGACGATCGGTACGTGTGTACGGGGCTTAAGGCCCCTTTCACACATACGGTCCGTTCAGTTCATCAGTTCAGTCACGTCAAAATGTATCAGTTTTCCATCCGTTTTTCATCCATTTTTCATCTGTTTTTCGTCAGTTGTTATCTGTTTTCATCCGTTTTTCATCCGTTGTCATCCGTTTTTCATCCGATCCGTTTTTTTTGACGGATGAAAAATAGGGCATTCATCCGTTCAAAAAACGGACATTGACGGAAGTGGATGAAAACGGATGTTAACTGATGATCATCCGTTGTCATCCGTTTTTACATAGAGATACATTGATGTCTGTTTTTCATCCGTCAACGGATGGATGAAAAACGGACAAACGGACAGCATGTGTGAAAGGGGCCTTAAGAAGAGGAGATTGAGGGGGGATATGATCAATTTATACTTGTATATACTGTAAATACATAAGGGGTCCATATAGTGAACTTCGTGTTGAGTTATTCACTTTAAGGTCATCATAGAGGACAAGGGGGCACGCTTTACGTCTAGAGGAAAACAGATTTTGTCTCCAAATATGGAAGGGTTTCTTTACCGTAAGAGCTGTGAAAATGTGGAATAGATTCCCTCCAGAGGTGGTTCTGGCTAGCTCACTAGATTGCTTTAAAAAGGCCTGGAATATAAATGGGTACTAATATTTATAGGTAAAATTGATCCAGGGAATATCTGATTGCCTCCTGGGGGAATTAATTCCCCTGCTGTAGCAAATTGGATCATGCTTTGCTGGGGGGGGGGGGGGGGTTTGCCTTCCTCTGGATCAACTGCGGGTAAAGGACTGTGTATATGGGATTGTATGGTTGGGTTTTCTTTACTGTTTCTTATTGGTTGAGCCAGATGGACTTGTTCTCTTTTTTTCAACCTGACTAACTATGTAACTATGATATAGAAAGCAGAAATGCCCAATCTGGCCTAGCATCAGATACACTTTTTGTGCACATGCTTAGTAATGTAACACTTCCAGGTATGTATTACTTCTCATAGAAATCACAGCCCAAGCCCAACCCCCCCCCCCCCCCCCCAGTCCTTTTCCCGACAATGCTTTTTATTGCTTTTCTTTCTAAATGGAGGGAGCCATCTTTGTTCTGGTGCTTGTGCCTGATGCCAAATCAGCCCCCTTTCTGCACCCTATCCCCTTTGTAACTTGCTAAAAAGTCAGAAAAGAAAAATTTGAAAAGAAAATTCTTCCCACTGCCTGCAGCAGACTGAGAGTATCATCTATGTGTGGGCTCTCCAAATGTTCTAAGCGAAGGCCCAGTTTACTGTCCTTCAAACTTTAGAGGGCTTGGACTGTGGCCAGCCGGCGTAAAAAATGCCTTAGCATCAGTGGGAATAAAAAAAATAACATAGCACCTGTGGTTGGTAGGAGGAGTAGTACCCCATGATTGGTGTCAGTGGAAGGAATAATCCTCAGTGTGTCAGTGGGGGAAATAATGCTCTATCGTTGGTGTCAGTGGGCACGATAGTGTCCCATTGTTGGTGTTAGTTGGGAGGAAAAGTTCCCCATCATGGGTGTTAGTGGGGGGAATTATGCCCCACTGTGGGTGTCAGTTTGAGAAACCACGCCCCGTATCGGTGGGAGGAATAGTGCCCTGAGACAAAGGCTAAGGGCCACATCCAGCCTGCGAGTCTCGGTTTGGAGACCACTGATCTAAGCATAGGCAAAAATCTCCGGGCTGCCTAATAATCATAAAAAGTTTGAACTTTACGATACTTTTTCCATAAATGGTGAAATGTCAGGAATGTATTCATACAAACTTGTAAAGTTACTGAGGAGAGATCCACCTTAAAGAATTTATCCAGTACCCAACATACAGTTGGTGGAGGCAGCACAGTGGCTTACTGGCTAGTACTGGTCAGGTTCACTTTATGATTTACTGCTTTCAGGGGCTCCGGGCTTCAGCAAAATGGCAGCCTCCAGCAAGAAGAAACAGGAGCAATGCACACAATAGTTTTGGTAGCATAATTATTGTTAAATGTATGTTCTTTACTAAAGAATATAATTTTTTACCAAGCTGTTATGGGTAAACTTCTGCTTTAAATAGAGACTCCTTTTATGAAAAACTATATCATGCACTTGTCGATAGTAATGATTCTATTAGAGTTAGAAATTGCTAAAAAGCAATATATGTTATACATTTTACGTTGTTATTGCCATTTATTATAGCTTTTCAAACTTGTCATTTACAGTTCCAATAAGGACAATTCCCAAAGTAACTTTGTTAGTCTGGAAATCCCTATAACTGCCACAGCCCAGGTAGAGATAAGAGGGTAAGTCTTCTACCTTTTTGTTTTCTATAATCAATGTTAGCTTAATTGTTTTGTACAATTTAAAATGTTTGTTACCCCAACATTTTGTATTCCTGATATGTGCCTGCTGGTCCATGTACTTGTATGAGAAAGTATCCTGTTCTCTTTGTATTGCTTCCTTTATGTGGAATTCCTGGTGTACCTGCCAGTCCCCCTGCTTTCGTATTAAAAACTGACCACTCTAAACAGGAGAACAAACAATGGTCAGTTCTCTAGCTATTCTGGGAACTCAGCCTGCTCTTCTCCAATGATCAGACTTGTCCTGACACGCCCCCTGCTGCACAGCCATTCACGGACAAGCTCAGTGTGCTGCTGCTTCTCCTCCTCCCTCAGCTTTTATGCAGCTAAGAACAGAGGGAATGTGATCACTTCTATAAAAGTGAAAAAGGGTATTTATAATGTGTTTTTATATATTTACAAAAATGTTTTGCCTTTCATTTCTATTTTAAACTGAATGTTTTTTTTTTTTTACAAGGTGATCGTTTACAATCACTTTTAGGCCCCGTTCACATAGGGGCGATCCGACTTCGGGTGGCGACCTCCGAGGTCGCGGTGCGAGCAGCGCGCCGCGACCTCGGAGCGGCCACCACGGACTTCATAACATTGAAGTCTATGGCGGTCGCCTCCGGGTCGCCCCAAAGAAGCTCCGGACCCTTTTTCTAAGTCGGAGCGACTTGTGTCGCTCCTATTAGAACGGGTCCGCAGCTTCCCTATGGAAGGTGACCTACGGCGACCTGTGAGGCGACCAGCTCTTAGTGTGAACGGGGGCTAAGTCACTTTGCATGTGTGTATGTTTAAAAATTGAATTTTTAAATTGGGAATACCATTCATTTTAAGAAATTGTACTCACTCAAAGTATATTTAAAGCTTTTTTTGTGTGAGGGGGTAACAAAGACATGGGTTAAAAAATCTTTTTTTCTCAACTTTTAGCTTTTTTTACCATCTTGTCCCATTGGGTTCCGGGACATTGTTTTATAAAGCGAGGGAGTGTTTTCTTTGGTAGTTGTCCCCAATGAAAGATTTCCTGTTAATGGTGACATAAAATAAAACTTAGAATTTTCAATGATAGTGGCCACCAGAACTAATAGAGAGACACAGCAACAGATCCTGGCAGGAGTTCTAAACATTAAGCACACTATCCAAAAAAGTTTCAGTTTTGGATTCTGGCATTAAACTCAAAAGAAAACATTTTTGAAATTTTATAGTGGGGGCATTCATCTTCTTTTTTTAGGCTTTCCCTCCTTCATTTCTATCTGGTGATCTGGCCAATAGGTTTGTTGTTTTTCAAAAGAACACGCTGTGTCCTGCAGATGTAGCAGTTACAGGGATAAGACAAACCATTTAATATTTGCTTTTATTTATTCATTTAAACCTTTTATATCAAAAGAAAACAAAATGTTGCTGTAACTGCAGTGTAAGCTAGAGTTTGCTACATTTGCTAGTACAATTAGAGCCGGTTCACACTGGGGCGACTTGTCAGGCGACCTGGTCGCCTGACAAGTTGCCGTGGGTTGCCTGCCATAGATTAGCACAGGAGCCGTTCTAATAGGAGCGACACAAGTCGCTCCAACTTAGAAAAAGGGTCCTGTACTACTTTGGAGCGACCTGCATTGACTTCAATGATATGAAGTCCGTGCATGTCGCTCCGAGGTCACCCCGGCAAGTCGGGTTGCCCCTATGTGAACCGGCTCTTAACCTTCCCTGCCCCTCAGACTGACAATGCTTCTGTTCAAATGTGCCCCCTGTGCTCCTCTATGGAGAATTGAGGCACTCTAATACAGGAGGCGTGTTACTGTGTCTGTAAAAACAAAGGGAAAAAAGCCTAAAAAGAAGGAAACTAAGGCAGCCCCCACATATAATGGTTGGTGAGCTGCAATATATTAAATTTCTGGTTTTGGGTTTAACCACCTTAAGGCTATGTAGCGATGGGGCCATAAATACAAGAGTTTTTTTTAAAGTTCCCTGACCACCAACCTATAATTTGATATGTTGGCCGCTTGGGTCTGTTCACAATCCTGCAGCTATGTTGCTTCACTTTGCAGGATGACAGTTTACTGCAGGAGACAGACTGGCAAGGGCGTAACTACAGGGGTTGCAGGGGTTGCAATTGCTACCGGGCCCCATGCTCCAGGGGGCCCGGTAGCAAACCAGTGGGTGAACTTCCAGGATCTCAAAGGTCACACTTGCGACCGGGCCCTGGCATTTCACCACTGTGGGGAGGCCCCAAGATTGCAGGAAGGGGGCCCACTGCAGAACTTGTGAAAGGATCCTGATGCGGGACCATAATAAAAGGCCATGCAATGAGAGTAAAGAGCCCCAGGATAAGTGGGAAGAGCCCCGGGCTTGAAGGGAAGGGCCCCGGCCAGGGGTCTGGGGGGCCCTTCATGGTTTCTTGCATCGGGGCCCTGAAGGTTCTAGTTACGCCTCTGCAGACTGGGCACACCGTACATAAGACTGCATGGAGAACACTGCCTTTATAAGCCCCTTTACAAGCCAGTGCTCCCACTATTGAATTCTAAGGCCACACAACAAGAACCAAGGGACTGCATGGGGCCCTCTGGTCATTAGTTGGGCACCAAGGATTAACAGCTTGTTGTAAAAAGACTTTTATTAGGTCAAGATACAATTTACACACAGAAGTTGGTTACTCGTGAGTAGGGATGAGCTTCAGTCCGAACCCATATTCGGCTGAACTGTGAAGGAACCCGTCAGTGCCTGGCCAATCAGCAGCAGGCAGCAGATTCTCCAACCAACAACTGCATGTACACAAAGGGGGGAGGGGGGGGTAGGTGCTCATGACATCATTGACCTAATATGACCACATGATCATATTAAAACCATGTCATTGGCCAGGGGCTGACAGCTTCCTTCAGGAACCTATGCTCAGGGGAGGACTGAGCCATGGGGCAGGGGGGCAATTGCCCCCTGGGCCACTGTGATGCCCCGTAAAAAGGCTGCACTGCTTCTGCCACAGACATGCCTAAAGGATTCCTGGTGAAGAGAAGTAAAAAGTCCCCACTGCTGACCTACTGAGTGTGGGATGAAGACAAGGACAGAGTGCAGGCCTCCCCCCCAGCATGGAGGGTGTAAACTGTGTCTGAGCAGAGGCCGGTTCCATGCCCCACTGGAGACTCTCCTTCCCCAGGCAGCCCCGACCGAGCTGTCACAGCCCCCCCCCCAACTGCACCCCCCCCCCCCCTGCTTGCCAGGTCGGGAATGTGGATTCAGCCAGTGAGTAGAGAGAACCTGGAGTGGAGCTGCAGCCGGGAATGGGGGTCAGGAGGAGGCTGGTAAGAGGGAGAGCGGGAGGGGGGCCGAGTTGCTGCACTATGGGCCTCTGATTTGTACTTGCTCCCTGGGCTGAAAGTTGCCAGTTGGCCCCTGCCTATGCTCATCCCTACCCATCAGTAGTGGCCCCTCCCTTATCGGGCAGCCCACTCATCAAGTTTCATTAAGACTATGGCAGCTAATGTTGGGCTGTTTCCCATAGTCCTCTGGAAATTATTTGTAAAGGTTTAAATGTGTATTTGTAAAACAAAGACTGTATATATGTAAACCAGATGTAAAGCAATAGATAAAAAAATGTATACACATAAAAAAAAATCCAAAAGGGCCCTGTTATAGATTCTCATGAGCATGGGCCCACCATAGCTATCATCTCAGTCCAGCCATCCTTCCTCCACTTTTTGCAAAGCTCTATTAAAGCCTTTTTGCCTTAGGGCAAATGTGCGGTATTCAATAAGACCCAATTCCAATATACGTAAAATGAGCAGGATTCATTCAATTTTAAAATAATGCATGGTTTAAAGGCATGTCCTATAAACATTAAATAAAGGAGCAAATCCCTTAAAACGCAGGCTAATAAGATTTACCTAACAGGATATAGGTCCCAGGAAAATACGAGTCCGCATCCTGCTT
The DNA here is from genome assembly GCF_965119305.1 of Pelophylax lessonae. NCBI lineage: Eukaryota > Metazoa > Chordata > Amphibia > Anura > Ranidae > Pelophylax > Pelophylax lessonae. Next base: position 62,090,705 of record NC_138772.1, read on the forward strand.
GATAGCATAAGCAGGCTTCTGAGGGACTGCGTCTGCTTTTTCTCCCCTCTCGGTAGACCGCCAGATCCTTGGACTTTGGTGACCTCCCAAAACGTGTAGCAAATCCAGACAGTATGCACTGACATCACTTACAGTAAAATGAAACAGGTTCTCTGTTCCCTGGAGGACGATAAAATTGGAGACTTCTGTAGCTAGAAAGGGGAGAGCATTTGTGTTCTGAGAATACTTACAAAGAGTAGGAGAGCTGGCTACATTTTATGTTATTTTATTGTTTATTATACTTGTATCGCCTCTCTGTCTTCTCTATAAAAAATAAGGGCATTGATACATGTCATAGGCTAATATAAAACACTAGTTGTGGTGCGTTGAGCAAGTGCTGTGAGCTAGATGTAAAATGCACGGAGTGCTGCAAATGATTTCAAGCGGTATCAAACCTAACAGCAAACATGTATTATATTGCAGTTTACAAACTCTTAGGTGTGATAGCTGCATTAGTTTTATTTTTTAGTCCTTCTTTTTTTCTTTTTTCCTCTGGTAATCAATTCAATAATTCTGTTGTTTTTCCAAAAGAACAAGCTTTCTTGTAGTTACAGGGATAAGACTAAACATTTACCCCTGGTGGGGTGCTTACAATGGCCAGCCTTTTTAAGTGTATCCAAATCCAATAGACCACATGTGACAAACACAAGGCCCGCGGGCTGAATGTGGCCCTCCAGGCCATTTCATGTGGCCCTCGCACCTCTCCTGCAGCTGCGGCACCCCCGCATCTTTGCCCCCACCTTGTCTCAGCATTTGGCAGCAAAGAGGAGGACAGAACTCCTAATTCGGATTCTGTGCAGCTTCAGCACCCCCTTGTTTCTGCCTCCCCTGGTCTCAGCATTCAGGAACTTCCAGCCCTCCTCTGGTCCTCCTCCAGACTCTGCATTTTCTGCTTCCCAGCTCCATCCACAGCTGCATAAGGTAAAGGGAGAATACTGTGATGTAATGGAGGGTAGGGGACTTTTGACCTCTGATAGCGGGTGGGCTCTTGACAGGGGGAGTAGGGTGCTCTGGACATCTATTCTTACAGATACAACTGGCCTTTTGAGGGCAACCCTAATGCTGATGCAGCCCGTGATGAAATTGAGTAAAGCCCCGTACACACGTAACGATTGTCGGCCGTAAATATTCGGCCGCCGAACGATCGGCGGATTGTCGGCTTGTTAGTATGATGCTTCCGACAACCAACAGCGACTTTTCGGCCGAACAGAATCTGTTGTGCAGGCATTAAAATTTTTGTTGGCCAACACCAGAACGGCCGATTGTTCGCCAGTCAGTACAGAATTCGGCCGACAAACAGCCGATTAGCAAGACTGGGCATGCTCAGAAAAGAAAAAACACACGGAAAGTTAACCATCACATGACATCACTTCTGCAGTCGGCTGTTGTTGGCCGACAAAATTTATGTGCAGTGTTTTGCAGTTTTCAGCCGACAGGACAGCACCGGACAAAAGACGGCCGATCGTTCGGCCGACATTCGGGGCTTTAGACACCCCTGTACTAGACCATCTAACAGATTGATAGTGTTCCTGTCCAAAGGTGCCCCCTGTGTTCCTTCAGCCAGAGTGGGGGCACTCTAATACAGGAGGTGGCTAGATAACCAGGTCAACAGATGGAAAAAAAGCTTAAAAAAAGAAAATGAATGCAGCCATCACTGGTAAACTGCAATATATTATATTTTTGGTTTTGGGTTTTAATAGAGAAACTTTTAGTTGAAAGTGGAGCATTTGTTTTAAAATGTGAAACAGTTAAAGATCTTTAACTGCAGCTCATTAACTGGTTTACTTTAATAGCAATATAAAATTATTATTAATTATCTGGTATCCGACTTCCTGTTCCAGTGACACTATGTGGGGATGATTTACTAAATGCAAATAGGCTGTTCACTTTGCAAGAGAAGTTTGTAAAGGAATTTGTCCCAGAGCTTGGTGCTTGTGTTGGTTTTGCTTTGCAAAGAATACCCAATCACATGCAAGGAAAATGTAAAAGAAACATTTTTGCTTCCACACGATTGGATGATGGAAGTCAGCAGAGCTTCACTTAATTTATTAGAGCAGAACTAAACCCATTTCCAAAAACAGTTATTGATAAGTGTTCCAGTTGCTTGTTCTCTTAATCGGGTGGCTGGTGACCTAAACTGATCATACTGTAATACTGTATGTGTAGCACCATAGCAACTGCAGATCAAACTGAGGCTAAAATGACAGCTTCTTTGGCTGGAAAGGGTGGGAGGGTTTAGTTCTGCTTTAGGCTACGTTCACATTTCAGCGTATCGATCGCCCGTGATCATGAAATCATTGCAAATCGCGGGATGCCTGTGCATTGCCCGTGATTTGCAATAGCACCCCAAACGCTGTGCGATGTTGCCACGATTTGCGCCTGCCGAATCGCGGTAACATCGTGCAAAAAAAAAATGCGGAACGCATGAGCCCCCAAAGAAGCTCTTGTACCTTTTTTGGGTGCCATGCGTCCCGCGATTTTTTTTGCGCGATGTTACCGCGATTCGGCAGGCGCAAATCGCGGCAACATCGCACAGCGTTTGGGGTGCTATTGCAAATCACGGGCAACGCACAGGCGTCCCGCGATTTGCAATGATTTCCGGATCGCGGGCAGAATTGCGGTGATTCTGCCCGCGATCGATACGCTGACATGTGAATGAAGCCTTAAGCTCTGGGGAAGTCTCCCTTGCAAAGGGCAACTTCCTTTGCAAAAATGAGTAGCCTAAATTACCTTTAGTAAATAAACTTCTACGTGTCAGAGAACATCAAGGAAACACTGAGACTGGAAACCATGATATCACACAAGAGACCACACATGACACAGCAGTGAAATCTTGAATAAAAGGTGGCCAAAAGAAACTAGATTGTGGCAATGCCAACACCTACCCACAAAATCACATGCTGTGAGGGGGGGGGGGGGGGGGTGTAGGCATGAACCCACCGAAAATTGGGACTTTACAGGCGTTGACATACGGTGGTAAAAATAGATAATATGGACCAACAAGTAATAAAATATCAGCTTTATTGAGATTTACATAACACAGTTGTTAAAAATGGATGATGCAAAAAATATATCATAACAGATAATGACATACATAATATACAAAAATGAGTAATGAACCACTTAAGCCCCGGAAGATTTTACCCCCATTCCGACCAGGGATTTTTTTGCGATTCGGCACTGCGTGATTTTAACGGACAATTGCGCGGTCGTGCGGCGCTGTACCTAAACGAATTTGACGTCCTTTTTTTCCCACAAAGAGAGCTTTCTTTTGGTGGTATTTGATCACCTGTGCGATTTTTTTTGATCATGCGCTATAAACAAAATAAGAGCGTCAATTTTGCAAAAATAACAATATTTTTCAAATTTTTTTTATATGAAATTCCCCCCCCCCCCCAAAAAAAAAATGTAAAAATCTAAATTTTTTAACATTTTCGGCCAATTTGTTTTATGATACATATGTTTGGTAAAAAAAATCGCAAAAAGCGTATTTTGATTGGTTTGCGCAAAAGTTATCGCGTTTACTAACAAAGGGAAAGTTTTTTGTCATTTTTGTTGTTTTTTTTTTAACACGTAATGGCGACGATCTGCGATTTTTTTTTTGTGGTACTGCGACATTGCTGGCGGACAGATCGGACCCTTGACTGACATTTTTTACACTTTTTGGGTTACCAGTGACATTTCTACAGTAATCAGTGCTATACATATGCACTGTTACTGTAAAATTACACTGGTAGTGAAGGGGTTAACTTTTTTTGAGAGGCTGGGGTTATGTGTGTCCCTAGGGGCTTGATTCTAACTGTGATTGGCTGTGTCTTGAGCTGTAGGAACAGTGATCAACGGTCCTACATAGTAGAACCGTATGATCACTGTTTCTACACAGGGGAGAATGACAGGCGGCTTGTTTACATTAGCCGCCTGCCTTTCTCCCTCTGCACCGACGATCGCCGAGTGACCGGCGGACATCGGGTCCGCCGGTCACACGCGCGGTGGGGTCCGTGACCACGCGGGAGCGTGCCTCCGGGGGCGCGCGCTCGCTCCCTAGACCCTCACAGGCTAGCGACATAGTACTACGTCTCTCTGCCTGTGAGGGGCTGACCGCCGCAGTAAATAGTCGTGCGGCGGTCGGCAAGCTGTTAACCAAAAATACAAAGATAGAGGTCACCAGGGTCCTACATGTTTCGCCGACATAGTGGGCTTCCTCAGGGACCAGTGGTAGTTGTGACCTGTTTGATGGTTCTAAGCAACAAAATAACCAAAATGAATAACTCACAATATCATTGGAATCAGCAACCGCAGACATATAATGAATGCAGTAGCAAAACACTCACATGTCTATACAGGTATATATAGCATAATGCTATAAAAGGTGGCCAAAGTTGAGGTTTGGGTTCACTGCTACTATGGATTCAAGGTGAATCCTGCAGGTTTCATATTTACATTACCGGTGGCTCTATGTGCAGGTTAACCTGGGAGAATTTTTTCCAAACCTTAATGCACTGCGTTGTCTTGGAATAACATCCAATAGGGTTAAAAGATCCAATAACGAGATTTTTGGATAAGGCAAAGGTGGTGGGCACAGGTCAGGCATAGGGGTTGATTTACTAAAGGCAAATACACTGTGCACTTTGCAAAGTGCAGTTGCTCCAGAGTTTAGTAAATGAGCAGAAGCTCTGCTGACTTCCATCTTCCAATCATGTACAAGCAAAAATTCATTTTTTTTTTTTCCTTGCATGTGATTTGGTGTTCTTTGCAAATTGAAGCTTTACCTAATTGACTAAGGTCTGAGGCAACTGTAATGTGCAAAGTGCACAATCTATTTGTCTTTAGTAAATAAACTCCATAGTGTCATTGTATTGGATGGTGCTGTACTGAAAGGATAGGCAAAACTGACAAACACAAGTGTAATACCTTAGAAACACAGATATGTTCTAAAAGGATCAACTTTTATAGAACTGTATAGCATCAAAATGGAAATAAAACATTTTCAACAAGGAACCTGTAGGCAAATTTAGCTGCACATACAGCGTGCCCCAAATTACATTTAGAGTTGTGTGCACAGATATGCTTTAACTGCCTATAACAGGATTAATATTGTCATGATATATAAGTAGAATAATTATATGCATTCCTTCATTCACAAATACTTCCTGTTGCCTCTAAAACCAAGAATGTTCTGGTCCTATGGCTAGCGCAGTGGCCTCAATGAGGAAGCATGGATAGAGGAACTAAGTTATTATGGATAACAAGCTACAGTTGTGTAAACTGCCGGATAAAGGGTTTTTTTTTCTTCCCAACATCACATCAATAATTTCCTGCTCACTGCCCCGATGTCCATACCCCCAAGTTTAGTCTGTATCTTCGCATCCTGCTACAGCATGAGATACTTTGTGTAGCTTTAGACTTTCTTTGTCATTGCTTGCAGGAAAATTTTAATTTGAGGAAATCCTCTTTGAAGATCATCACAAAGGGGACATGCTGGTTTTATCATTTATATCTAATTTATTCATCCTCATTGATAACAGGGTAATATAAAAACGATTGTCTCTGGACAGTAAATGCTTGTTGTATTATGCTGTACATATTCTGGCAAAATGATCCCTCGAATTGTGGGTGTCAAAATAGGGGTGCACTAGATAGAGAATTTTTTTTCGCATTAGTAGAGTGAGGATTAAATGGACATATCGCCCACTTTTCTGAGAAAACAAGGAGGGACACCTTTAGGCTAGGTTCACACCTATGCGTTTTTTTAGTGCTATTTGCAGTTTGCAGAAACACACTACAGTCCATTTACCTGGTTTCCCATGGTATTGGTTCACATCTATGCGTTTTTCGGCCAGTGCGTTTTTGGAAAGGGTCTGGGACTTTTTTCGTGAAGTATATTGCATTTTTGCGTGTAATAGACTTCAATGGACCCGGAACAAAAACACATATGTTGCGTTTTTGATGCATTTTTACATGTGTTTTGCATGTTGCATTTTGCTTTTTTTTCTCTTAACAGTGTATACAGTAGCTGGTTGTTAAGGAGCAGGCCATGAAGCCGGCCACAGCATCCTTATTACCTATGAGGGGGTTTCCACGCTAACAGTTGAATGTAAAAACTAGAATTGCTGGCAATAACAAAAATAATCAGCAAATTATTTTTTAAAAATGGCTTGGGGGTCCCCCCCCAAAATCCATACCGGACCCTTATCAGAGCATGCAGCCCGTCAGGTCAGGAAAGAGAAGGGATGATTGAGCGTGCCTCCCCCTCTCCTATCAGGCCACATGCCCTCAACATGGAGGGGGTGTTTTGGGGCAAGGGGGGTCTGCCCCTTGTTAAAGGGGGCTTCCAGATTCTGATAGGCCCCCTGCCTGCAGACCCCCACAGCCAGCTCCAAAGGTTGTGGGGAAGAGGCCCTTGTTCCCATCAACATGGGGACAAGGTGCTTTGGGATGGAGAGGCAGCAAGCCCCAAAGCACCCCCCCCCCCCATGTTGAGAGCATGTTGCCTAGTGTGGTTAAGGAGGGGGGGAGGTGCTCACTCGTATGGATTGGGGGGGACCCCATCAGTTGCTAAGGACGCAGCGGCTAGCTTCCATGTCCACTCCCTAACAACCAGCTATACAGTATACTGTTTATTAAAGGGATTAAAAAAAACTCAAAATGCATTGAAAAAGCATGTTCAAAACGCACCGCAAAATGCGCTTGAAAACCGCATCAACCGCAACCTCATAGATGTGAACCTAGCTCTGAAGAGGAACTATACTTTCCCTACTCCCGCCACCAAAAAAAAAATCCCAAACACTTGTTCCTGTCCTAAATTGAAAAAAAAATAGCATACTTACTAAAGCATGGAGTCCAGCATTGTCTTGCTGAAGCAAACCTCTCCTTTAACCCCATTTTCAGTGCTGCCATCTTTAAAGCCAGCCATAGACAGAATGTTTTTCTTTCCTGCAAGCACAAGTTGCAGGAAAGAAAATTGCTAGATTTCCCCATCAACACAGTCAGAGTTGATGGGGGAATCCCTCCCCTGGAGCCATTGTGTTCTCCCAGCAGGGGGGGCAGGGGAAGCCAATCCCGCCGGGAGAACACAGTGATTACTGCTATTGGCTATAACAGCCATTAGCAGTAATTGCATGTACAATTTGACCGCCTGGTTGTGCCCAAGTTGATCGATCGATTACCTTGGGTACATTCAGCCTGCCTATAGATGGTACAAATCTCAGCCAGTCCCTGCTGAACCAGCTATGATTCAAACTGTCTATGGCCAGCTTAAGTTTTATCCGACTGACACACCGTGAGTCTCTGCAAGGTTTGCTGGACCTGACAGAGATGCCCATTGTGTGTCCGTGCATGCACCCCCCGCCCAGTGACAGAGGTTCTAAGTCTGTCTCCATAAAAGTAACAAAAGATTGGTTAGATTTGGGTGTAAAGACTCTTTGCCCACTGCCCAACCCACTTATAGTAAACTTCCTATACTCCTCTGTCACTTCTTCCTCTGGAAGTCACACTTTGTGTAGGTATGTCAGATGGTTATGATAAAAAGTCACTTTATGAGAATAAATATATAGTGGTATAGTCTGTTACATGACCTGCTTTTCTTGCAACACAATTGGACAAGCATTTTCAATAAGGAACAGAACCTCAGACCGCTTCCTAGTGCTTCATTACCACAGTTCTATACTTGAAACGCTTGATGCATGAGCCCTGCTGACACGTATTTTATACTGAATTACACCAATCAAACTTTTATTCTGAAGACCTCCATCTTCTTTTACAGTGTGTCTCATCCTCCTCACATCATCTTGCCCATTGCCAACTGGGAACCCAAACAAAAGCCATCTGAGGAGGAGGAAGTCGGGCCTCTGGTACAACACATCTATGAGGTAAGACAGGCCTTGTCCGGACCTTTATATGTGTATCCTGGGGAGGTGAGGCACATTATGGTCTACCTAAAAAATATGGCAATGCAAAGCGTATTGACAAAATGATGCTACTTGTACCAAACAACTATAGTTTAATATTTCATTTGATCATAGCAAAATGTATCTTTTTGGTTACTATGGGCTGCTGCAAGTGTACTTAAAGTGGTTGTAGACCTCAGACATGAAATATGAACAAAGCATATGCCTCTACAGTGTATACTTGTCTCAGTTAGGAACACCAAGTATCACTTCTGTCTGCTGATTAGTTCCTCTGCTATTAATATGAGTCATGTCTGACAAGTTTTCCTGACACCAAGAGAAACAAGGTGACGGGGAGAGACCTCTAGCTAATTGACAGCCTTTACCACTTAAGCCCCGGAAGATTTTACCCCCTTCCTGACCAGGGGGTATTTTGTGATTCGGCACTGCGTGACTTTAACGGACAATTGCGCGGTCGTGCGACGCTGTACCTAAACGAATTTGACGTCCCTTTTTTCCCACAAACAGAGCTTTCTTTTGGTGGAATTTGATCACCTGTGCGATTTTTTGATCATGCGCTATAAACAAAAAAAGAGCGTCAATTTTGCAAAAATAACAATATTTTTCACATTTTTTTTATATGAAATTCCCCAAAAAAAATGTAAGAATCAAAATTTTTTAACATTTTCGGCCGATTTGTTTTATGCTACATATGTTTGGTAAAAAAAATTGCAAAAAGCGTATTTTGATTGGTTTGCGCAAAAGTTATCGCGTTTACTAACAAAGGGAAAGATTTTTGTCATTTTTGTTTTTTTTTTTTTAACGAGTAATGGCGGCGATCTGCGATTTTTTTTGCAGGACTGCGACATTGCGGCGGACAGATCAGACCCTTGACTGACATTTTTGACACTTTTGGGGTTACCAGTGACATTACTGCAGTAATCAGTGCTATACATATGCACTGTTACTGTAAAATGACACTGGCAGTGAAGGGGTTAACTTTATTTGAGAGGGAGGGGTGGTGTGTGTCCCTAGGGGCGTAATTCTTACTGTGATTGGCTGTGGCTTGAAGTGTAGGAACAGTGATCAACGGTCCTACATAGTAGAACCGTATGATCACTGTTCATACACAGGGGAGAATGACAGGCGGCTTGTTTACATCAGTCCCCTGCCTTTCTCCCGCTGTCACAGGCACACGCGCGGTGGGGTCCGTGACCGAGCGGGAGCGCGCCTCTAGCGGTGCGCGCTCGCTCCCCAGAGCCTCACAGTCTAGTGACGTACCCATACGTCACTTTGCCTGTGAGGGGCTGACTGCCACAGTATATGTACTTGCGGCGGTCGGCAAGTGGTTAACTCTTCTGTTCCTGTGTGGGGGGGGGAGGGTGTCCCCTCCCTCCAATCAGCTGTCAAAGGTCACCTCACTGAGCACTGATGTGTGTAACTCCAGCTCTCTCTGCCCCCTTTTTGCTGACAGTATAAATTCAGCACTTTGAACGGATGTAGAGAAGACTGCAGATAAACAGGTACAACTTATGTAGGAGGATTTGTTTGATTTCTGTGTATCACTTGAGGCCAGTCACTTCACTGAGTACATGTAAGGGCTTACAACCACTTTAATCATTTGATCTGAATTATTATAAGGTCAGTCCATCCAAACTTGATTTTTCAGTGATGCTGGAAAGATTCCGGGTGTACACACATCATGCTGCGCCCTTGCCCATTATGGGGGGCTCCTACTCTTCATACTGTATTTTTATTTATTTTGTATTATGGAAAATGAAGGAGAAGGAGCTGGAGCACCCGAAATGCCAGGATAGACCAAAGCAAAGTCTGCAATTATATTAGGAAAATGATACTGTTAAGTATAGAAGACATAAACCCCGCCACCAGGCTTTTTAATTTTGACTATTAATTGAAACAATTTTTCCAACAGCTTCACAATATAGGACCAAGTGCAGTTGGCGAGACACACCTTAGCGTAGGATGGCCGTCACAGAGCCGAGAAGAATTTCTCCTTTATGTGTTTAAAATTGATACAGAAGGACCAATAACATGTCACCCAAGTAGTGCTATTAACACCTTGAACATACAGGTAGGTAAAAATCTATGATGTACCTTATTTTTGACATTAGTCATTAGCTGCTTTGTTTTAAATTTTGAAGTGAACCTGTTAATGTGGGTTAACAACAGACCCAATTGCCATTAATAAATCATGTCAGAGCTCTCCAATCAGCAGTGAGCTATAGGTCTAAATCTGGAGGGGGCATGCCGGACCTCTGCAGAGAGACTACTGCTTTCATACAGAGAGGAAAGGTTCTTCTCTGCAGCATGCTGGCAGCATGGGCGTCCGCAGAACTTTTTTCAGGGTAGGGCAACATTTTAAGGTCACCCATGCTCCGCCCCTTTTCAACAATGTCATTATACTTATTTTGAGTATTTATTTTTAAAGAGCAAACAGCAGCATTTATTTATAAAGCATTTGTTAACCTAAAAAAAAAAATGGATCCTGTTCCCTTAAAGCATGTTGTACAGCACAGTGCTTTGCCGTGTAATTTACCCCCCCCCCCCCCCATATCACCTAAAATACCTGGCTGATCCTGCCTGGCTATGTCCTTCCCTCTTAAACTGACCACCGTATACCATGGCGGCTGAGCCCTGACACTGTGGTCCGTTTTCGTGTCTCCGTCATCCTGTGTGCCCGTGTTTCTGCCTTTTATAAAAATAAGCCATTCTTTGCAAGTTTTCAGAGCGCCGATCGCCGCTCACCAGACCCACTGCCACTCTCCTCCTCTCCCCCCTCCCCTCCTCCTTCCCTCCCGACTGACATCAGTGAGGAATCCTCGGCCCCACCGCTGCAGGCAGCTGTCAGATGGGGAGAGGAGAGAGCTGACGGGTCACATGAGCGGCGCTCGGCCCTCTGAAAACTGATAAAGAATGCCTTATTTTTTGAAAACACATACACAGACATAGGGGTACATAGGATTATTAAACAGACCAGATAGGATGGTATAAAGTGGCTTAACAACCACTTGAAAGGGGAACTTGAGATTCCAGGGGGGGGGCATTTGCCCCCCCTTGCCCCTACCTGCGGATGCCCATGGCTGGCAGAGGATAAGCTTTTCTACTCTCAGGCTATGACTGCTTCTATAAAGAAAATGAACTGTAGTACTTTGGACACCTTTTAGTTTTGACCTTACACCTGGAATGTACAGTGTTTAGTTGATTAAAATTAAAGTTCTATGGGGCTTTAGATGTCATACCTTTTTGACTTGTATTATATGGTGTGATACTTCTAAATCTTATTCGGGGCCAAAAGTGTCCCTCCTAACAAAAACAAGAAAAGGGAATGTGAGGACAAGGTTCCTGTAATTAAATGTTTTTTTTCTTTGCAGAAAATAAAGTCCCTATAGGCTGTTATTTGAAATTTATTTCTATTAGTTCAAGAAATGTTCTTGTTTTCTTAACATCTGTAAAGGATACCCTTTTTCTCATATATTACTGAGAGTGTTCGGAGTTTCAGAGAATGTTGGTGAGAATGACACACGGCTCCCTCGCTTCCCTCTGATTGGACCGAGCTTACTACCAGTTTTGTATAATTTCCCTTCTGAGATGATACTTTGCTGAGCTTTGTCTGTGTTTTTTCCTTGGCTGAGGTTGGACCCCGGCATGGTTCTATTTGTCTTTCTTTTCCAGTGATTTTAATGCACAAGTCATTCCCCTGACCTTCCCACCAGTGGGATTTAGGAGATTAAACCCCCGGACTTTTCGCTGCTGTCCCCTTGCCCAGATGTTGTGCACATGTGAAGTGCTTAATCCCATTGGAGGGGAATTCCGTTGCTGTTTATAGACTGTTACCTCATTGTATATTTTGTTTTGTCTTTTATCTTTTATCGTAATTACATTAATTGAACAGTTGCAGAGATATTCCTTGTCCGGGAACATGACATGAAGAGTTCATTAGACACAATATATCTTAAAATCCAAGTTAAAGTTTAAACTATTGCTAGGATAAAGAAACGCTAATATTTTGTTAGCCACAAGAATTTGGGTTTTAATATATCGGCATATAACTACTTTTAGTGTGTGTATGCTTAAGGGGAAAAAAGTAAATTTAAAGTCATTTTGTATATTTTTTTCTTTTTCTTTAATTATTATTGTCAGGATTTAGCCACTTAAGACCCGGAGGATTTGGCTGCTGAAAGACCAGGGGGTATTTTGCAATTCAGCACTGCATGAATTTAACGGACAATTGCGCGGTCGTGCGACGCTGTACCTAAACGAATTTGAGGTCCTTTTTTTCCCACAAACAGAGCTTTCTTTTGGTGGTATTTGATCACCTGTGCGATTTTTTGATCATGCGCTATAAACAAAAAAAGAGCGTTTATTTTGAAAGAACAACAATATTTTTAGCATTTTTTTATATGAAATTCCCCCCCAAAAAAATGTAAAAATCAAATTTTTTTTTAATTTTTGGCCAATTTGTTTTCTGCTACCTATGTTTGGTAAAAAAAACGTATTTTGATTGGTTTGCGCAAAAGTTATTGCGTTTACGAACTAAGGGAAAGATTTCTGTCATTTTTGGTGGGTTTTTTTTAACACGTAATGGCGGTGATCTGCGATTTTTTTTGCGGGACTGCGACATTGCAGGGGACAGATCGGACCCTTGACTGACATTTTTGTCACTTTTGGGGGTACCAGTGACATTACTGCAGTAATCAGTGCTATATATATGCACTGTTACTGTAAAAATGACACTGGCAGGGAAGGGATTAATTTTATTGGAGAGGGAGGGGTTAATGTATGCCTGGTGCTTACTAACGTGTGTGGGGGGGGAGGTGACTCTGTGACACAAGGACAGATCGGATGTTCAGCTATGCTGAACACTCCGATCTGTCCCTGCCTGTCACTTAGGAGATCCGCCCGCTCTGTTTACACAAGCGGGCGGATCTCCTCACTCGATTCCCCGACGATCGGGGAAGAGCAGTGGCGATCGCGAGCGCCGCCTACAGGGGGAGGAGTCCAGCCACGTAGGTCTACGTCGCTGGACGATAACGAGCCACATTGCTGCAGTAGCAGCAATGTGAGCAGTGGGAAAGTGGTTAATTATTATTGTCAGGATTTAAAAAAAGGAGATCTGGAAACATGGTCAAAAGAGAGAATAACGTATAACTTTTACTGTACAATGTTAAGTGTTGTTACATTTATGTGTTACTAGCTGCTTTTAAAATTGTTGATTTTTTTAATTCTATTTTGTGACTGTGGGGTTTATTTACTAAAGCTGGAGAGTGCAAATTGAGGCACATTTTTTAATGAAAACCAATCAGCTTCCAGGTTTTATTGCCAATGCCTAATTGAACAAGCTGAGGTTAGAAGCTGATTGGCTACCATGCACAGCTTCACCAGATTTTGGGTGCACCAGTTTTAGTAAATCTACCCCTGTGTTAGCAGATCTTTTTTTTAAACAGGTATAAACAGATCTCAGTTTTTGGTACCTTATAGATAGTTTGTTCAAATGGGAACCTAGTGAATATATATATTTTTTAATTTGGTAATGAATATATTATTATTTGTAAAAATGTAATTGTATCAGCCAATTACAGTATTAAGCAGATGGACACTGCTACCTTCAGACTAAAGTGCCATCTCTAAGCTTAAAGGGTAACTCCAATTTCGTGGGAAAATAATAGCAGATTTAAAAAAATAATAAACTAACATACAATTGCTATTCAAGTCATATTTTATTAGAATGTTATAAAAAATCACCTTTCCTTTTCAATCTGCAGCGCCCTAGAACAACCTGGAGGTGTTCTGTACAGTGAAAAAGTACAGAACGTCCCTCAGAAATGTAATTTCCTGCTTGTGTGATTGGCTTACTGATTTTCCCAGAAGTTTGCATTAAGATACAAGTCAGATTTTGGGCATACCTTGCAAGAAAAATGTTAATTTTGGTGTGATTTTTTAAAGGGAAATCAAATCCAAAGGGTTGCATACCCTGTCACTTTCCTCATTAGAGCCCTGCAAGTGCAGCAATTGATTGATAATTATAAAATCCCTCCCATGCAGATTAGATTCACTGTTCACATGGACACAGGGAAACAAACAGCTGTTTCTTCAGAAATAACAAAGGTAGAAATCTGAAACAACATTTGGTAAAATCCTTGCAATATACATTCACCCAGATTACCCAGAGGAGAATGTTTTTTTTTTTTTCAACAAAAGTAGAGTTACTCTTCGAAGAATTCCAGCTAAAACCTAACTAAAATGCTCCCTCCCCCTCTGCTAACTTCTAACTAACCTTTGTAAAAAAAAAGATGCATACACTTACCTATTTTCAGCCTGCTTCGGTCTGGTCATTTGATCCTGGTCACCTATGTCAGGGAGCAGCGGCTGCATGGAAGAGTAGGGACCGCCGACAACAGCCGCAGCGTGGGAGCCTATGGGTGACATCATCGCTCCTTGCTTTCCTAGTTTTCGTTAGATGATTTCTCCATTCCCATGCAGCCGCTACTGGCTAATATCGGGGATCACATGACTAGAAGGAAGTGGGCTTGAAATTGGGAAGTATATACATCATTTATATACAAGTTAGTTAGTATAGGTAATATGAAGAGGTAGGGGGCATTTTTACCACTTGTTACGCTTTAGCTGGAATTCGACTTTCAGGTTTATATTGTTAAAGGAGCTTCAAGCCTGCATGTGATCACTGTGTCAGAGCTAACTGGAAGTTACTCTGATTGGTTCCTGATCGTTTGTGCGACCAAAATCCTCTTTTTGCAAATTATGTAATCAGTGAGTCATGCAAAAAATTAGGTCCCCTTTTTATTGGGCTTTTACAGTATAAGCGATGTTTGCAAAATTAAATTGCCTTACTTTCCTATACAGCAGAATATTATCCCAGCTATACGTTGGTTTCGCGTGTGATAGCAGGAATAGTTGGTAGCACCAGAATTAACTTGTAGGGTTCTGAATCCTGCTTGATATGAATATTGCAATCACAGCATTGCTTGTAGATTCCTAGTTAATTAATTGCTAATTTCTTTCTTTATTTTAGCCAAGTAAAGCAGAAGCTACTCCAGGTTTAACGGCTTATTTGCGTAACTCCAGCGTATCTCATGCAGTGAGTCGCAGAGACGTGCCTGTGGCCGAGCCCCTCAGGCATATACCAAGCCCAACTAAACAACTGGTAAGAGCTGAACATTACCGCTTGTCAATGAATTTGTTTGATTCATCCTAAAAGGACCCTAATGCTTAAATTCTACTCTGCGCCAGAGACATAGTGGGCCTAACCACATTAAAGTGTACCTGTCATCTTGGGTTGTAAACATTGGCTGACCCAACAATAACTTGCAAAGCCTGCAGGTACCTCCTGGATTAGTTTCTATGTCCCTGTAAAGCTTCTGGGATTCCTGGTATGGACTGTACTTAAGGACCTTGACTTCCTAACTAGGTGACACTTTCAGGGCGGCTATCAAAAATATATGTTTTCTTTAACCTGTATGTGTTGCGTACTTGAGTGGCTAATATATCCGCTGTTTGATAAATTATTCAGATCTCATCATCCTTTAAATATGTGTTATTCAACAATTTTTTGAATGAGCAGTTGGCAACCATTATGAGAGTCTCTGTGCTCCCAAACACTAAGTCGCCAGTGCAATTTTATTGTTGGTCCTTCTCTTGCTGCTGGCCAGAAGGAAGAACCTGTGCATAAAGCAAGGCATTAAATCTCACAGCTCTGATATTGTGTCCCCACAGATGGTGTACACTGTGTAGTAGCTGAGTGAGAATGCATTCAGATGTTTTCTAGTTTGGATTTATACAAAGGCCCTTCCTTCTGGATAATGGACAGGAAAGGACCAAAGATACGATGATAATGACAGTCTGCAGCTCCCTACAACCATTGCTGTCACTTTTTCTCACACTTAGAAATGCAGAGGCTTGTTGGTTCGAGGGGGGGGGGGGAAGGGGTGTGGCCGGGGGGCATCAGCAATCTAAGCAATATTTGTTAGCATTGACATGCTTTGTTTGCCTTCCTGTCAAGAAGGTTTGGTTTTTCTTGTTGGTTCGTTGTATTTGTATGTATGTTTGAAATCTCAATAAAAATATCTTTAAAAAAAAAAAAAAAGAAATGCAGAAGGAAAGGAATTAAATCATTTTAAATAAGGTTGAAAAAAATATTTCAAATACCTAATAAAGGGATTTTTAGGTATTTTCCTTATATTGAGGAAAACATTTCTCATGACATTTGTCACGATTGTTCTTTAAACCCCATTCATTCCTGATTCCTTTATTCAGAAGTGCAATACCAGAGGCTCTGGCATTGGACTGTTGAATGGGTGAGGGAGGGATATTTGAGGAGGGATAACTAGCTCCGAAAGCTTTCCACTTGGGCAGAAGTCTAACTTGGGCCTCAAATCTAAGGTCCTCCAGGGAGACAAACGAATGTGGAGAAAGCACAAGTGCTTAAAGGTTTCACAAAATGTTATCAGTATTGTTAGCTTAAGCACTATTTAGGTTCTGACAAGTCCACTTTAAAGAATGTAAATATATAAAACGCTCAGTAGTTTACTTATGTGTTGCATTAAAAGTATCCATACAAAAACCTTGAAAGCTCGCTCACTATATTCCAGTAGAAATTAAGACTCTCCAAGTCCATTACAAAGTTCCACATCCTCCACATGGGAAAGACAACAAATTCCTGATTCTGCATATCACAAGCTGTTTGGCTTGGCTGTTTTATTGTCACATACCTGATCCGAGGCCAAGGTGCTGAGAGGGCTCCCCTTGCAGCTAAGTGCAGTACACCCCTGAAGATGGTACAGGAGGTGTAGCACCCAAAGAAGCACAGGTTGCCAACAGTACTGAAGAGCTGGACCAGTGATGACCTGGTGAATGCTGGAAATGACAGGATACACAGCAAGGCAGATGTCTCTTGGGAAACACCAGATGTACTTGGAAAACTTGTGCACACAGGAAACAGTAGTAGAAGAAAGGCTGAGGGTCAAGCATGGGTAATCTATCCGTGGGCAAAGGCAGGTAGCTGAAACAGGAACTTGGCCAAGGTCACAACAGGAAGGCAGGCACGTAGTAATAGCAAAGTCCGTAAAGCAAGTCGAGGTCATATACAGATGATCAAACAGGAGCAAGGTTGGTAGAGCAAGCCAGAGGGTCAGTGCCAGGAGAAGAGATCACACAGGTCAGGAACAAGCCAGGTCACAACAGGAAATCCAAGGTAAGTACACAGAGGCTCAAGAACACAGGAAGGCTGACGACATTCCAGCAATTTGATGGAATCAGCAGCAGTCTTATATAGGCCAGCAAATGGCCTCATCTGTCACGTTATGCGTGCACCATTGCGCATACGCATTTGCTGATTAATGCCACCGCACACCTGCGTGTGCCAATTTGCCATTCTTCTGCCAATGCGCATGCATACGGGAGTGTGCCTGATGCACCCATCTCTAGTATTGGCAGCAATGCCAGTTCTTCCACGGCCATTTCCCTGACACTTAATCAAACATGGGTTAAAGGATAAATCCATCAAAAAGTGATAGCTTAATTCTTAAGTAGGGCGTGGTAGGCTGAGTCAGCCCTTGGCATCCTGAGTGTCTGGGATACTTCAACAGGATAGTCACTGAAAAAAATCTCCTTCCCAAAATTCCCAACTTTCTTCCATCCATCTTGGATTTATGGATGTTCCCACCTCCATATTTTCTCAACCTTATCTTGTCCATCTTGGAGTTTTGGATGTTCCCTTCTGACAAAAATCCCAACTTTATCCTGTTCATCTTGGAGTTTTGGATGCTCCCACTCACCTTAGCTTTCACCTCCTTGTGTTACATTCTCTATAATCTAAACTAAATGAAATGTCCTACAGTAAGAGTAGGATCTCTTTAAAATGGGTTATCATGCCAATGAGTAAGAAGGAGGTTGGCAGTGATACATAATCTACATCAGTGGTATCCAAACTGCGGCCTTTATCTGACCCTTGAGGCACTTTTCTTCCAACTAATATAAGCCACTATTCTTTCTACTGACACCAATGGTGGGGCACTATTCCTCCCACTAGCAGCAACAATGTTGTACTATTCCTTTCACCAGCCCCAATGATGGAGCACTATTCCCTCTACTGACACCAACAATGGAGCACTATTCCTCCAAATAATATCAATGATGGGGCACTATTCCTCCTCCTACTGACCACAGGTGCTATGTAATTTTCTTACTCCCACTGATCACCAAGCCTGAGGCATTGTTTGTTTCCACTGATTTTCCTGCTCCCAGTAAAGTTTGGAGACCCCTAATCTAAGGAACTGCTGACTCACAATATCATTGTTACCCTCTTTTTATTGTGCAGTCCTAAAGCACAGCAGGGTAGGATAGATTGCGAAACCAAGATCCCTTTACAAATATTTTGCCAGATAAAACAGTTCCTCCATATGAATTTTAACTGTGTGTACAGCTGCTTGAGTGGAGTTACCGTGTTAAAGGCTCTGAAAACGATTGTTTGAACAAGCCATTAGTCTATATCCAGTTGGAAGAGTTTGAGCTTACACAGGACTGGGAACTATCTGATCAGTGAAGGTCTTCTTAGTTTGTGATACACATTTTTTTTCTGTCCGGTAATTAGAAGCACATTGTATTGTATTTGCCAGATCTCTGGCTTTTTCTCCCATCTGGAGGCTTGTTTTCCTACAAGAATTCTTGTATAGTAGATTTTGTGATTATTTTCTGGCATGATTTTTTTATTTTATAAATCTGTTACAGATAACATTGCCATTTACCATTTTAGGTGCTAAAATATCATGCAAGAATGTTTTGTGGAAGGATGTGTATAAATGGTCATGGTGTTCCAAATATGTTCCAAATATGAGCTTTGTTCAGCAGCTTGTTAATGCAGTTCATGTGGTAACCAAAGGAGGGACAGCGGTTTTGCTGGATGACCTGTTTACCAAAGACCACAATCAGTAACACAAAGCTGGGTGTTTCATGCTACATTTTGAATGGAGCTATTATATATTTGATGATGATAGTGAAACACTTGTTTTTTGTTTGTATTTCTGTCCATTCCATCTTGAGATCTAAACAGCTCTGCCACACAGCAAAGACCTGTCTGGCAGGGCAGGAGACCTGATTTTTCTCTACCACATTTAGGTAACATTACAGGCCATGTCTGGACTCAAGACTTTGTCAGGAATAAAAAAAGAGAAGCAGTAGACTGAAGAGCTCTTCTCTCTGCTCTCTTGTCACATTAGCATGCTCCTCGTTTGCACATAAGAACTCCACTGATTTGTGTCTTTTACCTGGTTTTGAGCTTTAAACCACCTGACAAGTTATTGTACCTCTTAAGGACTCTCTTGATGAGATATTTGATGAGTTCCTGGGTCTGCACACCTGGTGTGATCATTGAAGGGTTCCCACTCTCTCCCTGTTAGATTATTTTATTTGTTTTATATTATGAAACAGGAACGCACAACTCCCAGATGGAAAGCAATTATGGCAGGGAGATCTCATTGTTGGAGTATCCAAGACCCAAGAAACCAGAGACTTAAGCCCCGTACACACGCAACGATTATCGGCCGACCGATCGTCCGTCTTTTGTCTAGAGTTGTGTTTTGTTGTTTGGAATGTGCCTAAACTGCACACGAATTTTCTCGCCCAACAAAATTCTACTTCAGAAGTGATGTCATGTGTTGGGTTGCTTTCTTTGTTTTCTTTCTTCACTGAGCATGCCCAGACTTGCTCATCAGATTTTTCGCTGTCGAAAATCTGCACGAAAATCGGCCGTTGTGTTGACAGCCAACAAAAATTTTATAGTCTGCACACCAGATTTTTTTCGGCCGAAAAGTCGGAGTTGGTTGTCGGAAGCATCATACTAACAGGCCAAAAATCGGCAGATCGGACTTTGGCCGAAAATTCCCTGCCAATTTTCGACGCGTGTGTATGGGGCTTGATCCTGCCCACCAGGTTCCACCTAGAAATAATAAGAAAAAATGCAGAGGGAAAGGAATTAAATCTGCATTTTAGGCAAAACGTCCCTTCAGGTGGTGGATTCAGTCCAAAGGGTGTGTGTGTATAAAGCAGATGAGATTTGATGTAGATTGGTCTCCCATTTGCAGAATATTCATTCAGTTCCTTTTTTATTGCACCATCTACAATCCTGACTCACGGCTAGCCCTGTACTGGGGTTTGCTCATGCTATTGCATAGCAGAAATTCACAGTGTAGTGTGTGTCACCACAACCCATGGTGGTGCATGCTTTAGAGTGTGTGCTATTTAGTTCTATCTATTTATTTATTTTGTTTATTTATTTATCTATTTATTTTGTCATCCATTGAGGTACATTACAGTCCATTTATTTTTGTTAGGCTGCCTAATGCAACACCCCACAATTGCTCCTCAATAGCCACAATTGTGACACACTGTGTTCTGTTGTGTTTGGGCACCTAATTTCTTTTTTAAAAAAAAAAGATTTTATATACATAGTAAAAGAACAGGTATAACACATCAGTTTAAATTATAAATATAAGAAAAAAATAACATAAACCTAACCCACAACTATTATCATTTCCCTTGAAAAAAATAATCTCAATGTACTAATTTCTTTACTCTTTTAACAGAACTGCACAAATGTGAAATGTTTAACCATCACCTGTAATGTGTGGCGTTTGAATGGCGGCGAACGCGCCCTTATAAAGATCAAATCTAGGCTCTGGGCAGAGACATTTTTACAGGTAAGTTAAACGAAAACTCTCCCTAAAATAATGTTTTTTCATACATAGTTGCTATTCAAGCCAGTTTTTTAATTTACCGTTAAAAAAACAGACCTTGTTATTTCATTCTTTAGTCGCTGTGATTTTATAAATCTTTCAACAAGCTCATATGTTGGTTTCTTTGCAATATTGCAAGCTGTTTGTGTACATATAGCCCTCTTTTTTATTTACTTGGGCAGTTGGCCTTGTCAGAAACCTGAACAGAGCTAAAAGGTATATTGCAGGCATCCCTGGCAATGGAAATTTCCTTTTAGCTGAAATATTTTCTATGGTTCTTTATGGCTAAAAAGATGCAAATTGCTCAGGTGGGGATAATGAAGGCAGATCCTTATATTTTTTAATTCCTTAGTTTAGTTTTTTTTATACAACATCACAGTAAGCAGATAGAATAAGCAGAAGAAAACAGGGGACAGAGGTTGAATGGACTGAAGTTGTTGCCTGAGAATCTAAATCTATAATCCTCTAGACATTTGGAATAGGTTTCGACCTTTAAAAATAGCATTTGCTTTGGCAGGGAGTGGTGGTTTTAGTTGGAGTTTGTCTTTTTGGAGCATGCCCATGTGTTAGTCGGCATCTTCAGCATAATATCACTGAGGATGGCTCCAGTGAAGCCTTCCTCTACATAGCCGAGTATGGTCAGATCCTTCTATTTAACGGTTAG
The DNA here is from genome assembly GCF_965119305.1 of Pelophylax lessonae. Taxonomy (NCBI): domain Eukaryota; kingdom Metazoa; phylum Chordata; class Amphibia; order Anura; family Ranidae; genus Pelophylax; species Pelophylax lessonae. The sequence goes on from NC_138772.1 coordinate 62,112,061, forward strand.
GGTAATGATGTGGTAAGGCAAACATCATTTTATTTAAAATAGAAAAGTCAAAAGACTCTTCCACTGCTCTACAAGAGCAACTCTTCAATGACACTCATTTTGCCAGACTGTCCCATATATATATTATATATATATACTGTGTGTGTGTGTGTGTGTGTGTGTGTGTATATATATATATATATTTATATATATATATATATTTACTGTGTGTGTGTGTGTGTATATATATATATATATATATATATATATATATATATATATATATATATATACATAGTATCTCACAAATGTGAGTATACCCCTAACATTTTTGTATTTTTGTAAATATTTTATTATATCCTTTCATATGACAACACTGAAGAAATGACACTTAGCTACAATATAAATTAGTGAGTGTACAGCTTGTAGAACAGTGTAAATTTGCTGACCCCTCAAAATAGCACAACACACAGCCATTAATGTCTAAACCGCTGGCAACAGAAGTGAGTACACCCCTAAGTAAAAATGTCCAAATTGGGCCTAAAGTGTCAATATTTTGGGGTGGCCACCAGTATTTTCCAGCACTGCCTTAACCCTCTTGGGCATAGAGTTCACCAGAGCTTCACAGGTTGCCACTGGAGTCCTCTTCCACTCCTTTGTCATGACATCACAGAGCTGGTGGATGTTAGAACCTATGTACATCCTTCTGTTTGAGGATGCCCCACAGATGCTCAATAGGGATCAGGTCTGGAGACATGCTTGGCCAGTCCATCACCTTTACCCTCAGCTTCTTTAGCAAGGCAGTGGTCTTCTTGGAGGTGTGTTTGGGGTCGTTATCATGTTGGAATACTGCCCTGCGGCCCAGTCTCCGAAGGGAGGGGATCATGCTCTAAGTAGGTCACAGTACATATTGGCATTCATGGTTCCCTCAATGAACTGTAGCTCCCCAGTGCCGGCAGCACTCATGTAGACCATGACACTCCCACCACCATGCTTGACTGGAGGAAAGACACAACTGTCTTTGTACTACTTACCAGGTTGCCACCACACACGCTTGACACCATCTGAACCAAATAAGTTTATCTTGGTCTCATCGAGCCACAGAACATGGTTTCAGCAATCCATGTCCTTAGTCTGCTTGTCTCAAGCAAACTGTGCAAAATGGAGAAGTGATGATGTAAATTAGCGGAAGTCTGTTTACATCTGACCACCCATAAATTCTCTGATTTCTCTGGTTTTTAATCTTAACCCTGAATGTATACAGATGTCTCAAAAGAGACATATGTCCCGTTCTGCTTCAGCAGGGTATATGTTAATCATGGATCCCCTGCTAAACAGATCAAATGGTGCCCCTGTGAAAGCTTTTTTAGCTGTGTTACAGCAGGGTAGCAAAAAGATGAAAACAAACCTGCAACCCTGGGTTTTTTTTGTTTTAATCATGCCCTTTTTAGTATAGTAGCAGAGATGTATAGTAACGAAGTAGAACTACTTAAGTACTGTACTTAAGTACCGAAATGCGGTATCTGTACTTTCCTAGAGTAGAATTTTTTTCTCCTACTTCTACTTTTACTTCACTACATTTTTTCGATGATTTCGATACTTCTACTCAAGTATTTTTTTTTGTGCTGCATAGTTACTCGTTACTTTTAAAAAAATTACCACTGCCAGAACAGTAGATGGAGGTTGCATAAAGCTCAAAAAAATGTGTATAATGTCATTTGTAAATCAGCGCATACGAAAATAAAGGCTGTGTATAATAAAAGCTGCTATACCAAATCTTTCCAATAAAAAGAAAATATGAAACAAACAAATAAATGGTGCTACAGCGCTTAAAGTGCATCAAGAAACTACTAACAAACACAGGTTAATCATTTGAATAAATCATTTGAAATAATAAAAACAATATGATGTTCAAACTTTTGACTTCTTTCTTTAATAACTACATAACACAGTACTTGTACTTCTACTTTCAGTACTTGAGTAGAAATTTTTTTTCAAAACTACTGGTACTTTTTACTTTTAGTACTTAAGTAGCAAATTTTTTGAAAAAACTACTTGCAATACTTAAGTAAAAAAAATGTTGAATACTTTAGTACTTCTACTTAAGTAACTTTTTCTGCGAGCACTTCCACTTCTACTCAAGTAATTTTTTGATCGAGCACTTGTACTTTTACTCAAGTAGAAATTTCGAGTACTTTATACAAGTCTGTATAGTAGTGATTCTGGTGGCTGTACAACTGCTTGATCACTTCTCCATTTTGCCCAGTTTGTTGGTGCAACAGCAATGGTGGGCCTCGCTCCTTGCCAGTCTCATCTTGCTCCTCTGTAAACCCAGGACCACACCGGAGGGTCCAGGATAACCAATAGACTGCAGGTTAGAGGAAATCGGTAACATTCATTCCCCATCTCAGTCAGAGTTGTCGAATTCCGGCTTATATTAGCCAACTATTCAATCAGATTAGGGCTCCCTGCTCTTGATCTCTCTGTACTAGTGACAGGAGGTAACATCGGAAGTCTAATAGCTCCATGATCTCTCCATAAAGAACAGCTGTAACTACTAGCACAGGAGGTTATCAGTCCACCTAGCAATAGTAGCAAAAAGAAAAAAAAGGAAAAATGTTACTGAGACAAACCTGGTTTCCCCTTTCCAGAAATACAATTGCTGGAAACAATAGTTCACTAATGGTCTGGTTTTTATAAATCCATTATACTGTGATCTCAGCGTTAGAAGATAACCCATTAAATGTCCAGTTCCGACTTTTCTTCTCGACGGTAGCCAAGTTATTTTTGGAGCTGGATTAACTACGATGACGTAATGATTGCTTGCATTGTCTGGAGTCCAAGACTAGCTGCTGTTGGGCAGATATCAAAGTAAAAAATATTAATCAGATGATTCATCTTTGGATTAGATGAGAAACCAGATCTAAATTGTACATATCCGTCCTTACAGAACACTTGTCCAAGTGCCAGAAACGTTTACAGAACACCTTTACACTCAATTATAAAGCCAACTCGTGCACCTCACAGCTTAAAAAACAATTTGGACTAGTTCATCAAGACAAAGAAGGATGATTATGTGCAAAGTGCAGTAAATCACAACAACCAATCACAAATCATCTCTTACATGATTCAAATTGAGTGAATTGAGTTTCTATTAAATTACTTTTAATTCAAATGACCAAAACTACCACTTTGTAATACTCCCATTATTAAAACTAGAGTGAAGGGGGAGATGCATTCATAAGCGATTGAAACATCATTCACATTGTGACAGACGACATAAAGCATCACATATAGTATATATAAAAAGGTGCAGCACTGAAAACAAATTAAATGACAAAGTGAGAACCTCTAAAGTTTAAAAAATATTCAGTAATGGCAAGTAATATACAATAGAAAAAAGAGAAAGGAAAACTCATAATCCAAAAAATTATCAAAACTTCCACAAATAAAGTCCACAATAAACACAATAAGAAATCTCTGCCACGCTCTGTGTGGGGAAACACCTGATGGAAAGTCAATGATAGCTAATTGAAGAAGTACTGTGCAGTGTTCCCCCGACTAAAAAGTGTATTGCAGCTTTTTACCAGAAGATTTTGACCTCTTTACTACAGATGATCATACAGCACATAGGGGATTAAGGTCTCCCTCAGACCATTATGTCTCCTCAGTCTGTACCAGTCACAAGTGTCTCCAAAACACTCAGGAATAAAACACAACAGGCACTCCTATAGTATAATACTGTATACTTAATGCTTTAATAAATATATAAAATTGTGCACTGCCATTGTCAAAGGGCAAAAAGACTTAGCAAACAAGTGCAGTGCCGACTTGTGTTCCTACGGGCTTACACTGAACACAATCCTGACCATCTATCAGGATCAATTTTTGTGGTGACGTCACTGACATAGACCCAACCTACGAATTTCGTCATTGATGACATCTTCATCGGGCTGAGCATTTTGGAAACACTAGTGACTGGCACAGACTGTTAAGACTGAATGGTCAGAGAGAGACCTTAATTCCTTATGCGCTGTATGACCATCTGTAGTACAGAGGTCAAAGCCTTCTGGTTGGAAGCTGCAGTACCATTTTTGGTCGGGGAACACTGCACATTGCACATTACTTTAATTAGCTATCAATTACTTTTCACCAAGTGTTTCTTGCCACTGAGTGTGTCCTAGACTTCTTATTCTGTTTATTGTGGACTTTATTTGTGGACTTTTTGAAAATTTTGGTATTATGGGGGGTTTTTTGCTCAGTTTTTTATTCTTTATCACTTGTCTTTACTGAAACTTTTTTAAACTTTAGAGGCTTACACTTCTTTGTCCTTTAATTTGATTTCAGCGCTGCACTATTTTGTATATATTTGTACAGGAGTTTCCGTATCTAGACTCATAGTGCTGGCGGCTCTTTTTAGTTGTTGGTCCTGAGCACAGTGATTTTTCTTCTTGTCTAGTTTACAATAACATACAGTATATAGGTACAGTATATTTAGAACCACTTTACTTTATTGATACTGACAGCGCTGCATTTAATTTCAATATCTTCCTGTAGTAGAGATATAAAATTCTAGTTGTAGTACAGCTAGAAAAAAAAGAAAAAAAAAAAACAAATGTATTTTGTGATAAAAAAAAGAGCAGCTAACATCTCTCAGGACTGCTATATATAGAACAAAACCGTAGAAACAAAAACCGTCTGTGCGTGTGATACAGAGTCTGCAAGGAATTATTTCAGGAAGAAAAGCCATACATTATTCGGTTTTGTCAGAGCCCTGTAGTATTTTGCTTTAATTGGAAGTAAATGTTATACACAATGTCTTAGGAGTCTCTAGATTTCAGAACTATTCCCCCAAGTGTAGAGAGGAAAAAAATGCAGACCCGTATTTTCTCTCCACATCTGGCTCAGGTCCACTTATCTCTCACATTACCAAAAGCTCCATCATCCAGAGATCCTGGGCTTCTTTTTATGGCTCAGTCTAAAGTCTTGGGACTCAAGGGAATTCTTGGAAGTGCTGTAGAACACCATCTTCTCTGGTCTGGTATTGTCATTCACATTCTGACTGTGTAAGCCATCAGGAAACTTAGAGTATATTTACAACAACATTTCCTACTGAGATGTGTCTTTATATAGTCCTTCCCTAAAAAAAAAGTAATTTACTGTGTTGACACATGAGGAGGAACCTCGGTAGAACCAGCACAGCACCACAATACAAGACCATGTGTGCAATGATGACAACCTGTTCCTCAGCTGGCCATACATGATTAGATTTTTGTTCATATGTTTGTATGGAAATTCTGAAAAACATTTGCCACATGGAGTCAATTGATTTCGAAAGCCCTTGAAATTTCATCCAGATCTGCTACTTGAATGGAATCCCAGTTGAGTTAAACAGGTTTCATTACAGTTTTTTCCTGAACGATAACCACATTCACAGTTAGACTTTCTTCCATTCTGCTTCTTTAAAATGTCCTTGTCACTTCATTAAAAATGAACACTGATTTGATCCTAATAATCATTAGAGAATCAAATGAACATTCCAAATGTAGCCCTTACCTCAACAGGAGCCGCTGGTGATGATGGATCCTCTGTTCTGCCACGACTCTCTTAACTGCTCAGTCCCAACTGACACACTTGGTTATAGACAAAATAACTGTTCACACCTGTGGACTTGAAGGGTTAGCAGGCTGCCATTATATAAGAACACACAGGAATAAGGTCACAAACAGCTTGGCAGTAAATAATTGCATATATTATAGCAATTCAATACAGCACATTGTAAATCACCAAGTAACAAGCAGATAATAGCAAAGGCTTAAAGTGTTTGTTACCCCAACATTTCATACTCCTGTCATGTGCCTGCTGTACTATGAACTTGTATGAGAAAGTATCCTGCTCTCTTTGTATTGCTTCCTTCGTGTGAAATCCCTGGTGTTCCTGCCAGTCCCTCTGTTTTTTTACTAGAAACTGACCAAACTAAGCAGGAGAACACATTTCTCTAGCTATGCTGGGAATTCAGCCTGCTCTCCTCCTATGATCAGACGTGACCTGACAAGGCCCCCCTCCCTGCACAGGCTTTCACTGGGAAGCTCAGTGTGCTGCTGCCCCCACCTCTTATGCAGCTGAGAAAAGAGGGAATGTGATCACTTATGAAAAAGGGGAAAAAAAGGCATTTATAATGATCTTTTAATCTATAGACTATCATTAAATGTTTTGCCTTTCATTTATATTTTTAGCTGAAAGGGTTGTTTTACAAGGTGAGGGTTAACAAACACTTTGAGGGCATTATTATAAAAGAATGGACAATGGACAATGGACCACTAACTTGCACTTAAAAGAACTATAGCTAGGGTGAATTGAGCTATAACTGGGTAATCAGAGTCTCAAATCGGTATCAATCAATTCAGAGTATAAAGGGTCCTGGCGTACACCTCATGCATACAACCCCAATAGGGCAGACATATGCATTTCTAGTGTGGGGGTACCCCTGGAAATGGTAGAAAGTACCTGGCATCTTTCAGTAAAGTTTTAGTGAGTAAAGAATGGCTGGTGGGCTGCTAAGTAGGAGCAGTCTCTATTTGGGCTAGCAGTGTGTGGTGGGTGTTTAGGACGTTTCTTTAGCTAACCACTTCCCGAAGGATGACTGGTCTAGTACCAAAAGCTTGGTGATGAGCAGGTTCCAGATATAGCAATTCTCTCTCTCTCTCTCAGGGTCAGGTGCTGGTCAGTCCTCTCTCCCTGAGGTGGGTGAACAAGCACAGCAACAGGTCCTCTTTGATCCTCTCCAATGGCTCTGGTCCCTCAGATGTAAGGCACAGAGCAGAGGACATGCTTGTAGTACCGATCCCATCAGGAAGAGAAAGCCACACAGAGCCTGTAGCATGCAGCCAGAAAAGAAACCAAGGAAGTGTCCCTAGGGAATTTAACTGGACAAGGCTGGGTAGTAAAGGAGTGTGAAGAAATAGAAAAATAGAGTAAAAAATAACATTTATTGTTTCATGTTAAAATGTAAACGTACAATGACAAAAACACATAATTCAATAAAAACTAAAGAACATAGTCACAAGGGAATGTTCAAATAGTATTGAATGTAGCCCAATGTGAGAGTGTGGATCACTGGTTCTTGATACAGATGTAAACGTCCAACATGTTTTGGAATCTAAATTGCGATTCCTTCTTCAGGGAAGTGTGTAAAGAACATGTAATCACCACATCAACATCTAAAAATATATAAAACATGCATGACGTTTTTTAGTGTGTGCACAGCTGCTAGGCCATTTTTCCATCAAAACAAAACAAAAGAACAAATTGGAAAGTATATAAATGCATCCACTTACCGCAGTGGCAGGATGCATATACATAGACCGTTCAGCCAATGGGCGAGAAAGGGATAGGTGTATATAAGCCCAATCGCCACAAATAGTTGGTTTAATTATACTGGTGGAGGAGAGTGAGGGGGAAGAGGGGGGCGCCCCAGTGTGGTACAAGACACAAAGAGGAGCACAGACCCCCACATACACGGCCCTCAGAGCACCCGCTGTCCGTCGCTTACCTCCCAAAGGTAGCACCCCAATAGCGGTCACAAGGAGCATGCAGCCAGCAGCGCTCTGTAGTTCCACGACACACGCACAGCTCCCAGAGGCAGGGAGAGCGAGTGGAGGAAGAGTATGCACACAGGGCTGCTCCTACAACACAGGGGCAATGGGGAGAGGAGCCAGCTGTAATGCCCAACGCTCCTCACACACAGCTCCACTGTGGCGGGGGGCAATGACAACTATGGGCACCCGGCAACACAAAAATAAACATTTTATAATTTAATTCTACTAGTGTATGAACAGCAGGGGGTCTGCTGTGTATGATTTTGGCAAAACCAGTGAAAGGAGACAAATAATATTAGGCAAACCTCTAGCACAGATGTAGTAATTTGTGAAACAGAAAGTCATCCTGTTGTCTTGTGCAGTATAGACCAAGAACTGTAGAAGGGACATAACAAAGCTAATAAACGTACATGCCAAACAGTGTTTTTGACAAGCAAGTTTCTTTATACTTGAAGCTCCATATTTTTAAATGTCCTAATGCCTTAAAAGGAATGCATATTTATTAATTTTTTTTTCTACAAAACTTGTAAAAGAGATCAGCTTGATTAATAAAAGATCTTTTTAATGTGTTTTAATGTTTTGCAAAGCCATGTAGAATTATACCTGTATATGTAGGCAGCCACATTTTTTCACACTCTTAGATGTGGTGGCTGTATTCATTTTCTTTTTTTAGTTTTTTTTTCCTTCTGTTTTCACCTGGTGATCTGGCCAGTAACACACCAAGTGTATCAATCCTTTGCAGGATAACCAGTTATTTTTTTAATACAAGATGAAGACTTAAAAAGATTTAAATTCACTTTTAAAATAACATTACTATGCTGAAGCTTATGAGATTTTAGTGATTGGAGTTAGGTCTGCTTGAGCTAAACAATGCAGTAATTGTTCATATGACGGAGTTACTGAAAATAAACCAGACTTTCACTTTAATACTGAAATATAACTTTAGTAATTAAATATATTTCCATTGCAGAGGAAGAATGATCATTACGCATTGACAGCAAATGTATCATTTGAAGTCAAGAAGATGCCGTACAACATTCAGCCAGCAAAACTTCCAGCAGCCAGCATAGCAGTAAGTACTAGACACAGTTATAGTAAGTTATAGTTATAATGAGGTTTTCCATTAGTAGACATGCATGTGTGGGTACCAGCAGTAGAGATCAATGAGCTGGGTAATGCAGAGACGGGTAGCCCATTCATCTCTTCTAAAGGTTAGTACTTGGGTAGACATGGTACAACCTAAGGTATTTCAGCTATCCTTTAAAATTCTTCAAGAAAGAAGATTTATACAGCGTTGTATAAATGAGTAATATAAATAAGATGGCAATATTCAAAGTAATTGTTTATTTTTTGGTAAGTCCACCGAAGATTGATCTGGCTTTAGATGGAGGCTTATGAACTCAGTACAACATTTGTGTGTTCTAGAATTTTCTGCCTCACTTTTTTTGACTGAATTCATTATCTGTTTTCTTTGTACCCCAAATCCTAATTAGGGCAGTAATTATGCATCAAAAAGGTGATGTTGCACCATTGTTTTCTTTTTTTTTTTTCTTAAATCCTATTAAGTAAAGTTGCTCATGTAAGGAAACAGCCACATTCACCACCTGTGGGTAGCTGGGGGTCCTCCGTGCTTGTGGCCAGATCCTTTGTTAGTGTGTTCCTCTTTGGCTTGGTCACATTGCTCTGGCCCATGCACCCACTATGTATGCTGATTGAAATTTGGTGCTGCACAGCAACCTATTAGGTGCTTTGAGAGAGTGCCTTCGAAGAAGGATACCAGAGATCATTACTTAGGCTTCAAAATCATGTGTTCTTGCTACTGCCTACCCTCTGTCTGTGGTGTCTCTGCCTACTTGCAGAATATGGTCTTGCCTGGTTGCTTGTTTGTCAGCTGTTACTGCTGTGACAAACCTCAGAAGTGTCACACAGTGTTGCTAAAGTGAGGTCTCCATGGACTTTGTGCCCAGGGGGCAAGCCCCATGCCTGGAAACATAGGATACACAGGGGACATTGGAGCTACTGGCTGTGGTACCCAAACCATTTTACCAGGGTGCCATAGCCTTGGGATGATATAGCACTAGGTGGAACCAAGGGTATATCTCTGCATTGTCCCTCATTTTGAGGGATTGTTCTACTTTTGGACCCATATCTCTCTTTCCCTCTTTTTTTCTTTGCTGTCCTTCTTTCTTTTCTAGTGTATAGACCTTATTAAAAGAACTCTTGAAAAAGTGTTATATTTCACTAAATGTTTTTAATTAACTTCTAAATGATTATGTTTTAATTTTGGAAAGCCAGTATAAATTAAAAGTTGTGTTAAAAAAATCTCACGAGGGTTCAACCAATCATTTGTTTAATATTATATTTCTACTTGGTCTGCATATTATGGGATGCAGCAGAGGTGTGTTCTTTTCCTTCCTATTTTGTGTCCCTAAAGCTAGCCACAGGTTGCAGAAAATCAAATCACTTGATTCCCCCATCAACACAGTCCGTGATAATGGGGGAATCCCTTCTATGGAGCTATTGTGTTCTCCCGAAGAGGGGGAGCCGTCCCCACTGGGAGAACACAGTGATTACTGCTAGCGGCTGTAATAGCCACTAGCAATAATCTGATGTAAAATCTGATAGTATTTGGGACATAGGTTGGGAGTTATCAAGAGTATTTCAGTGTTAGCATCTGAGAAGGCTGGTAAATGCCACCTCAGAACTTCACTATGCCTCGTGCAATTGTTCAACACTCCATGTGCTTTAAAATGAAGCAAATCTGTTAAACTGGTGAACAGTTCACGTGGGACATTTACTTAGACTGTAAAACCACTGTGCATTTTATGTTTTATACCACCATTATGTTTCTACTCATAAACTGCGCTGTTTCAAGCTCTGTTAAAAACGTCCCTGCTGGACGAGTGAGCAAAGACTTGTAGACTTGTAATAACAGCTATAATGATTTAGGATGAAGTTGTTGGAAATAATTGTTAGAAAAACAGAAAGACAGGGCTCTTGGCAATTAATATTCATGACATCTGTTTACAGTATTCAACATAGTAAAGCGGTTCTTGGACCTTTGGAGTAGAAGTTTACAATGGAATGGAAAAAATAGGAGCCGGTTCTGGGATATGTGACATTTGGCATGTGCCGTATTTAAACTCTAAAACAAATATTTTCAGAATCTTGTATATAATAGCAAGCTTTTTTGTAGCCTCAAGCTGTTTACCGCTGAATTTTCTAGCCTCCGTTCAGGGCGCACAATGAGGACTTTTATAAGCAAAGGCTGAATTTACTTAGGTGTCCAGGTGTATAATTGAATGGGCTCATCATCCTATTTGTTTTTATATATAATTACCATTTCAGCTTTAAAATATTGTAGAAGTAAATTGTCTTTTAAACTCATGACTGGAAACAAGCAAGTAAAGATCCGGAATTTATTAAAACTGCTCTGAAGCTCCCCTATAATAGCGTTTTTTTTTTTTTTGTTTTTTGTATTTTTGTTTTTTTTATAGTTTTTTACATTTATTTGACAACTATTCAGCTTTCCTCTTTTACAGTACAAAAGTACTGTACAGTGGCAAGTGATTAGCACATCCACCTAGCAACACTAGGACCGTCAGTTCAAATCCCAACCATGGCACTGCCTGTCTAGAGTTTGCATATTCTCCCTGTGCCTGTACTGGTTTCCTCCCAAACTCCAAAGACATGCTGGTAGATTAATTGGCTCCTGTCTAAGTTGGCCCTAGAATGTGTGTGTATGAATGTGAGTTAGAGACCTTAGATTGTAAGCTCCTTGAGGGCAGGGACTGATAATGTACAATATATACAAAAAGAGCTGTGTAAACTGACAGTGCTATACAGGTACCTATAATAAATAAATATGTCTAGTATAACTGGGAGTCATTCCACCATAAAATGGCTAAACATAACCTCAAACCCTACATCTCACAATGCTATTGAAGTAGTTGTTAAACTACTATTGTATAAGCATGCCATCCCCTCTGTTATATAAATCTATGTGTGCCTGTTCTGTATAAAAAAAATGCATATTATACCTTATATCAGAGCGTCTCTCGGCACTCATGTGACTCCTCAGCTCTCTTCTCTGCCCAGCTGACAGCTATAGTGGGCGGGCCCGAGCACTGCTGCTGACGTCAGTCGGGGGGAGAGAGGAGAGAGAGCAGAGAAGTCATGTGAGCGCTGGGAGACGTTCTGATATACGGTATAATCTGCATCTTTTTTATACAGCACAGGCACACATAGCATTACATAACAGAGGGATAGCATGCATATACTATAGATATAAGAGCAGCAGGAGGGGAGGATTGTGGATGGAGCTGACAGGCAGGGAGGGGAGGGGAGGGGGGAGGAGGACACAGGAGAACAGAGAGGAGAGCTGCGGTTGAAAGTGGCACGTAAACTGACCACTGTGTCAGGGCTCAGCAGCCATGATAAACCAGAGTCAGTTTACAGGGGGGGGGGGGTTATAGCCAGGCAGGATCAGCCAGGTATTTCAGGTGATACGCGGGGCCAAATACACAGCACAAGCACTGTGCTGTATAACATGCTTTAAGGGGGCAGAATCCATTTTTTTCTAATTTTTTTTTTTTGGGGGGGGGGGGTAACAAACACTTTAAAGTGTTTGTTCACCTTTACAGAAAAAATGTAAAGGTGAACTAACACTGGACAACCACCCCACTCCCCTGGTCCCCACTGTACTTAATAATGAAGATAACCAGCCGGCTAACGAAAACATCCAAGTGCACATTTTATTTGCTACAGCAGGGTGATTACAGGATAAAACAGCGTTCGCGTTTTGGCCAAGTGGCCTTGGTTGAAAACTGCTTTGCATGAGTGATTGGAAGACACTCCTGAGCACAGCCTGAGCACCTATTTCTCAATTCCTTACTAGCATTTATTGGAACTCCAGTCTGAGTTCTTCCTTTTATTACACGTGGATTGTCCCCACTATTCTTACCTCAGGGGTTGCCAACCCCCTCACTGCTGTACTTTCCTCAGGGGTTCCCAAGCTGTCAGCACCCCCACAGCTGCTCCAGTGGTCTGGGCATTTGAAATTCCCGCTCTTCTCCCTCTTCACCATGCAGCACTCCTCAGACAGATCAGATTGATTCTGATTGGCCAGCACCCTCACTGTAAATCAATCTGGTCCATCGTGGAAGTGCTGCATGGAGAAGAGGGAGAAGAGTGGGCATTTTAAATCCCTGGACTGCTGTATCGGCTGTGGGGGTGCTAAAAGCTTGGCAAACCCTGGAGGTATGTACAGTGGTGGGGAGATTGTCTGATGTTCACCTTTTCATTTTTTCTGTAAAGTTAAACTAACCCTTTAAATGTACATATCTATATACCTCCCACATATTACAATACAACAATTATACAATTCTTCCTCTGTTTCTGTAATGGGCCTCTTGGTTTCGGATCAAATTGACTCGTGTGTGTGTATGCATGATCGTTGTAGATACATTTGATTGTAAGTTAACTAAGAACAGAACTGATGTAAACAGTTCTATGTACTTTCTAAAGCACTGTGCAATAAAGCAGCTCTATATAAATGTTTCAAATAAATAAAATAGACCTATATAAAAGATTGAAGTGGTAGACTACATTACATAGACATGTCCTAAAAAACACTCTTGAGCTTTGCGGGTCTTGCATTTTTATATTCAAGATCCCAAAGATCAGGAGAGGCTTATGGGGGTCATTATTGAGAAAGAAGAATATTGAAGTTCCTTGAAAAGTCCAGGAAGTCAGCTAAGCAGTAGGGCCAGTGTTAGGCCCACCTTCATTGGTAAAAACTTAGGCTACTTAAAAGGGTAGACACATGGTATATCATATATATATCTTTAATGTGCGCAGAACATATTCATACCAAAAGCAGTCCGAAAAACTTTATTCAAGATACGATCACTCCAAAAAATAGTGCAATGTTTGGGAGCCGCACAGGACCCCTTCGTCAGGCATGTCCCATGCCCGACGAAGGGGTCCTGTGTGGCTTCGAAACATTGCACTATTTTTTGATGTGATCGTATCTTGAATAAAGTTTTTTGGACTGCTTTTGCAAGATCCTTGGTGTGCTGGTGAATATGTATTTACTTGTAACTAATCCAGTTGCCAACTGGTGATCGCTTCAGCACCCAGTACACACGAGCCTACAAACCAGGAAGGTGTGCGATAGGAATATGAACTACACTATACATATTCATACCAAAACTCTTCTGGTGTTGTGGCACCCTGTCTTTTGGAAGGTGCACACATGTATTTAGAGGGGCTTATTTCATACTATGATCATTAATCCTGCTAATGATATAAAAGAACATATTGTTTGCCCTGTATGAGCAGGAGTGTTAGTAACTCTATTTCCCTATACTTCTGCTACTAATTTTCACCTTTACTACTTTCTATTTAATTACCTTAATTGTCTGCATTTTTCTGTTCCCCCAAGTCCAGATATTTACAAGGCCTTGGAAGCAACACACTTAGACCCAAACCCCGGGTGTCATAAAAGCATTGCTTGTTTATTTCCGGATATCATACAGTACTATATGGTATACAAAACAGGATATGACACGAGACTCTCCGCCCATGATTTACTACCATACAAGGACAGGCTCCCTTTTTTTCCTAGGGTGTGTTCAGTGACCAGAAGAGCATATTCTCCAATTTATATATATGTCATCTTTAGTTATACAAAATACACTTTTTCAATTAAGTAAATGTTCTGAGCTGCAATCTTGTGGTCACAGCTAAGCTTACAGTAATTTCCTCATTTTCTATGTAAGTACAAACTATGTAAGTCAAACAAAGATAATATTCAATCATAAAGAATTTCTCCAGACTGAGTTTCACAAATCATTGTATTTAATCCAAGGGGTATTTACAAGATAGATTCCTTCAAGGAGGGTTCATAGCTCAAAATTTATGACCAGCCCATTGTCAGGGGAAGTCAGGACTTCCTTCCACGGAGGAAGGGCCGAGACCTGCTAGTGTCCAGGGAAAGGTGAACTATTTTCCTCTGGCTGCTTTCTCTTTTAACATTCCCTTTTTATGGCACACTAGATGTTTTCTTGCAGCTCACGTAGAGAGACCAAGAAGTTAATGCTATATTGCTTGAGCGATCTACCTGCCACCTGGCCATGCACATGACATTACCATATGGTGAACAATCAGTTTTGAGCAGCTGACACTCATATATCAGTGCTGTCAGTTGCTTCTGCTAGAGAAAAGAACCTGTTTAATCATCATGAATATAATTAAGAGATGGAGAAACACAAGCATATCACATTCTCAAAGCAGTTTAACTTAAAACATGACATAACAGCAAAATGTTAAAAAAAAAATGATGTTTTGCGTGTGGTCACCCCACTCTACAAACTCACTATGTTACAGTGGGGGCAGATCAGAAAGTGGTGAAATTAGGATATCATCTGTTTTGTTGTTTGTAAGCTCCTCTGTCACTTATCATTAAAGGATGACTAGTCTTGGCCCTGAAGGCAAAGGGGCATTTGTGTCCAGAGCCAATATTAATAGGATATGTTGGGCAGGTGGCCCTGAATGGAAATACTTCATCCCTTATACATCAGTCAGAATATCACCTTTAGAAATAACCACCTTTTACCATGTCCAAAAATCACCTTTAGAAATAATCACCTTTTACCATGTCCAACCAATCAATGGAGCACTATGTCACACTTTGCAAGATATACTTTCTTAAATCATAGAAATCTTTCCCAACCATGAAAGGCCCTGTTGGTTGTGTTTCCCCGCCAGGCAAAAGGTTCCCATTTTATTATGATGAATTTAATACTTGTGTCTAATCTTTGATGGTCCATTAAGTCTGTTCTATATATATATATATATATATATATATATATATATATATATATATATATATATATATATATACTGTGTGTGTGTGTGCGTGTGTATGTATATATATATATATATATATATATATATATATATATATAGATATATATATATATACATATTGTGTGTGTATATACTGTGTATGTATATATATATATATATATATAGAGAGAGATATATAATGTGTGTGTGTGTATATATATATATATATATATAATGTGTGTGTGTGTATATATATATATATATATATATATATATATATGTACTGTGTATGTATGTATGTATGCGTGCGTACATTCTTAGATTGTAAGCTCTAACGATTCCTCTTGTATTGTAACTGTAGTGTCTGCCCTAACATTGTAAACGCTGCGCAAACTGTTGGCGCTATATAAATTCTGTATAATAATAGTAATAATATATGTATATATATTGTGTGTGTGTATATATATATATATATATATATATAGAACTTTCCTCCTGGTAGTTTGAGGTCATGTCTCCATGTTCTTGATCTTGGCTTCATATTGAAAATACTGCATTTTTGAACATTATTCACACCTTTGATGTGCAGTATTTAAAGGTTGTAATCATGTCTCCCCTTTCCGTTCTTTCCTCCTAACTGTACATATTAAGTTCCTGCAATCTCTCCTAATATGTTTTATCCCTCAGACCTTTTGCCAGTTGTGTTACCTGTCTCTGGACTCGTTCTATCCTATCAATATCTTTATGTAAATAAGATCTTCTGAACTAGACACAGTATTCTAAATGAGGTCTCACTAAAGATCTATATAGAGGAATCATGACCTCCTTCCTCCTGCTGGTGATCTCTTTATTGATGCATCCTAGAATTCTACTCACTTTTTGCACACAATGGTTATACTGTTTGCTCATTTTGTAATCATCTGAGATAAGTACCCCCAAATCTTTTCCTCTGTAGTTCTGCCTAACATCCCCCCCCCCCCCCCCAATATTGTACTTTATCAAGGGACTGATTTCTCTAGGTGCATATTTTACATTTAGAAGCACTTAACTGAAGTTTCCACTGCTTTCAATTATCCAGCAATGCCGAATCATGTGCCATGTTATAGACACCTTCAGGAATAGCAACCCTATTACACACCTTTGTGGCATCAGCAAAAATACATACCTTACCCACTAAATCTTTAGTTATCTCTCTTACATACAGATGAAAAAGAACTGGTACAGAGACTAGTGGTACACCACTAGTGACTGGTCTCTGTTCCGAATGAACCCCATTTACAACCACTCTCTGGTACAGTGGGGGAAATAATTATTTGATCTCCTGCAGATTTTGTAAGTTTGCTCTCTTACAAAGAAACAAAGGGTCTATAATGTTTTTTCATAGGTGTATTTTAAATGATAGAGACAGAATATCAACCACAAATCCAGAAAAACACATGATACTAATGTTATAAATTAAGTTGCATCTCCGTGATTAAAATAGATATTTGATCCCCAAACAAAACATGACTAAGTACTTGGTGGAGAAACCCTTGCTGGCAAGCACAGAGGTAAGACATTTCTTGTAGTTAGAAACCAGGTTTGCACAAATCTCAAGAGGGATTTTGGTCCACTCTTCTTCACAGATCTTCTATAAATCCTTAAGGTTTCTTGGCTGTCATTTTGCAACTCAAAGATTCAGCTCTATCCATAAATTCTCTATAGGTATAAGGTCTGGAGACTGGCTAGGCCACTCCATGACTTTAGTGTGCTTCATCTCCTCTGTTGCCTTGGCAGTATGTTTTGGGTCATTGTCATGCTGAAAGACCTATCCATGACTCATCTTCAGTGTTCTGGTAGGGAAGAAGGTTCTCATCCAAGATTTTACAATACATGGCCCATCCTTTGGCCCCTCAATGTGGCAAAGTCGGCCTGTACCTTTAACAGAGAAACAGCCTCAAAGTATAATGTTTCCACCTACATGCTTGACTGTAGGGATGGTGTTCTTAGGGTCATAGTCAGCATTTTTCTTCCTCCAAATTCAGCAAGTCCCCCTCTTCAAGAAGGCTCATGTACAGTCCTGCCAGTGAACATTTAAATGATTCAGAGAAGGACTAGGGAAAGTGCTGTGGTCAGATGAGACCAAAATTAAGCTCTTTGGCATTACCTCGACTCGCCATGTTTGGAGGAAAAAAAATGCTAACTATGACCCTAAAAACTCCATCCTTACAGTCAAGCACGGAGGTGGAAACAGGATGCTTTGGGGCTGTTTCTCTGCTAAAGGTACAGGCCAACTTTGCCACATTGGGGAGTGATGAACGGGGCCATGTATTGTAAAATCTTGGATGAGAACCTTCTTCCCTCTGCCAGAACATTCCGCCAAGGCAACAAAGAAGTGGCTCAAGAAGCACAATAAATTCACAGCGTGGCCTAGCCAGTCTCCAGACCTTAATCCTATAGAAAATTTATGGAGGGAGCTGAAACTTCGAGTTGCCATGCGACAGCCAAGAAACCTTAAGGATTTAGAGAAGATCTATAAAAGAAGAGTGGCCCAAAATCCCTTCTGAGATGTGTGCAAACCTGGTAACCAACTACAAGAAACGTCTTACCTCTGTGCTTGCCAACAAGGGTTTCTCCACCAAGTACTAAGTCATGTTTTTCTTGGGGATCAAATAATTATTTTCCCCATTGTATCTATCCTTTAGCCAACTGCATATTCACCGAACCACCCAAGTCCAAGCTTGTACAAATTATTAGTGAGTGATCTATGTGGATCATATTCACTATGGCATTTCGCTTCAAGGTGTAAACATTTATACTATCTGTATACATTCCTAGTGTTTAAAAACAATGAACCATCTATATTCTATATTGCCAATAAGCCAAGCCAAGCAAGCATCATCTTAACTTTATTGGCATCGTTTCAGAGCTCTGACAGCTCAACTCATTGTGGTAATGTAAATTTATTTTTCATTGAAGTGCACTAAAATGTATGTTTAACCTTTCAGCCATCAGATATAAAAGATTTATGATTTCCTAGAGAGCTGTGCATTGGTTTAAATATTCTTGTTCTCTAAGCATTAGGGAAGTTTATATCCATTCATCAGGATACAAAAATACGTATGCATGTTTGGGGTTTTTGAGGGTCTTCCAAAATCTTGTATAAATTACAGATATATGCAGAGAAAGTACTTTAAGAATCATGTTTGTAGAGGTTTTTACAAACTCCCCCATTGTTTCTGTTTAAGTTAAGTGTAGGAAAGTGGAAACAGACTGTCTGTGAGATATGAAAGATAAATGGACAATGACATTTTACTTTTCTTTTGTTTCATTTAGATAAAGACATCAGTGATTTGGGCCACTCCAAATGTCTCATTCGCCATACCTCTGTGGGTTATCATACTTGCCATATTGCTGGGATTACTGGTTCTAGCGATACTTACACTTGTAATGTGGAAGGTAAGAATGCTGTTATATAACTATGATAAACAATTGTAGGCTCTGATTTAATTTTGTAGCAAAAAACTGAGGTTTCTTTTTCATGGTCACATATCAATATCAGATCTGCCTTGAAAAGTGTCTGTCAAGAAATAATTCCAGTTCTTTGCAAGGTCACATGACTAGATAAAAGAGTACCGGCGCACACCCAACTCCAGCATTTCCAAACAACTTTATTGATCTTTATTGGTTAGGTTACGGCTCTGCTTGGACTTGCCCATTCTGATGCATTTTGTCCAATACCTGAGCTTAAAATACAACTAAAAGCTCCTACATGACAGACTAAACTATGTGATGCACAAGCCTCATGAAGTAAACCAAAAAAAATCCTTATTTTTTTTTCTCTGAGCCAAATCCTCCTTCATTTGTGTCTCAAACACTCCCCCTTTCAGACACTGCAGCTCAGTGGAAGGGTCTCCGCAACAGAGGCAGTGCTGCCATTCCAAAAAGCTGTGGGTGGGACTAGGTATAGCCAGCTGATGATTGAAAACCCACAGACTTGTTGTTGGGATCCATTTTGGTAATTGATAAAAAGGTTAAGTATTGTTATTTATCCAGGTCATGGTACGCCTAGCAATAGTTATCACTTTAACAACTTACCGACTGCCATAACCCCAGTATTTTTTTTCAACAGCGGGCGATTGGCTTTCAGATAAGGGTGGTCCCATTGGCGGATTCGCCATGGGATCACCCTTACGGTGTGGCAGAAGAGGTGCCCCCCCTCCCCCCCGCGTCCCGGTCATTTTCCCGCCGGCAACGGGGAAAACTATCCGATCCCGGATCCTCAGAGACAGGAAGTCGAGTGAGGGCAAGATGGCCCTCACTCAACTCTATAGTCTTGGAGTACCGGAGCGACGTCAAACGTCGTTGCCTAGCAACCGGTTTAAAGGGGCGATTTTTGTTAAATGTTTTTTTTATTTATTTATTTTTTTATTTATTTATTTCTTTTTGACCCCATATCTCACAATAAAGAGGACCTGTCATGTCTATTTCTATAACAAGGGATGTTTACATTCCTTGTAAAAGGAATAAAAATAATATGAATACCATTGAAATTAATTATAAATATCTATCGAGACGGTACATTACGCTGGTAAAAGCATATAAATGTCAGTCAGAGAGATCGAACTTGAGCTGGAGAGGTTGTGGGGCGGAGGGTACAATGTTTCATATTTGGTGGGAATGCCCTAAGATCCAGAAATATTGGCTGAGGGTACAGGAATTAATATTTTGGATGACCCATGGACATGTCTGTTCCATAGAACACATAGATCCTTAAGGCTATATAGTAATAGGATCGTCCCAAACCTGTTGAATGCAGCAAAAGGGGCAATCCCAAAAAAATGGTTAGAGACAGAAGACCCTACCTTGAGAGAATGGTCTAGTAGAATTTAATATATATACAATATGGAATACTTGAGTAGTAGAGATGACAAACATGTAGATAGTTTTTCAAGCAAATAGAAAAAAAGGACAGAGTTAAAAAAGACTAACAACTGCATAGAAATATGGAAGGATCAGGGGGATAACTAAAGACCGGGGATTATTGGGGTTGGTAAAAGTTAAATGAGACGTAGGAGAAGGAGCGCAACATAGGAATAGAATGATAAAAAGAAAAGGGGAGGGTGGGCATATGGGTAAAGGGATAAAGGGGAATTAAGTTGTTTATGAAGTATGTGAAAAACTTTTTATACTTGCTTGTAAACACTGAAGTAAAAACGACGACTTCAAAGTTCCCTTTTCCTGAAACTAAGGGGCCAAGCCCCACTCCTGAGAAACAACCCCACACAATCCACCCTCCTCTAAATGATTTGGATCAGTCCACAAAGCAAGGTGCATAAAGACATGGATGAGCACGTTTGGTGTAGAGGAACTTGACTGGCCTGCACAGAGTCCTGATCTCAACCCGATAGAACACCTTTGGGATGAATTAGAGCGGAGACTTCAAGCCAGGCCTTCTCGTCCAAGCTCAGGGCCCAACCTCACAAATGCGCTTCTTGAAGAATGGTTAAACATTCCCATAGACACACATCTAACCTTGTGGACCACCTTCCTAGAAGAGTTGGAGCTTTTATAGCTGCAAAGGGTGTGCCAGCTCAATATTGAACCCTAACACTAAGACTGGGATGCCATTAAATTTCCTGTGCATGTAAAGGCAGGCGTCCCAATACTTTTGGTAATATAGTGTGAGTACATATATATATATATATATATATATATATATATATATATATATATATATATATATATATATATATATATATATATATATTTATATTATATATATTTATATATTATATATATATATATATAATTATATATATATATAATTTTTTTGCAATTTTTATTTTTTTATTTTTTTGGATCTTTTTGTCACAGTGGAATTGCAATTTACAGTCTGTCACGGTATTATTGCTGTCTGTGTCTCCAGTAGGTACAGTAGATTCACCCATATTACCTGTACTGTCTGACACCCTTCACCTGGACAAGAAAGTATATTGAACTGGTGGCACAGTAAAAGCGCCCTACATACATTTTTCCCCTTTAGTAAGATTTATTCCTACTTCCTGTTCTGTGTGATACCTAAAATGGACAGGAAGTGATGGGAAATCTCTCCAACAGGATCATGGGCAGCATGTTTTTCTATAAACAGTTCATGTGATTGTTTGGCATAGCTACAAGGTCTATTTCTCCAATATTGTGACCTTGTTTATATAGGATCACAACAAACTAACTTTACCACTGGTTGAGTTTCAGTATCATTTATGTCTGCGTTTCTCCATATTAGGGGGAGGGGGGGGGGGTAAAAAAAAGGCTGTCTTTCTCCAACACAGTAACTTTATTGCTGATTGAGTTTCCTTTATGTCTCCTTTTGCCAAAATAAAGTTTGAAATTCTTCAGGCGCTACAACCGTATAGCAGCAATCGTGCCTCATTGCACTTTGTAATAAAATACATTGTTTTGACTTTAAATTATAACGCTATACAAGCGCAGGGGGATTAAGGAAAACATATTTCCCAAGGAATGTTCCTTTCATATAATGAATTTGGAAGATTATAGGAACATAACATCACAGAAAAATATACTGCCAAAACTCAGGAGTAAAAACCTGCTACATCCATCACAAATGAAGAGAAAACAAAAGTCCCCCCTTTCATTTTAAGCATTGCATTACCAGGTACACACATAGAAAGAATGTGCCACTATTTTCTTGTCTTTTATATTGTTTTAATTTAAATATATCACTTTTAGCCTTTTTCTTTGAAGACCAGTTTGTTTTCTTCTGATTATTAAAGGATCAATTTTTTTTTTTTTTTTTTTTCTACATGAGTTTTAATCACTTAATTTCTTACACCTGTACACCTTCTATTGACCTAAACAATTTTTACTTTTCTGCTGTGGGACTTTTTATAAAGCAATAACTTTGTCATTACTTAAGACCACAACAAAGGAGAACAGACTTTTTTTTTTTTTTTAGTACAATAATTCTTATTGATTTTTAAAAAGCAAAGTATTAAAAATAAAATAATACAGTGGAAATAAAATGCATAAAATTACAAATTACATAAGATGGCATTTGTTTATATCAGACAAGAAAAACTAAAAAAACTTATGATAGACAAATATTATAGTGAAACATAATATAGTTGACAAAAAATAGTGTTATTGTAGAAAAACGGATACGTTTAACTCTATAGTTTTTTCCTTTATAAAATTATGCTAAATGTATAATTCTGTTACAAAGCATTGCAAGGTTATTTACAAATAAAACATTTTTCACATGTATTTATTTTAATGAGGCACTAATAAAATAATGTCCAAAACAAAAAAAAAAAAAAAAAATGAAAGATAAGTTGAAATATTAATAGTTAGAAACACAGAGATAAAAGAAAACTGCAGGAAAATGATAGCTAATGGGAAAAGGGGAAGAATTATTTTATTAGTAAAGCAGCAGCTTGGTAGGACATGGGGTACCACATATGCCTTGTGTACTTTGACTATGTTTTTTTGGATGCATTGCATGCTCAATATCCACAAATGGTTAAAATAGTCATGCCCCTTTCCAGCAATATGTCAATGAAGGTGTATCTAAAAACTGTTAAAACTCTAAAACGGAAGCAATTTTGTTGGCTAAACTGACCCCCTATGAATGGCTCTGGAGGCCCTGGATTGACCATTGCCTGCCACCAGGTCTTGACGACAGCCTTGTACTCACCTGATTTAACGTCCTCATTTCCGGCCCTCTTTTCCCACCTGGGACCCAGGGGGGGTTCGAGGCTCTCTCCGGGCACCTGCTATTACCTCCCCCCCACGACCCTTTCCTACTTACCCTGATTTCCTCCCACCCCCCACTCAAACACCAGTCACAATAACCGGTGTCTCCATTGGAAGATTTCCCCACTGTTCCTGTTCTGATTAACAGCTTGGTAAATGTTATGATTTCCCATCACTTTTACCCAAGATGACAGGGGTTATAATCCTTCCCCATTGTATAGAATACTAAAAAAAAAAAAAGTTTAGGCATTAGATACACTTTAAATCATGGAAAGATTAACAACTCTCTTAGCTGTGTGTTACTGCTTGTCTTCCCACTGGGGAGATTCATCCTCTCTATTTCTTCTGGCGTCTATTGTCATCAAGATTTAAGCTGGGTATATGCGTTGAATTTTAACGACTGGCTTCTGTGGAACAGAGAGGGGTACACACAGACTGAAATTCAGCCAGTTCCTATTGAACCAGTCAAATTTCGGTACGTATATACCCAACTTTATTGTGAAGGAAAATGCCGAATTTTGAGTTATCACCAGAAAAGGAATAGAGGGGAAGTTTTACAATGGTGACACTTTTGCAACAACACATAACAGAGGATTTCCCATTACATTGAAAATAATTCCTCTCACTTCCTCTTCCTGAAAGTGAGGTATAAAATTGGGAGGATCGTAGCATAAGGAGACTGAAGAAGACATTGTTTGCACAGTTGCATACCCCAAGGCATCTAAGAGATATAACTCTAGCAGTTGACTGAGGGTCTTGCTTAGGCCTCCTTTAAATTAGACATACCAGTTAGTTTCTAGGGGAGCCTCACATGGAGCTTCCTTGTAAGATGTCCAGATTGTCCTATCTGGTAACTCACACTTCAAAGAAGTAGTATCTCTACCTAGATAATCTCTTGGATTGTTATTCTCCCTACCTTGTTGGTGAAGATAAACCCAGAAACCCTGCGGAGAAATCGGATTTTGGTAGTTTACACCAATTACTTTATTTATTCAGGCATGACTAGTTCATGACCAGAAACAAAACTCCACTCACATTTCCCACCAATGGACACAAATCCATTTAATGATTTAATGCTCACTCTTATGAACAAACATTCATAGTTGTTTCCCAAACTTCTACATTGTAACCCCTATACAGTGGAATGCTTATCTTAAACCACTTCAGCCACAACAATCTGCATCTATGTTTAAAAAACGTTTCAACATTTCTTAAATCTGATCGTTTTTTTCTTTCCAGTGTGGATTTTTCGACCGGGCCAGACCACCGCAGGAAGATGTAACGGATGACACAGAAAAATTAACAAACAAGGCTTCTGAAGCATGAATTGACAATTTTTTTCAGACTGCAAAATGGAAAGTTATTTTTCTACTAAAAAGATGCCTTCTTGAATGTACCGCGTCATTCAGATGCTGAGTTGGTTCCAAGTGGTGCTGAACCAACCCCTTGAAAAGATCTCAGAAAAGGTTTCACATGAATTTTACCAGGTTCAAAGCAGTTGTGCTGGGAGGCAAAAGATGAAAAAAAAACTTTACAGACTTGAAACTGAGATCTCATGAAAACGTAACCAAAGGCAGTGCCTGAATTACTGTACCTGTGGGATTGTACAAGTCTACAACCAAATCTAAAACCACTACTGTTCTGTGAACGATACAGGATTGACTCCATGTTGGAACAGAACGCAAATGCATCACTGAGAAGGGAGTGCGGCATTGAGTGACTGCTTATATTAAAGTGTCTTAAAAAAAAAAAACTGTGGGCAATACTTTATCAGGCTAAGCACAAATCCCTGTTTCCTCTGCCATACTTTCTAGAAACTAAGTATAGATGTTTTGGTATTTTATACAGTTGTGTGAATGTTCTAAAGGTCAGGTCTTATTATAGAATACGTGCAATGAAAAATGAATGACTTTATGTGTGCTTGTTACTGATTCGCAGTGAAGGGGCCATTTTATGTAAGATTGTAGATACACCCACTAGGATCAAGGGTACAAAGTAACTCATACCTCTGAGACTTTGCTATGAACCAATATAAAATTGGGTTTTCTCTTTTGTTCATCAACGGACACAGCGCTCCATAAATCATAACTACCGGGTTATATTGCCTCCTCCAGGAGTAGGACTAAGCAGAACAAAAAACAACTGGCTCTGCCCATGGGCCATCCTCAGCTTGGGATATATCCCCCCTTTCTGCTCTAGGTAATCAGTTTTAATCTGTCTAGTCAGGAGTAAGGACCCAGGCTCCCGGCTGGGATCTCTGGTCCTAGCAATTTTTTTCTCCTTCTTTACATCTTTTTTGTTTTGGGCTGGATAATCTAGATCCAGTGGTCCCCCCCCAGCCAAGCCAGTGAGCGTGTGCAGACACAGCTATACGCTGGGTTGGCCCTGACATAGCTTCAAGGACAGAGGCTGGCCCACGAGTTAAACATCTCGCAGGGTCACATACGATCTGGCTTGGGTCTGAGTCGCAGCGGTCCCTTGGCCGACAGCTCCCCTACTTCAAGGGCGATGATGTCACAGGGCCATTTTCCTTTAATCTGGGAGATGCTAGATATGACCAAAGCCTCATAGGGATACCAAAGCTCCTCTTCTTCCTCCCTAGTTTCCTCTTCCTGTGCCCAGGACAAATGAACAGGGATGGCGTCCATGGTGATGCTGGGTCCAAATTCTTGGTGCTCCTCTGATCGCTAGAGTGAGTCCTTGGGGGTCTCTGTTATCTCTCTCTCTCTGCTTATAGGTAACCTGAGCCTTGGGGGGATCCTTTAGCGGTGCCAAAAGATCGTTTTTGTACTGCAAGTTCTTCCATTTCTTATGGAGCCTCAGGGTCGCATCTCCACCACTGACCCCCTCATGGAGGTGGCAGGTCCCTCGGAACCCCAGCTTTCCATGGTTCCACTGACAGTGGTCCTGCAGTCCTTAGTGTCCCGGGTGGAAGTGGCGTGTGGGCAGAGGCCCAGAAAGAAGCATCCCCCACCTTTCCCTGCTCAGTCTGACTCATCTGATTCTGAGCCTGATGCCGCCGTAGATGCGGCCCATCCAGGGGGGCTTAATATGACACCCCCAGATCCATCCGTTAATAAGGATGATTCCTCCATGGTCGCAGCAGCAAATTAAAAAGTGTTGGTAGACGCACTTATCACTGCAGTGCGTGAGACTTTAAAAATGGAGGATACAACTGATGTAGCCACAGACATGGCTGTGTCGTTTGGTACACATAAGTCACCTCGCACTCCAAAGGTGTTTCCTTGTGTGCCTTATTTTGACAGGTTTTCCTGTAAGGAATGGGAACAACCAGAATTACCCTTTGTGGTCCCCAAACATTTGCTGTATGTTACCCTTTTGAGGAGTCACTTTTAAAAAAGTGGACTTGTCCACCAGTGGTGGACCCTCCTGTTTCCAGGTTGAAAAAAGCTACCATGATCCCAGTAGAGGAACCCTCATTCTTAAAGGACCTGGCTGACAGGAAAGTGGAGGCTGTGGCAAGCAGCATGTTTACTATGACTGGTTCGACATTGCAGCCAGTCTTTGTCTCAGCCCTGATATCTCAGACCCTAACTGAATAGGCCAAGCTTTTGCGCCAGGGCCTGGGGGGTGAGCAGGTCCCCGCTGCTTGTGTTTATTTAGTGGACCAGTTGGTACATGGGCTGCAGTTTATTTGGAATGCAGCTTTGGATACAGTTCCTGTGCTGTCCAAACTTTCTGTTTCAGGGGTGGTGATTAGGCGCGTGCTGTGGCTTAAGAATTGGTTTGCAGACCAAGCCTCTAAGAAAGCTCTCATTGGGGCTACCCTGGATTAAATCTTTGAGGGGATCATGGGGGGGGGGAGAGTACCTTCCTGCCATAGTGTAGGAATGGGAAGGAGCCTCGTCACAGATGGGGGCCCACCTTCTCAGCACATAGAAAATTCTTTCATGCTTCTGGGACGGAGAATAAGGGAAATAGATCTTTCAAATCTTCCCCGGGAGGTTCCAAGCATCCTTAGTCTGGTAAGCCTAGAGATAGCTTCTCCGGACCCGCAAACAAGACCCCTTCAGAATGAAGGTCTGCCCTCACCCATTATTGGGGTGGGAGGACGTCTTCACTTGTTTCTGGCGTTGTGGACCTCCTTCATGAGCGTCAAGGGGATCCACAAAATTATTCTTTTGGGGGTATCCAGAAAGGAGGGCAAAGCTTGTCCTCTTCAGGTTTTTTAGGTCCCGAGTCTCTTTGTGTGGATTTAATTCCTGTAAAGGTTCAGATGATGTCCGAATTACCTAAGATCCCCCCTATCCCCATCCAGGGAATTGATTAACCTAGGTCTGATTCTAATTCTGACCAGGGTGGTCCTTCCTCTGGGCAAACTTCAGAAACCACAGGCCGTGATTCACCGGCTGCTTTCACACAGATGGTTCTCTCTCCCATTTTGCATACAGGTTCTGAGTCTGGTGGTATCCACCTTCAAGACAGTTCTGTTTGCACAGTCCTACATGCAGCTCCTTTAGCAGGTACAGCTCCATAGGAGTATTCCGAGGTTTGTGGCGAGATCACGGGTTCCTCTGGCAGACGCCGCAGGAGTCCAAGGGCCACAGTAAGGCCAGTATCATCCTCGGCTCAGGCTTCTTCTGTAATTCCTGCAAGGAATCAAGGCTGAGGATCTTCCAAACAGTCCGGTGGCCATAAACATCCCATTGGGACTTCCTCTCAGACAAGACCAGTTGTCCCAAGGGCTGATCTATCGTCCTGCTTTACAGTCGCTGGTTTTATTGGCTTAGCTATTGAAAGCCAGGTGCTGAGAGATAGGGGTCTGTCTGGATCAGTGATCCCCACTATGGTGAAGGCGAGGAAGTTGTTTTCCAGCTAGATATACCATTGTATGTGGAAAGTGACAATTTCTTGTTTGTGTCAATTGGCGCTCATCCTCGATCCTTTTCTGTTACTCAGATCTTACCCATTCTTCAACAGGGCATTGATTAGAAGTTGGCCTTGAGAACCATCAAGGACCAAGTGTCTGCCCTGGCAATCTTCTTTCAGTGACCCCTAGCCATACACTCTTTAGTTCATACCATCATTCAGGAGGTTCCACATGTGGCTCCATCTGTATGGTCTCTTTTGCCACCATGGGATTTAAATTTAGTACTTTCAGTTCTCCAAAAACCGCCATTTGAGAATATTCAAGAGATTTCCTTGCCTATGTTAAGGTGACAGAAGGTGACATTTTTGGTGGCTATTACCCCGGCCCGCAAGGTATCAGAATTGGCTGCATTATCCTGTCTCAGTCCCTATTTAGTGGTCCAGGGATAAAGTGATTTTTTGTCCCTGTCCATCATTCCTGCCCAAAGTTGCCTCTGACTTCCATTTGAATGAGGATATTGTGTTGCCTTCCTTGTGTCCCAAGCCGCCTCATCCCAAAGAATTTGCTTTGCATACCTTGGATGTCGTTCGTGCGATTCAGGTGTTTCTGGCAGCTACTGAGTCCTTTCGAAGACCAGACTCCCTTTTTGTGGTTGCGGACGGACCAAGAAAAGGGCTGGCTGCTTCTTCGGCTACCATCTCCAGATGGATCAGACAGACAGTAACTCAGGCCTATTACATTAAATGTCAGGTTACACCTTTCCCTGTTACAGCACATTCTACTAAGGCGCTGAGTGCTTCTTGGGCCTTCCGTCATCAGGCATCAATATCGCAAGTTTGCAAGGCGGCCATTTGGTCGTCGGTGCATACCTTCACAAAATTCAATAAGGTAGATACTTTGGCATCTGCGGATGCTTCTTTTGGCCGCAAAGTTTTGCAGGCTGCAGTTTTTGAGGCGCTGTTCCCTCTTGAGGGGTGTCTTTCTTTAATTTTTTTTTTCCAGACGGGGCTCCTTTGACCTGGTATAGTCTCCTGTATCCTGGTTCAGGGCTCTTATGTTTAGCCTTGGGTTATTTTCCCCACCTCTCATTTTCCTTTTGGCACTGCTTTTGGACGTCCCAGTAGTCATGATTTATGGAGGGCTGTGTCTGTCGATGAACGAAAGAGAAAACGGGATTTTTGTACTTACCGTAAAACCCATTTCTCTGAGTTCATCGATGCACACAGCACCCACTCCTCTATGGCGTTCTGATACTTCTAATACTGCTTGCTACTAAACTGATTACCTAGAGCAGAGCGGGGGATTTTATACCAAGCTGAGGACGGCCCATGGGCGTAGAGAGGTGTTTTTGTCCTGCCTAGCCCTACTCTTGGAGGAGGCAATATAACCCAGTAGTTATGATTTATGGAGCGCTGTGTCCGTCAATGAACTCAGATAAATGGATTATACGGTAATTACATAAATCCAATTTTTCTCACAGAAATGCTACAGGCACCCTGTGTATTGTATGTTTGTTGATTGTATGGTTGGTGGCTTCCAAACAAGAATGATAATGTAGATACATTGCCAACAACAGCGTCTAAAATTGTGTACTGTATATTGTCTCAAATTTGTGCCAGTGGAGCAGAACTTAGGAGCACCTCTTTATGACCTGTCAGATGTCAGAAAAGTATAATATACTGCATCTTTGCTATTCATAGGGTCAGCAAGCAAGCACACGTATCAAATTTGACAGAAGCAGTGGGTGCTACAACCCTATGCTTGACGTTCAACACATATTTGTTGCTAAACATTACAATTAGTACACCTTTAAAACCACCATTTTTGAGCTTCACATGCTTCCTTTACCAAAATGTAAATAAGAAACATAAAGAGCAAACCAATGAGACATCTCAGGCACCAGTGAAATTGCACCAAAGGTCTGGCATCTGATGTCCTTATTATGTCATATCTGCCCTACATTGCACCAAATATGCCCAAATATGCCCAATGCTGGTTACAAATCACCTTGTACTAGGGTATAAAAAAAAACTTTTCTGTGTAGTTGCTTAATTCTACTACAATTTTTGTTCTTTGAATGGGATTAAAAAACGAGATTTTCCCAAATCTGCTTTTCCAATATGGAATTCTAGCACATTAAAGTATATGATGGGTTCATCCATGCCCTGTTGATACCATTAGTGAGAGACTGCATTATCACCGGAATCTTTAATATATTTGTTATTTCATAACAAGAAAACATAAAACATCCATGCATTTTGGAGGCACAAAGATCTCCCCATCCTTCAGGACCCCAATGTTGTGTTTGTGTTGTGTTAGGAGGTCTCAAGAATGGCACAGTCACCAACATTTTTTAGGATGAACAGTGAAAGGTTCCCAGGATCAGTATAGAAGCCGCATTTACAAATTTTTCATAAATGTAAAAGTAACAGTTAAATCAGTGGTTCTCAACTCCAGTCCTCAGGACCCACTAACAGGCCAGGTTTGCAAGATAACTGAAATACATCACAGGTGATATAATTTGCTGCTCAGTGATTGCAGTATTCAAGTCTGCATCTCCCCAAGGTAATACTTAAAATCTGGCCTGTTAGTGGGTCATGAGAACAGGAGGTGAGAATCACTGAGTCGAATGGACATTGGCTACATATTGTTGTCCAGCTTGTATGGAAGAACACATCTGTCCATGGTTATACACCAAGTGAAAAGCTATTTGGCCCAATGTAGACTTCAGTTCCTTTTTTTCTGTGCAATATATAATAAATCCAAGGGCATGTTTACACTGGTATCACTGCATTGTTTCTATCTGTATGATGTGATATTGTCAAGTATGGGTGTGTGGTTTGGCTATAAATTTAAAGAAAATTGCAATACTGTTTTTACATTGTCCATATTTCCTAAACTGTACATTTTAGCCAGATAAAAAGGAATATTTTATAATGATGAATTATCTGTAGAAAAAGGAGACTTAATGTTATTTTCAGACCATGTTTATTGGAAACAACAGACTAATCAACTGAATGTATTTTCCATATTGGTCTTATCTGGCTTGTGTACCTCTGCGCTGATTTTGAAAGAGTTGTTTTTTTTTTTTTCTTTTTTCCATTTAAATTTTTTATAAGCCGATCACTTGCAAAACTAACAAAGATTACAGGAATTCTGGGAAATGCTTGACAACAAACATATTAAAAGCCTATGCAATGTGTGAAAACTTCATTTTTCATTAAAAAGCAAATAATTGTAGATGCCTCTTTTTATATTTTACTTTGTATATTTTGAAGAAATAACCCAAGAGAGTACTAATGGAAAGTAGCCCAGAGAAACCTATCCTAGTAGCAGTGGAGTCAAGTACTCATTAGTTGGGAATGAAGGATGTATACTAATTCATTGAGCTCACTGGCTCCATTATGGCTGCTCATATAAAACAGGGGTCCCCTCCAGTCGGTCCCAAGGAAGTGTTTCAAACCAATATACAAGTGGCACCAAGCCAACTCCAAAGAGTCCTAACTCCTATACCAATTATTTGGCAACATCATAAAAAATTATATTGTAAAAAAAATCATTAAAGCACTTTTGACTTGCATCCCTAGCAAATTGGTTATTACATCCCTAGAAAATTGGTTTTAGTAAAGTAGCCTAGAACAACCAAAGTGTCTTCATCAGTTGCAAACCCCCCGTGCCCAACTTGTGGCCTAATGGCCCAAAAGGCCTGAAGAAGAAGCATTATTTTGCCACAAGATCACTGATCTCTAGTATCATATAGCATGTACCTTTCTCCACCATCTCCTGCCTCATAACCTTAGTCTCTGAAAATATCTTGCAGTGTTTGCAGTCTCTGACAATCTTCTGTTGTATTACATAACTAGAAAGCGTACAATTTCTGGGGAAATTGTGTGAAGTGTTCTTGCCACCACCGGTAGTCTCCAGCTGGAGTGGGTGGAGTAACTAAGTGGGTGTACTGTGTGTGTGGTGTGTGTTGTGTGTGTGTGTGTGTAAGTGGTGCGTGTGTGTAAGTGTTGTGTGTGTTTGTGGTGTGTTTGTTTAAGTGTGTGGTGTGTGTGTAAGTGTGGTGTGTGTGTGTGTGGGGGAGGGGGGTGTGTGTGTTGTGTGCGTGTTTAAGTGTGTGTGTGTGTAAGTGGTGTGGGTGTGTGTGTGTGTGGTGTAAGGGTGGGTGTGTTGTGTGTGTGTGTGTAAGTGTGGTGTGTGTGTGGGGGGGGGAGGGGGTGTGTTATGTGCGTGTTTAAGTGTGTGTGTGTAAGTGGTGTGGGTGTGTGTGTCTGTGGTGTAAGGGTGGGTGTGGTGTGTGTGTGTAAGTGTGGTGTGTGTGTGTTGTGTGGGGTGTGTGTGTGGGAGTGGCAGCAGTAAAGACATTTTGGCAGTTGGAAACAAACGGTCTAGTTTTGAACATTTCGGAACATTCCGCCATTCATTCTTATGGGGCAACTTACCAAAGTTGGAGGTGCCCATCTTCATACGGCTCTAGTGTAAAATAGGAATCTCAAGACCCCGGCCAACATTTTTCTGTATAGTAGGTCTATGGAACATTTTGCTGTATAGTATGTCTATGGAACATTTTGCTGTATTGTATGTCTATGAAATATTAAAACTGAAGGCACAGTCACAGGTTAGAAAACGGCCTTGAAATTCGAGATGGTTTGAGTGCAGTTTCAATGAATGTCAATGGACGGCGTGAGTTGGAAACAAACAGTCATAGTGCAAAAACTATTAGGGCTATGGCTTAGATGTGGACATGTTAAGTGGCAGCAGGGATAGGTGAACGTTTTGATGTAACATTTGTGTAGATGGCCTTAAAAATGAGGGAGTGGCAGCAGTTTAGAAATTGTGGCAAGATTTCTTTGCTCACCCTCTAACTATTTTCAGGCCCCACTCTAGTTTTGAACATTCTGCCATTCATTCCAATTTCGCCAAATGTCGCCACAAAAATAATATTTCGCAAACCATTCGGCGAAACCTTCCAAAAAGTAATTCAACGCAATCGGAAACGATCCGCTCATTTTGGTATATTACTTGTCTATGTAGTGTAAAAACAGTGGGAGGAGTTAGGGTGCCAAACTTTCCCCTAGGCCAGGGATCCTCAAACTACGGCCCTCCAGCTGTTGCAGAACTACACATCCCATGAGGCATTGTAAAACTATGACATTCACAGGCATGACTAGGCATGATGGGAATTGTAGTTCCTGAACAACTGGAGGGCCATAGTTTGAAGACCCCTGCCCTGGGCTTTCCCTATAATAAGAATAATCTATATGTGAAAGAATAGTAAGTGTACTTGCCATGCAAGAACCCGAGGGGTTATAAGGAACCGCAGTTGAGGTTCCCTTTATACTGTTAGTTCACAACCATTGGTTTGAACAATTACAGTGGGTACAGAAAGTATTCAGACCCCCTTAAATTGTTCACTCTTTGTTATATTGCAGCCATTTGCTAAAATCATTTAAGTTCATTCTTCTTCCTCATGAATGTACACATAGCACCCCATACTGACAGAAAAACACAGAATTGTTGACATTGTTGCAGATTTATTAAAAAAGAAAAACTGAAATATCACATGGTCCTAAGTATTCAGACCCTTTGCTCAGTATTTAGTAGAAGCCCCCTTTTGATCTAATACAGCCAGGAGTCTTTTTGGGAAAGATGCAACAAGTCTTTCACACCTGGATTTGGGGTTCCTCTGCCATTCCTCCATGCAGATCCTCTCCAGTTCTGTCAGGTTGGATGGTAAACGTTGGTGGACAGCCATTTTTAGGTCTCTCCAGAGATGTTAAATTGGGTTTAAGTCAGGGCTCTGGCTGGGCCATTAAAGAACAGTCACGGAGTTGTTGTGAAGCCACTCCTTCGTTATTTTAGCTGTGTGCTTAGGGTCATTGTCTTGTTGGAAGGTAAACCTTCGGCCCAGTCTGAGGTCCAGAGCACTCTGGAGAAGGTTTTTGTCCAGGATATCCCTGTACTTGGCCGCATTCATCTTTCCCTCGATTGCAACCAGTCGTCCTGTCCCTGCAGCTGAAAAACACCCCCACAGCATGATGCTGCCACCACCATGCTTCACTGTTGGGACTGTATTGGACAGGTGATGAGCAGTGCCTGGTTTTCTCCACACATACCGCTTAGAATTAAGGCCAAAAAGTTCTATTTTGGTCTCATCAGACCAGAGAATCTTATTTCTCACCATCTTGGAGTCCTTCAGGTGTTTTTTTAGCAAACTCCATGAGGGCTTTCATGTGTCTTACACTGAGGAGAGGCTTCCGTCGGGCCACTCTGCCATAAAGCCCCGACTGGTGGAGGGCTGCAGTGATGGTTGACTTTCTACATCTTTCTCCCATCTCCTGACTGCATCTCTGGAGCTCAGCCACAGTGATCTTTGGGTTCTTCTCCCCCGATAGCTCAGTTTGGCCGCACGGCCAGCTCTAGGAAGGGTTCTGGTCATCCCAAACGTCTTCCATTTGAGGATTATGGAGGCCACTGTGCTCTTAGGAACCTTAAGTGCAGCAGAAATCTTTTTGTAACCTTGGCCAGATCTGTGCCTTGCCACAATTCTGTCTCTGAGCTCTTCAGGCAGTTCCTTTGACCTCATGATTCTCATTTGCTCTGACATGCATTGTGATATAGACAGGTGTGTGGCTTTCCTAATCAAGTCCAATCAGTATAATCAAACACAGCTGGACTCAAATGAAGGTGTAGAACCATCTCAAGGATGATCAGAAGAAATGGAAAGCACCTGAGTTAAATATATGAGTGTCACAGCAAAGGGTCTGAATACTTAGGACCATGTGATATTTCAGTTTTTCTTTTTTAATAAATCTGCAACAATGTCAACAATTCTGTGTTTTTCCGTCAATACGGGGAGCTGTGTGTACATTCATGAGGAAGAAGAATGAACTTAAATGATTTTAGCAAATGGCTGCAATATAACAAAGAGTGAAAAATTTAAGGGGGTCTGAATACTTTCCGTACCCACTGTAGAACATTGAAAAGCGGGTTGTGATTGATTTTTAAATTGTTCATTGCCTTATTTAAGCAAACCTGTGCTTTGCCCATTCAGAACAAAGCAACTGATTCGTGTTAATCCCCCTCTAAAGCAGAACACGCTTCCTGATTGCTCCCCTGCTGTTCCATTCAACTTTTGAGATTGAAGAAAATACCCAGTACTTCCTGGAACGAAGGAGCATATTATTCACTTTATTTTCTTTCGTATGGCAGCCTGGTGCTTGGTAATTCGCCCAGCACTGTCATACGCAGGTGACAGAGTACTCAGCCCTGTGTAATATGAGGGTAAAAAAGTGAGCCAGTTGTATGGGCAAAGCACATGTTCCCTTTAAAAGTATATTATTTACCTGAGCTGAAAAGACCAGAATTCCTAATACCATGTTTGATTTGACTCAACGGCCCCTATTTCAATAAATCTCCTAAATTTTAAGACTAGTTGTACACAAAGAATGATGATTGGAGCGTGCAATTTATTTCCTTTGACTAAGATGCACAACATTGTGTGGCCCTAAAGAACTTTGATCATAGATGGCAGCCCACAAAAGGTGACCTAAGAGCTAAGAAATGTAAGTCCAGCCTCCGTTTAGTTTATCTTTCTCTGGCTTTTAAAAATGTATATCGAAACACATTTACTTCCTCAAACCAGTAAAACTCCAGGTATCAGTATATGATTTTTATTCATTCATCCGTTCTCAGTAACACAAGGCGCACACACAGCGATGGAGCAATGTGGGAGAAGGCTCCCTTTCATCTTTCCCTCTACATGCCATTGTTTCAACAAAATTGGCAGAAATTTCGTCTTTACTTCTCAACATGAGCCTGATTTGTAAGCTGCTTGTATAAAATGTATAAGAGCTTTTATAGTAAATATTATCCAAAAGGCTCTTTGGGACACTTTGGACAAGAATAAACAATTGTAGGAGATGAAAAGGAAGCAATATCTAGCGTGGTGTAACAATTACATTCTGGACAACTTTACTCGATAAGTTCTTCAGGGACTATTGGCCTGACAATATTTTTTATTGATGCTTGTTGAGTAATCTCCATATAGCAGATATACTTTTAGACCTGTGTCCCTTGATAG
This sequence comes from Pelophylax lessonae, assembly GCF_965119305.1. Taxonomy (NCBI): domain Eukaryota; kingdom Metazoa; phylum Chordata; class Amphibia; order Anura; family Ranidae; genus Pelophylax; species Pelophylax lessonae. The sequence continues at coordinate 62,148,158 of NC_138772.1, forward strand.
TAAAAAGTTTTAGATTAATAATGTGGCACAGCAGGGACGAATTAAATGTTTTATTTAGCCTCTATAATATTCCCATTTAATACATACAAGATGCCTTTTAAAGGTACATTTCTGACTACGGCCTGGAAAGTTTGGGGCTTAAGTGGAAATCTTGCTGATATTTTATTTTTTTTTTTAATAACAACTGGTTGGAATATTGCAATGGAAAGCATTAGTTGGCGTCTTCCTGCTGTTTGTTATATATTGCTAGATTGCGGCCTGTAAGTGGGGTGGTGCACAGCGGTTACAGAAAGGCATATTGTCTTTGGAATGTGTTTCTGTTTAATAAAAATTGATACAGACCCATAGCAAAGGTTATCGCATATTGTTGAATATGTAATTTATTTCACAATTTTGATATTACATTTCCAAACCCCAAACAATCCCTAGGGATATACTCTTGAGGATAATATGTTTTTATTAATAAAGTCATGGTTTGTACAGTTTGTGCCTAAAACAGATTTAAAAAGATATATAGATAGTTTTGCTTTCTGCTTGCCAAAAAGATCCCCTGGCAATTGTAACCTTGAAAAAATGTAGAAATAAAAAGGGACCCCAAGAAATATGGAGATGTTCTGTGTCTCTGGAGCTCCTGCAGCCTGAAAATGTATATATAAGCCCAATCACTTGTACATAATCACTCTCAAAAATGTCATATCAGCTTTAACACAATGTAATTACAAAAGATATTTTTATAATGTTCCAATCTACAGATTTAAAGTGGTTCTAAAGTCGAAATTTTTTTTTTTTTTTTTACCTTAATGCATTCTCTGCATTATGGTAAAAACCCCACTACCTATCCTACCGAATTTTTGTCTACGTAGGTGAGGCTGGTGCAAGGATTTTTGTCTACACAGGTGAAGGTGCATTTTGATTACCTTCCTAATGTTGATATTGTAGAGTCAGGTGAGCATGGCCCCCCTGGTCATTAAGGATGGTGAGTTTCTCTGTCAGCTTCTGCTGAGTGGGCAGCAGCACAGAGCGGGACATCCTGCTTTCCTCCACTACAGGAGCGAATGACGGCTTCACTGGGAGAAGAATGGAGCTGAGGCAACACGGTGGAGATCCTGGACAGCCCAGGGGTAGGAGGGGGGTTTGTTATAGGAAAGAGGGGGGGGGGACAACTCATACAGCTACCATGCTTCACAGTTGAATAGGATGACATGCTTGCCTAGCACCACTGACAGCTCCTTCCTTCCTGCCAAGATGCAGGATCATCCACCACCAGCACTGCCACTCTACCCTTTCCAGGGGACTGGGGATTCAGATTTTACTGCCCGTCAACCTGGCACCCTAAGATGGCTGCCTAAGCGGCCTGTATGCTGGTGCCAGCCCTGCTAAGAAGGCATTCAAAAGAAGAAGGAGCAAAGGTCATAGGCAGGGGACTATCAAAGAGGTGATATGGGGCCGCTCTCTGTGGTGCCTTCCAGCCAATACAGAAATTGCTCTATGCTAGCCAGAAGACTTGCCTAAGAAGTTCGAGCAAAGTAGCAAAGTGAGGTGACCTAATGCCAGTGAAACTCAGTAGGGGCCTGAACCCATAGTGATTTTGCCTGGACCTTAGGCATGCCGCCACCCCCAGGGGCACATAACCAGGAGCTCCTTGTGCTTCCCAATTATCACTGAAAGTGAAAGAAAATCCCAAATATTGGGTTGTCGCTAGAACAGAAAAAGAGGGTAAATCTTCAAATGGGGGCACTTGTTATGGTTACCCTGGTAACAACCAGGCATTCCCTCACTTTGGAAGGATTTCCTCTCACATCCTGTTTTGGCTACGGGACAGGACATTAAGGGAAATCTCCCCAATGGAGCACAGATGGGGGAAATAAATCTGTCAGGGGTTATAACCCTTGCTCTATTCAAAATTAAAAAAGTTTTGCCTTTCATTCTATGTTAACTCTTCCACTCCTAATCTTTAAAGATTAACCTTTACAGAGGAATGAAAGTATAAAGTAAATGTGACTAATTTGTAAGACTGGACCAAAGAAAAAAATATTGTTGCCTATAATAACCAGCCAAATATATCCACCATTCTGTAGCTCCCTCCAAAATATAATTGGTTGACATGATCTGCACCATGCTTCCTAACAATTTGCTTTTCAGCATGGATCCCCCTGTGGTATCTGCTACATACTAATAAAAATGACTTTGGCTCTGTACGTTAGTCTGCATGTTACATGGCGATGACTCTGGTTCCATCTGTAGGAGGAACAGTGTGATATTCTATAAAGAAATTAAAATATATTGGAATTTTGAAACATTTATTTTATTGGTTTCATCTAGCACATGAATGCTATTTCCCATGTTGCTTCAAAGTTAGGAACAACAAAAGGTTACATCTGGAGGAAGTACAATATTAGAGCTTGGAGGGACATCTGGAAGAAATGAACTTGTGGTGGACTGTTAAGCCTTCTCTTAAACTGGGTGACAGAAGGCTTTCAGTGCTGTGCTGGGGCAAGACTCACAATAATGTTTGCCATCCTTTCTTTTATGTATCCAAGTCACACACAAATATCCAAGCAAACAATTAGTTGTGTATTCACTAATAAAATTTGGTACGGGAATGTTTAAGTACGGCAAGTACCTGAATCCGTCTGTATATTAGCTTTCTGTAACTCAATGTAAATTAAGACTCACTACACTACAAAGATGAAGAACAGCACTGTGAGAGAGTCAGACACTGCCATATTTTACAATGCAGTCAATCTAACACTGGTTACTTCCTGACAGGAGGAAAGAGCAATGTGGTGATGCACCTTCCCTCACAGTCATTATACTGGGGGGGTCGGTCAGTGACCAAGTTGTACAGCATTACTGTACTGGAGAAAAGTTCAGAATCCAAACTTGCTTTGTTGTCTGGCAGGCATGTCTAGATATCAAAACTGGCTGAACATAACCCCTATTTTTATGGCAGGTGAAACAGACTACATATTTGCAATTCAGCTAGCTACCTGTGCAGTTAACTATGATCCTCTGCAATGCATTTTGCAGAAGCATGTATTTATATATAATGTGTATAACATAAATAAAATACAAAAGAAAGCTGCGCTTAGATTGAATATTAGAAAATATATACTATAATGAAATCATTAAGCAAGCAAATTAAATCATTAAGCAAGCAAGCTTGTGTAAGGTTCGGGTTTGGCAATATTTAAAAGGATGTGACATTGTAACAAATGAAATACTGCTGGATGGAGGCAACAAGGTGATGGTTGGAGGTTTTGGAGATCCCAGCATCTGTGATAATCAAGTGTTTACAGATAATACTCGGATATTCTTTGTAAATCCTTCCCCCCCGCTACATGTGGCCATCACACCGCAATGAGCTTATGTTAAACTCTAGCCTTATGAGGATAACCCTACGAAATCTAGAAGAGGTGGAGACTTGTGTTGAAGATAAACCAGGAAGCCATTTTCTAAGTCCTCAGCCTACATTACAGGATGATATCATCTGCACAAAGAACGTGGAGTGTCGTTCCTATTTACTGAGGATATCGGCTGAGTTGGTTTAAGGATACCTTTATGCTGTATCAGATGTGGCTATAGGATAAGAGGCAGTGTGTTCGGTGCTGGTGGTGGCTCTCATCTGCACTTCTGCCCGATCATTCTAAATATATCTGCTCACATCCATACTCAAGTTCTTTATGGACTGTTTTGAATAGTATAGCGCTACACCTTTCCTTTTAAATATATATAATATGTTATATTGGATATTATTGCAATTTATCAGTCTTTAGATGTGCTGGCTGCAGTTGTTTTATTTGTTCAGGCTTTTCTTTTCTTTATTTTCATCTGGTAATCCTGAAAACAACACGTATCCTGTCCCTGAATGGCTACACCCATTTCTTCAGTGTATCTATGGAAGGAGCCATGGTTGTCACTCAGGCTAAACTTTAAACATTGATGAATGCATGGTGGTGTTGAACAACAGCAGAAGATCATCCTATGGCTCCACAGACTGCACAATTTCAAAGTAAGAGACCCATTTCACCATTACAATTTATTTAGACAATGTATTTCATGCACAAGGCTCTATGGTTCAGGTTGTCTGGGTGAATAAAGTTACACGGGTTTGAATTTTTTTCTGATTGCAGCTGCTGTTTTTCTCTGGACTTCAAATGTGTCTGCCTTTGGTAATCTCCATTAAATAGACTATGATGGGATTAGAAGTTTACAGAAGAAAGATAGAATTGGTTTGCTTCCTATCTAGCTCACAGGGAGGATACTGAATTTCTTGCAGGATCGACAGGTGTTTTCTGCACTTGCTCAAAATGTACCCAGCCTGAAAAATTAAAACTAATACAGCCACCAATAATACTTAAAAGAAAAGTGTGGGTTTATTTATTTCAATCATATTTACCTAGGTAGATGCAGCATCGCTTCAAAGCTGCATCTGTTCCCCACCGGCTCTAAAAACTGAGAGCCGAGCGATCAAACACCGCCGATCACTTGGTTCTCAGAGCTCACTGAGCAGAGAGCTGGTGACTGTCACTAGAGTGCTGGGCTGTGGAGGGGGCCGGAGGGGCCGGCTGAAGCTCTCAGCGGTTTGCTGAGAGCCTGAGCCAGGTGCTGGTACAGACATGTGGACAGATCCTAACCATATTATGGCCTGAACCAGCTATGTGGCGTCAGTCGACAGCAGACTGCAGCCCGTTGTTTGCTGAAAATGGGTAACAGGAGTGCAAAATTAACTGCACTCATGTTATCCACAGGAAAAGTACAGTCAAACGAGCTATGGCTGTACTTCTTTAAATTTTGTTCTTGGTTTTAGATATCCTTTAGCATACAGTACATGGCCTCATCTGCCACTCGGTGGCCTGCACAGCTTACTCCTATCTAACTTTATATTTTATCATTGCATGGTAAACATTATGTTAGCTGTACATTTGTATGTTGTAAATAGTCATTTATTACAGAAAATTGTAGCAGGATTTCCTTGAAAGAATAATAGATTTTGAAGTCAACTGGCTGTTCCTGAGATTATTCCCAAGAGATGACAATTATTTGTCTATCTGACCACATCTTATTAAAGTGTAATGACCGAGCTTTCATGGGTCACTCTGAGTTCAGTGGTTCTCAAAGGTCTCACCCACACATGCCTCTCCATTATGCTGTTACAATATTGCAATAAAGCCTTTATAGAACAGAAGGTATTCACATGTCTCATTCTGACACGTGTCCCAAAAATAAGAGGGTGACTCCTCATTCCAGGACAATGAACAGAGCCTTTCAAATCATTACTTTATGCCCCAACGATAGATACAGACAGATACAGTCTAATAGTATAAAGGCACTTATCCCAAACTGCATACAGCTGTTTCTGGCTTTATGATCCTCATCAGTGCAGTGTATGGAAACCATGGATTCTAATGAGACTACAATCATACAGGTTGCTGTAGGTACTCAGAGGGCTTTTTGATTGCTTATAACCTGTTTGTATATAATGTCTCATTGGGTCCAAATCCGTTTGTACAACCTTTTTCCCAGAATGCTCGTAGCGTAGCATTATGGTGGTGAGTCACACAGCCATTCATATGAGAGCATGCTCTAGCACATGTGACAGACGTAAAAGAGTCTGGAGAAGCCATGGAGAATGTTATGGCGCCTGTAACATTGTTCAGCATGACCAGTTTGGTGGTGTGTCAGTGATGGTCTGGAGAGGCATATCCATGGAGGGATGCACAGACCTCTACAGGCTAGATGATGGCACCCTGACAGCCATTCGTTATTGGAATGAAATCCTTGGACCCATTTTTAGTCCCTACGCTGGTGCAGTAGGTCCTGGGTTCCTCCTGGTGCAAGACAATGCCCAGCCTCATGTGGCAAGAGTATGCAGCCAGTTCCTGGAAGATAAAGGAATTGATACCATTCAATGGCCCCCAAGCTCGCCTGACCTAAATCTAATAGAACACCTCTGGGATATTATGTTTTGGTCCATCCGATGCCGCCAGGTTGCACCTAAGTCTGTTCAGGAGCTCAGTGATGCCATGGTCCACATCTGGAAGGAAATACACCATGACACCATCCATCGTCTCATTAGGAGCATCCCCCGATGTTGTCAGGCATGCATACAAGCACATGGGGGCTACAAACTACTGAGTACCATTTTGAGTTGCTGCAATTAAATTTAAACAAGACAAGCCTGCTGCATCATATTTTCACTTTGATTTTTGGGGTGTCTTTTAATTCAGCCCTCTGTAGGTTGATCATTTTAATTTCCATCAAATGATGTGGCATCCTTTCGTTCCTAACACATTACCCAGTCCATATCAGTATAGATATCCAGCATGATTTTTTTCCCCATTGAGACCTGAAGCGTTTTCAAAGTGTTCCATTTTTTTGAGCAGTGTAGTTCAGTGTATTAGTGCACGTTTACGAAGAATATTTCTGTGTGTTACTCCATGTTTAACGCAGTATATTTCTGTGCATTAGTGCATGTTTAACGCAGTATATTTCTGTGCGTTAGTGCGCGTTTAACGCAGTATATTTCAGTTTGTTACTGCACGTTTAACACAGTATATTTCTGTGCGTTAGCGCACATCTAACCCAGTATATTTCAGTGCATTACTGCACATTTAACGCTGTTTATTTCTGTGCGTTAGAGTACGTTTAACGCAGTATATTTCTGTGTTAGTACAGTTTTACTGCAGTATATTATAGTGTGTCGGGGGAGTGTCTCTGTGTAGTGAGTACTCAGGATAAAGTGCACCAAAATCCACTTTCCATTGATTAAAGTGCAAGCACGTACACATTTCCGCATTTTTATTACATTTTGTTAATAAGCCCCCCCTCAATTATGTCTGTGAAGCCAGCAAGGAGAGACAGACATTCCTATGGCACTGCGAGGGGGCCAGCAGCATATGTGTCAACAGGCAAAGGTGGACGTGGTCAGTTCTCAGGCAGGGCATAATTTCCTCTGTTTAGTGATGTTGCCCGTGCTATCCAGCCACAGCACCTCTCCTCATCCTCTGTCACTGAAGCAGAGACTAGTGCGCAGTTCACTGCAGCTGCCAGAGTGGCTAAATTTGCCTCCTAGTCCACAGCTATTCCTGTCATAGCCCCAACATCAGGCATGGAGGAGTCAGCTGAGTTACTTGAACAGCAACTTGCTCCTTGATGATGCATAGCCATTACTTGATTCAGATGGTTCTGAGGTTGATGATGATGATTAGGTCACTGACTCGACTTTGGTGCTGGATAGAGCAGAGGTGGAAAGGGAGGGTGAGGCACAACCCCAACAAGGCAGCCATCATGGAAGAGTAGAGAGCAGCAATTGCAAATTTTGTCTCAAGCACATCAAGCATGGAGAAAACACCCGCCACTTGGTACCACATGCTTGACAAGGCATTTAACCTCCCACCACTCAGCCCGTTGGCAACAGCACCTGAAAGCCACATAAAAAGGGACGCAATTCTGTTCCTCCTCCTTACTCACCTCAGTCTACCTCCCCGCTACACCTCATGACCTCTCAGCAGCCTCCACTGACAGGGATGATGGTATAGTGCAGGGTGTCCCAGTTTCATGCAGCACATCTGCCAGCAGCACACCACCAGCTGTAGACTATAGTCAGCAAATGTCTTTGCCCCATCTGCTGCAGTGAAAAAAATACAGTCACCGCCACCCACATGTACACCGTCTGAATGCAAGCTGGTCAAAGCTGCTGGCTTTACAACATCTGCCTTTCTGTCTGGTGGATTCTGCCCCCTCCGTGAATTTGCAGAATGTGCTCTACCACAATGGTAGATTCCCAGTCGCTATTTCTTTTCATGTAAGGCCATTCCAGCTCTGTACCATTGGGTGGAAGGCAATGCTGTGGCATTATTGGGCAAGGCAGTCAGCCACAAAGTCCACGTTACTGCTGACACGTGGTCCAGCAAGCAGGGTCAGGTACGCTATATTTTGTTCACAGCACACCGGGTAACTCTGCTAGCAATTTGCAAGGATGCAGGGCAGGGCTCAGTTCTGCAGCTTGTTGTACTGCCACATCTCCAAACAGCTAGTGGTGATGATGGGAGATTTGTCATCTCTACTCCTCTTCCTCCTCCTCCTACATGCCCTCCTCTTCTAATTTGTTCTACAAACCACAAGTACCCCCTAAGCGTTCACAGGGATATTCAATGAGTCAGGCTAAAAGGTGCCATGCAGTACTTCAGTTGTTGTGTCTAGGGGGCAGGAACCACACCGGTGCAGAGAATCTTGCAGCTCTGCAGGGGCAAGCCCAGAGGTGGTTTACGCAATGTCAGCTGGAGCCAGGAATAGTGGTGTGTGATAATGGCACGAACCTCCTGTCTGCCCTTAGATAGGGTAAGTGTGCTATGCCTGGCACATGTCCTCAATTTGGTGGTGCAGCCTTTCCTAAATAGGTACCCAGGTTTGGAAGATCTGCTAAAGCAGGCCAGAAGAGTCTGTAGCCATTTCAGGTGGTCACACACAGCCAGTGCTCGGTTGGCTGAAATTCAGCAGGAATTCCACCTTCCCATAAACCGCCTGATTTGTGACATGCCGTCCAGGTAGAACTTGACTTTGGCAATGCTGCAGTGGCTGCACATGCAGCAGAGGGTCATCAACAAGTACCTGTGTGAGTAATGCACAACAACAGCCGCAGGCACTGCTTTTTTTCCTCACGCCAATGGCTGCTGATAAAGGATGCATGCACTGTACTGTCACCATTTGAGGAAGCCACAAGGATGGTGAGCTGTTACAATGCATGCATCAGTGACACAATTCCTGTTGTGTTCCTACTGGAGCAGACTCTGCATGGCATTATGGACAGGGCACTCGAGGCAGAGCAGCAGGAGAAAGAGGAGGACTTCCTTTCCTCTCAAGGCCCGCTTTATGCAAACACTATTCTTTCTACACCACAGAACGCACAAGAGGAGAGAGAGGAGGAGGGGGATTCTGGCAGTTTTGGAGGCATTGAAGCAGAGTAAGACATACGTCAAACCTTAGGAGATGGTTTTCCATCCCCGGAACCATTGAGAGTAGTAAGTGGCTGGGAGGAGGTAGTTCCAGATACTGTAATCCTCAGTGACCCTAAGGAGTCTGCTTCTTATGCCTCCACGGTGCATGGGCTCCCTCATGCTTCAAAGCCTGCAAAAGGACCCAAGAATACGTGGCATCAAGGAGAAGGATTACTATTGGTTGGCAACCCTCCTTGACCATCGTTACAAGGGGGAAGTCTCAGAACTCATCCCGTCCCCACAGAGGGTGCAGAAGTTTAAATCTCTTGAGGACACTTTAAAGAGAAGTTTATCTAATGCTTTTCCGGACTGGTAGGTTACAGTGTTATGGAAAACTTAGTTTTGAGGCTTCTGTTGGACAAGAGAGGAGCGGTGGAGAAAGGAGCCGCCTAAGTGATGCATTTCACAAATATTTTAGTCTTCACCAACCAGAGCTCTCAGCTTCCACATCCCTTCAGCAGCATCTGCATCATATGGTGAACGATTAACTATCCAGGAAAACAGATGGAGAGCTTTTCAGTTGACGATCCACTAGGTTACTGGGTCATGAGAATAGACCACTGGCCATGACCAGTATGCAATTGAGCTGCTTGGCTGCCCTGCATCCAGCATACTTCCTGAATGGGCATTCAGTGCTGCTGGAGGTTTTGTTACTGATAATAGAACGCTTCTGTTCATGGACACCATGGGCCCCCTGAAATTTATCAAAATGAATCAGACCTGGATTACCAGCAGCTATGAAGCCCCTGATGCCAATGTCACTGATTACGTGTTTTTGGGATGTGGAGTCTCTGCAAGACTTCTAGTCTGCATAGTGTTGTAGGTTTTGATTTCATCTGGAAGAATTTTTTGGGTGTAGGCTTCATGGGCACAATTAACACTCAAAGACCAATTTTTCAGCACCTGTTTAACAGGTGCATATCATTTCCATTTTTGACAGCAAGGCCAATTCTTGCTTTCATCAAGAGTACCTCTATAGCACAAGTGTCAAACTGGCGACCCTCCAGCTGTTGTGGAACTACAAGTCCCATGAGGCATTGCAAGGCTGACAGTTACAAGCATGACTCCCACAGGCAGAGGTATGATGGCACTTGTAGTCCTGCAACAGCTGGAGGGCCACCAGTTTGACACCCCTGCTCTATAGGATTATGGCGTGAAGGCACCACAGACACCCAAAGACCATTTTTTCTGCACCTTTTTGACAAGTGCATATAATTTCAGTTTTTGACAGCAAGGCTAATTCTTGCTTTCATCAAGAGTACCTCCAACACCAAAAGACCAATTTTTCAGCACCTGCTTGACAGGTGCATATCATTTACATTTTTGACATTAAGGCCAATTCTTGCTTTCATCAAGAGTACCTCTATAGGGTTACCAGACACCCAAAGACCATTTTTTCCACACCTGTTTGGCAAGTGCATATCATTTAATTTTTTTACAGCAAGGCCAATTCTTGCTTTGATCAAGAGTACCTCTATAGGGTTACATGGGAAGGCACCTCCAACACCCTAACACCAATTTTTCCGCACCTGTTTGACAAGTGCATTACATTAAAATTTTTGAAAGCAAGGCAATTCTTGATTTTATCAAGAGTACCTCTATAGGATTACTGTGTGCAGGCACCTCTGACACCCAAAGACTGATTTTTCTGCAACTGTTACTTCTATCCAAAGTCTACAGAAGAGACACCAGAATTTAGCCAAAAAATCTCTAATCTTTTTCCCAGTGCATTACATTGTGGCCTCATCATACAGACTGGCTCCCCAAGCCATTGTTTACAAAATAAAGAAAGCTTGCAGGGAAAATGTCATTTTTTTGGCTTTATAAATACAATTATTGCTGCAGCAGCTTCTATACACAGTACAGATGTGTCACTTTACAGGTAGACTAAGGGGACCCCCAGGCACTATATTGAAAGGATTTTTTGATTTTTATTGTTATTTCTCATTTATATGCTTTCACTTTAAGCATCAGTAAATCACTGCTCATTAAAAAATGACATATTATTGATACATGTCCCCGGGGCAGTACCCACATCCCAATACCATTGTATGCTCAATTACTTGCATATAAACCTTCAAAAGGGACACTTTTGATTTTTCCAGTTCGAGTCCCATAGACTTCAATGGGGTTTGTTATTCAGTTCCGAACTTTCGCAATGTTCGAAAGTTCTGGTGCGAACCGAACAGGGTGTCGTTAAGGCCCATCCATAGTAAAAAACAGTTTTTCTGTAGTAAGCTATATACTTCGGTTAATAGGTAAGTAAAGGACATCCCTCAGACATGTTAGTTAAAGAAATTTTGCAATTTTACTTTTTTTTTTTGTTTGGTAGATGTCTCCTAATCCCCAAACCATTTGTTTGACAATCCCTTACCTATAAGTCTAGAAAATGGTCATTACTGTTTTTTAGCATTTGCCTTTTCTAGACTTTAATGGGGTTCAAATTTGGCACCTGAAAAGAACTAAAGCTGTATTACGGTAAACCCTAATGCAAACATTTATTATATAGGAGCTTACCAATTCTTAGATGTGATGGCTACATTTGTTTCCTTTTTTAGGTTTTCTTTCTTCTATTTGCAGTTGGTGATCCAGCCAACAAATCTGTTGTTTTTTACAGCACAAACTCTGTAGCAGAATGTATCTGTTTACATGAACTTTTATCCCAATAGGAACCAAACTGCTTGCTGTACCTGACTATAAAGTGTGAGCTTGGGTTTGGCTTCAAATTGTTAGTGTATCTAAATCTGCTAATGCAATTAACACTCCCCCACCAGACTGACAATGCTGCTGTTTGCTCTGCCTCCTATTTTCATTTCTCCAGGGTGGTGTCTCACTAATACAGGAGGTGTGTTACTGGCCAGATCATCAGGTGAAAATAGAGGGGAAAAAGCCAAAGAAAAGAAAACAAATTCAGCCACCACATCTAATGATTGGTAAGCTGCAATATATAACATATTTCATTTTGATTTTTTTTTTTAATGACCTTTACCATTTAAAAATTGCTGCTCCCTGCCAAACAAAATAATTTATTTCTTTGTTTTTGGTAGATGTCTTCTAGTCCCCATGCCATTTGTTTGGCAACCCCTTGCCTACAAGCCTAGATAATGGTCATTACTGTTTGTTGACAGCTCCTGTAGACTAATGGTGTTCAGATTTGGCACCTGAAATTTATTAGAGTTTGCCAAACCTGCCCCGAACTGAACCCAGTTTTTTTCAGCTCATTCCTAGTTAAGAGGTTCTTGTTTGATCAAATATTAGAACTGGGGAAGATGCATGATCTAAAATACTTTTTTGGCTGTGAAATGATGGTTCCAGACACAATTATTGCAGTGTTTTACAAACTGTTGATTTCCTGGAATTTTCATGTATATCAAATTTGTAGAATTTACAAGTCATGGAAAAACAATAAATATCTAGTTTTCTGGGGCCAAAACACCTTTTATATGAGGGAGGTCACAAGAAAATGGGCAGGCTTCTGCAAGTTGACAGAAAGTCTTCTAATGCTCAAAAAACTTTCTCTGACTAAAAATTTGCAGAATGGCATTTCTGAATATGCTATACATCAACCTTGGGGAGGATGGGTTGCAGCAGGATCAGCCCGAGCCATGGTTCACTCTGACGACTAGTAATTGAGCTTGCAATGCACACTTGATCTTTTAAATCCAACCTAAACCTTCAGTTTAAACCAGATACATACAGGTGCTTATAAAATTAGAATATCATCAAAAAGGTATTTTATTTCAGTAATTCAATTCAAAAGTGAATCTCCTATATTTTATATAGATATGTTACACACAGAGTTATATACACTGCCTGGCCAAAAAAAAAGTTGTCACCAAAAAAAAAAGGTCACACACTCTAATATGTTGTTGGCTTTTGATTACGTACGCATTCGCTATGGCATTGTTTCGATAAGCTTCTGCAATGTCACAAGATTTATTTCCGTCCAGTGTTGCATCCGTTTTTCGCCAAGATCTTTTGTTGATGATGGGAGAGTCAACCACTGCGCAAAGCCTTCTCCAGCATATCCCAAAGATTCTCAATGGGGTAAAGTTCTGGACTCTGTGGTGGCCACTCCATGTGTAAAAATGATGTCTCATGCTCCCTGAACCACTCTTTCAGAATTTGAGCATGATGAATCCTGGCATTGTCATCTTGGATTATGCCCGTGCCATCAGGGAAGAAAAAAATCCATTGATGGAATAACCTGGTCATTCAGTAAATTCAGGTAGTCAGCTGACCTCATTCTTTGGGCACATGCAGTAACTATCCAATAGGATAGTTACTGGATGATTTGTTTAGTTATTTGCTTAATTAATTCCAGGTGGAGCCTTTTCTTTGGCCATTTCTTTCTTTTAATTTTGATACATATGGCTTACAGCTACTGAAAACCCCAAATTTTGTATAAAATTAGAATATTACATAAGACAAATTAAAAAAAAAAAAAGGATTTTTATGCAGAAATGAAGTATGTCCATGTACAGTATAGTATGCACTCAATACTTGGTCAGGGCTTCTTTTGCATGAATTACTACATCAATGCAGCGTGGCATGTAGATGATCAGCCTGTGGCACTGCAGAAGTGTTAAAAATCGAGGTTGCTTTGATAGCGGCCTTCAGCCCATCTGCATTGTTGGGTCTGGTGTCTCTCATCTTCCCCTTGACCAGTGGCGGCCCGTCCATACAGGGCGCAGAGGCGCCGCCCCCTCTAATCCATGTGCCTGGCCCCTAATCTACATGCAGGGGTGCCAGATGCATGGATTTCAATTAATTTTTGTAAGCACGATTAGAGCCTGAGGCTCTAATTGGCTTCAAAAAAGGGTGGGCTCGGGGCACAGAGCACTGCGTCCCTAGCCCACCTACTTGTGTGACAATAGCAAAATAATATTCGCTATTGTCTTCCTGATTCTCCTCCCAGCCAATCAGGAAGCAAGTCTTGAGACCCGATTGGCCAGGGAGTCTTAGGACTCCCGCCCTACTGGGTCACAGGACCCGCTTCCTGTTCGGTCGGGAGGAGAAGCAACGGCCCCAGAGTGAGGAGCGGCAGCTCTACCATCTGCCTCCTAAGATAAAGAGGCCTCTGATCGCCACCTTCCCATCTGTCTCCCATGGGGGGAATCGCTGCCTCCCCGTCCATCTCCCGTGGGGGGGGTGGCGTTGGTTTGCCACCCCCAAAATATTGAGCACCAGCCGCCACTGCTCTTGACAATACCCCACAGATTCTCCATGGGGTTTAGGTCCGGCGAGTTTGCTGGCCAATAAAGCACAGTGATACCATGATTATTAAACCAGGTACTGGTCCTTTTGACAGTGTGGGCGGGTGCCAAGTCCTGCTGGAAAATGAAATCAGCATCTCCATAAAGCTTTTCAGTAGAGGGAAGTGCTCTAGAATTTCCTGGTAGAGGGTTACGCTGACCTTGGACTTGTTAAAACACAGTGGACCAACACCAGCTGATCACATGGCTCCCCAAATCTTTACTGACTGTGGAAACTTCACACTGGACCTCATGCAACTTGGATTCTGTGCCTCCCCACTCTTCCTCCAGGCCTGGGGACCTTGATTTCATGGCTCCTCAAATCATCACAGAATGTGGAAAATGTTGCATTTCATTTGGAAATCAAGGTCCCCAAAAACTCCAACTTCCTGAGAACTCCAACGACGTTATTTCTAGTGAGTGTACACCAGGAATAATTGGAGATTTCGACCACTTGATGTTTTCACAGAACACCGGCAGCCTATACACTCTGGTGGACGCTATGAGTGGAGATTGTTAGTATGCCCACTAGTTGACGCCGCCTTGGAGGTGCCCATGTTTTTGGTTATTAGCAGGCGGACTAAAAATGTCCACTCATTATAGCGTGTACAGGAGTGTATACACTGCCGCCTGTTCTGTGAAAACACCAATTTGTCGAAGTCTCCAATTATTCATAATGTACAATCACCAAAAGTGACGTGATTGGAGTTCTCGGTAAGTTGGAGTTTTTGGCAGAACACCGTCACCCCCAGAATTCCCTGGGGGGAATTCCCCGGTGACAGCAGAATGTAAACAAAAGAGCTGAAAAAAAATAGCATGAGGCTCCTCCCACTTCCCCCCCAATCCATACCAGACCCGTCCATACCAGGCATACCAGGGCCTGATATGGATTGGGGGGAAGTGGGGGGAACCTCACGCTATTTTTTCTATTTTCAGCTCTTTTGTTTACTTTCTGCTGTCTGGGGGGAATTCTGTGCAGGCTCCTAACAACCAATGCAAAAATGGATGCAAAAACTGTTTACATCAATTTAGGTCTGCTTCCTGAACAGACACGGCTGTAAATGGATGATCATCCCTTTACATCCATTTACCATTTTTTCATGTCAATAGATTAACCTGCTCCCATCCGCGCTACAGCCTATATACGGCTGCAGCGCGGACTTGAATTTTTGGGAGGCCGTTTTTAAACGGCCTCCCAGTGACACGCCCCCCGCGCGCACCCGCGAGCGCGCATCAGGGAGAATCTGTGTCGACACGGCCGATCACAGATCGTGGTGAATGGCCAATCACAGCGGCTATTCACCACGTGATCAAGCCGTCCAATGAGAGATGATCTCATATGTAAACATATGAGATCATCTCTCATCGCCGGCGCTCCTTCCTCACACAGAGCCTGCAGTGTGAGGAATGAGGGGGAGCCGTCAGCCGCCAGGGACACACAGCGATGTAATCAGGGCACTGATCACCAGTGCCCTGATTACTAAAGGTAAAAAAACACACACAGTGCCCGCCATCAGTGCCCACAGTGCCCGCCATCAGTGCCCCCCAGCAATGCCCACAATCAGTGCCCATAGTGCTGCTAGTCAGTGCCCATCAGTGCCTGCTCATCTAGGCACTGATGAGCACTGACTGGCAGCACTATGGGCACTGAGTGTGGGCACTGATGGTGCTGCCCATCAGTGTTCATCAGTGCCACCCGTCAGTGTCCATCAGTGCCATCCGCCAGTGCCCATCAGTGCCGCCTATCAGTGCCCATCAGTGCCGCCCGTCAGTGCCGCCTCTCAGTGCCCAGCAGTGCCACCTCTCAGTGCCACCTCTCAGTGCCCAGCAGTGCCGCCTATCAGTGCCGCCTATCAATGCCGCCTATCAGTGCCGCCTATCAGTGCTCATCAGTGCGGCATATTAGTACCTCCTCATCAGTGCCCATAAGTGCCACCTCATCAGTGCCCATAAGTGCCACCTCATCAGTGCCCATCAGTGCAGCCTATCAGTGCCCATCAGTGCCGCCTCATCAGTGCACATCAGTGAAGGAGAAAAATTTATTTTCAAAATTTACTCGCAGAAAATAAGAAAAACTTTTTTTTTTTTTCAAAATTTTCTGTCTTTATTCTTTTTTTTTGTAAAAAATAAAAAACCCAGAGATGATTAAATACCACCAAAAGAAAGCTCTATTTGTGTGAAAAAAATGATAAAAATTTCATATGGGTACAGTGTAGCATGACCGCGCAATTGTCAGTCAAAATGTGACAGCGCTGAAAGCTGAAAATTGGCCTGGATGGGAAGGGTGTTTAAGTGCACAGTAGGCAAGTGGTTAATGGACAGCATGCCATTTAAGGACCCTTAACAGTTTCATTTTCAGAAAGTAGTTACAACCTGAGCAGTAAGCTGCAGAGAAGGACCCTTGATGTCTGTGTGGAAGCAGTGGCCTCTCTGCGAAGATCCAACCCATTTCCTGCTAATCCAGAGCTAGAGCTCCCCAGTCTGCAGGAAGCATGAGTTTTGCTGACTGCAGAGCTGTCAGAGACTTCTGCACACCTTTTGTTTAAATACACATGGAATGTTTTAATCTTATTTAAAGGGAATGTTCAATTTGTCCTTAATATTTTATACTGTGCTCATGGGGACCTGTAATGCCCTCTTGGCATGTCTATGGGTTTCTATTGCATACCAGGATTTCTGACTTCATTTGCTGCATGCTTGTTCCAGATCAATGGCTTAGAACACTGCCAGAGGGTCAACATTATCAGCATTTGCAATTTTCAGAAGGAGGTCAGTAATGGCAGTCCCAGAGTTTCCATTAGCAAATGTTTTCTTTAAAGACAACTTCTATTATAGTGACTTCATCCTTCTAGGAGGACCAAAAAAAGTGTATTCTTTGTGGGTAAGTACTTGAGATTTTCACTGTGGTTCTGCCAAACCCTGCACAGTCCTTTCTTAGGGACAGATAGCTGGATCCTTCTAATGTCCTGCTTGTGTACCGCCATACCCATTAATTCCTATGTATGGATCTATACTCCATATGGAGTACAAGTGTGGACTCTTCACTATGGGGGGAGAGGTGTCCATAAAGGACAACTGTATATATTTTCTTCCTTTGTTTAGTTTTATCAGGGATAAAAAAAAGTAACATTTAATATATTTGTTTCTTTTTTTGCTCATATTAATATTTTGAATTCTCACGTTCATCCAGCAGGTAAAGAGTAGTGACTCCTCCCCCTCTCTATAGCTCTGCCTGAGATTTCAATCAGACACAGCATGCCTGAAAACAGGTGTCTACTACTGCATGCGCCCTTTAGAAAACATAATATACATTCTGGATCCACTGTCCTAGGTGCAGAAAGTATTAAAAATGTACTTGTAAAGCAAAAACTTTTTATTTTCTGAATAGTCAAAAACAAACATAAAACACTAGTCTAAATGTATAAAAATAAAAGACAATTTAATTAAATTGACCCTATCCATTATGGTTTTCCAGCAGTAATTGCATTCATTAGAGACACTCAAATAAAATTACAAACTGACACGGTTGCCCAAACTTCTGTTTTAAAACAGTGGCTCTGACTGCATTGCAAGAAATGTAGGTAAAAGTGTTAATAATTACGTTATTGAAACTACATTTTAAAGCTGAACTCTAGGCAATTATAAAAAAACACAATTTAATGCAATTCTTTATTTATTAAAACATCATTAATATATTTTTTTCAATGCAAGCAGTGTAAATACCTGTGTTTAACATGGTATTAGCCTCTTGCAGTCCCTGTACAGCAGGGCTTGCATGTGAGATGAAGAAGCAGCACAAGGAGGCAGACATTGAGCTTGCTGATAGGAAAAGAGATAGCAGAGCTCATAACTTCTCCTTCATCATCTGATCACAGGCTCTGGATGGGTCCATGACAGTTGGGCTCAGGGTAAGGAGGTTCAGTGATGCAGAAAGTCACTAACAGGAAAAGTCTGAGGCCATCTAGTGAAGGAAAAGAAGTACTATAGGAACTATTGTAGCTGTTTTTTTGTTACAGTATGTTATTGTAGCGCACCACCCAAGGGCCCAAGTAAACTGGGATCCACCGCCCTGCACAGCCAGACACACTGAATTTTCACAGTCACTCCAGAGTCAGAGAACAGTCCATGCCTTTGGTTTTGTTTTTTGTTTTATTGAGGGATATAAACTTGGACAGGGATGGGAGATAATGGGGTGCCCATTTGACTTCCTATATACAGTCTCTATACACTCCACGTTTTCCTCCAGCACTTACTTGCTTGCAAAAACCCAGCTGGTATACTGTAAAGATCTGACAAATCACTCAGTCAGATTACAGCAATAGCATGTTATAAACAGAAACCCGAGGCCCTTTGGATGTGTAGCAAAAGCTTACATTGCTCATGTGGCTACTGATCCCAGCACCACCTCCTCAGGCACTGCCAACCTGCCTGGCTGCAGCTGCCCCTTTCCCTAGCCCTCCAGGCTAACTTCTCTCACCAGTCCTCCAGACTGACACTCACCAGCCCACCTGGCTGACTCTCAGAAGATCTCCCAGACGTGCTGACCTGCTCCTGCTGTCCTCTCCTTGATCCTGTGCCTCCAGGAAGAGTTTTCTCCATGTGTTTTAGGGGGAATCTTCCAGCACCCAAGCCCCAAACCCGAGGTAACCCCCCCCCCAGACTAGGGGGTACCCTCAAGGGCCACCGACAGCTTTCCCAGCACTCCATCTCCATCTTCCACCCAACGGCCCCTGCGGGCATGGCTCATGCCTACTATGAGGTGAGACTACCCCCTGCTAGCCCATTTGCTGGGGATTGGTTGAGACCCTCATAAATATGCCAAGCAGCTCCTCCTAACCTCCACATACTATGTCTAGAACATTCTCCAATGTTCCAGAGAACAGGAGGCGGCACCAGAGAGGCTGCTTGCTGAGTCATCCAACCTGAGTTACTCATCCCTGACATAGATTTACATCCCAGGCCTTGCTCTCAGCCAAGCCAATTTGCCTACACTAACAAAACCTATTTATACCTAGCACACTAGCTAGAGGGTGCTACATTATCTTTAATGGGCATTTTTTCAATTGTTGTTCTGCCTTAAACTGTGTTTTCTTCAATTTTCTGATCTGGGGGAATATTGGGGTAATTTTAATTCAATTCTTCAAAATATTGAATCATCCTTTGCTTGTATTTCCTGAGGCTGGAGCAGGTGATATAACATGATCTTAAATATCAAAGTCAGGGCTGCTGTTAGAAACCCCGGGGCCCCGTACAGACTACCTGGCAGGGCCCCCCCAAGAAAATATTAAAGATATATTTAGCTAAAATTACAACAAAATCACTATTATCAGACACAAATATAACATAACTCGCATAATTCCTGCTAAATCTAAAAAAAAAAAAACTATTTTAAATAAAAAAGAAGATGAGATGAGAAAAATATACAGGCTGTGCAGTTGGAGCTCAGTGATCAGAGAGACAGAGAGAGAGAAACAAAGTTACAATTTACAAATAATCTCCTGAGCAGAGATAAGTGCTGGGAGGGGGGCCAACACAAGGGAGGGGGATTAGTGAGGGACGACTGTCTCTTTCTCAATAGATAAAAGCTGATAGCAGGGAGAGGGACAGATCAGATTCAGGTGCTGGAGGAAGATTTCTGTATTTGTTGTCCATCACTAATCCCCCTCTCTGTGTGGGCCCCCCTGTGTGCTCGGGCCCCCTACAAGAGGGCTGGTGGTCCCCCCCCCCTATCAGCGGCCCTGATCAAAGTAATGCGTATTTCAGCATTTGACTATTTAAAAGTAAATTTTATAGTTGTCTTCCTGTCGGTGAAGCAGAGTTGTAAACATATTTAGGACCCAGAAAGTCCCATATAGAAGAAAAAAGAACCATACAGCCTTATGACGACATACATACACATGAAAAAGCAAATGCTTCAGTTACATGAACACCGGTGTTTTCATTAGCAGAATTAATTTCCCTTAATGCTAGTTTACACAGGTGGTAGATCAATATTGCTCCATATGGTGGAGATACATTGTGTACTGGAGAATTCCTCTTAGGGAGAATACTCAACAAGCTGTTTCAGGTGCCATTTGGCAGGATAGGGGGGACATGAAAAGGAATTCTTCTAAACTTTCACACTTCTCACTCTATCTTGAGGGATTGGTGTCATTGGGATTCCTTAGACCAACATGAACCTACTTTAAATAGGCATTTGGTTTTCGAATTTACTGAACACCTCGTGCATTTATTAAGTTGGGATATTTTTTTTTTTTTTGATGAGTTCAGAAAGAACTTCACATTTTTTTTGTATGCCTGTCAACAGCTAGCTAGGCCAACAATTGCCTCCAGAATCATAGAATATGACTTCAGAAGCTTCTGGAGCTTTATACAGGTGTTGCAACAACAAAAAGCAATGCAAATTTACAGCATGTCACAACGCAATTATGAATTATAAATCACCGTTTTTCATTATTGCCATCTAAGGACCCATTAGATGGCACTATTGAAAAATGTGTCACGTTTCATTTTGGATTCATTAGTTAAGTTAATAATTTACTTTCATTATATTCATTATGTTAGAATGATTCATTTTCCAAATTTTTTTTCTACATTCAGATTCATTTAGTATTTTCATTTTTTAGGCTCCTTTCACATGCTGCGCTGCCCGTTCTCTACTCAGCGGGGATTGATCCGCACTATGTGCGGAGAGGGAGTTGTCAGACCCCCGCTGCTCTCTATGGGGGAACCGCTCTCTACAGGCGGTCCGCTCTCATCCGATCCCATCCCATCCGATCCCCTGGACGGATGGAAAATAGGGTTTCCATCCATTCGGATTTCACGCACAGGATCGGATGCGGATGGCAGCGGGTGTCAGCGGACATGTCTCTGCTGACATCCGCTGCCCAATAGGGATGCATGGAGGATCCGATCAGATCCGCTGAAAAACTGACAGGCGGATCTGATCGGATCGTTCGTGTGAAAGGGGCCATAGAATTGATGCGTATTTCGGAAGTTAATTCAGAAGATTGGCTATATTCATTTTAACATGTTAATTCACTATTTCGGGAGATTACTTATGCACTCTGTTTGGGTTGGATGGAGGTGAAGCCATCAGAAACTCTAAATCTTAACGTAACAAATGGAGCGAAAATAAATTTGAATTTATTCCTTGAGTTTTGATTCAGAGATTCTGATGGATCCACCTACATCCAACCCAAACACAATAAGTAAGAATCATCCTCTTATTCCACTTTTCTACCCTTCTGTATTTATTGCAATATGTTTCCGTTTCATATGTAGTGCATTTTTTATAATAATGTTAATGCAATATTAAAACAAAATTAATCCAAATCAATTCAATTGTTATGCTGTTACGTTATTTCAGATGCTTCAAGTTCAAACATTTTATTGGAGAACAAAGTAAACAGGTAACAACAATTGGTAAACAGAGTGTCAAGATAAGTACAAGCCAGATGCGCTAACAAAATAATGGCTACAATAACCATGGGTCAAACTTAGGAGTAGGTAAATAAGAGGCAACCAGGGGGGGCTGTGGCCAGGACTCTGCAACCGGCGTAGCCAACTCATAGGCACCCCATAAAGGGAACACTCGGTGCCCAGGTGGGGAGGCGCGGCCAAGCAGCAGGCGAAGCAAGGGTGAACAAAGCCCAGTAGCTCGGTAGTACGTGAGAAGGGATAAATGTGTGCGATAATCCACATGGTAATGCAGCTAGACAGGGGAAACAGAGGATACAATAAGTAAAAGCAGGCCAAACCAGGGAGCCTGCGGGGTGCACTCTGTAGTTCTTGACAGGCTCAAACAGGTGTGTTGTTGGTGCCAGAACAAATCACGTGGGGAGGCGGAGAAGGAAAAAAGGGGGGGGAGAAGGGAGGTTCGCCGGGGGGGGGGGCAATGAACAGGGAGTAGTAGCCAGTAAGCCTCAGGTTAATATCAGGGCAGTAGGAGGGAGGTGTCAAAATTGGATGGAAGAAAATTGTCAACCCAAGGTTGCCAAAGTCTACTGTACTTGTCTATTTTATCTATTAGAACCGCCTCAATTTTGGCGTGTATCATGGCTGTGGTGACCCGCTGCTTGACCTCAGGCAAGAAGAGGTGCAGGGACTTCCATGCTCTTGCAATGGTTTGTTTGGCTGCCGTGGTGACTTGGAGGAATAGTTTGTGCTTAGAGTTAGATACAGTGTCCGGCTTCACATTGAGTAACGCAAAGAGGGGGTCAAGTGCGATTTATTCAGCCATCAAGGTAGAGAGGATTTGGAACTGAATAACAGAAATTTAATCTGAATTTCGATTCATAACAAAACGAATCGCACATGTCTACCATTCACATCTCTCATGTGTACCTCAAAACAAGTCAACCTATGTTACATGTGTTAGCACATTGCTGCTCTAATTTTCAGTAGCACCCTAATGTACTAAGGTGCATTACACATGCATTGCACCACAACAAGCCGCAAAGCAGCATTATCATGCATTGTGGTGCACTGCGTCAGCTGAAATACATTTTATCATGCTGGTGCGTTTCTATCTATAAATTTGAATTGGGTTCAATGCACCAGAATGCCAAAGTGCTTGCAGACAGGGCCAGGACAAGGTATGGGCAGGAGGGACGGCTTCCCTGGGCACTGTGATATCATGTAAAGAAGGGAGGGCATCACAAATAGATCGAGGGGGAAGGGATTTGTGTTGAAAGGGGGCATTTGAGGGGCAGCAGGGGGTAAGTATTGTTTTAGGAGGGGAAACTGGGGGGGTGGTAGTAATAGTGGTGATTTAGGGGGATTTGTGTTAGGAGGGGGAGGAAGATTTGTGTTGGGAAGGAGGATTTGTGGGGAATTTGTGCTGGCAGTGGGGAGGGATGTGTACTAGGAGGGGACATTTTAGGGGTGGAGGATTTGTGTTTGGAGGGGGGAATTTTTTGGGGGGGGCATTTGGGGGTTGGGGGGCAAGAGAGAGGGTATTTAAACAGGGGAGCAGATTTGTACTGGGAGGAAGGGGAATGTATGCAGATAAGTGCTCAGTGTTTTTCTGGGAGGATTTTTACTGACACATAATTCTCATATACTGTATCTGGGGAGGGGGCGCAGTTTGGCATGTTCGCCCTGGGCTCTAGATGACCTTGTCCCGGCACTGCTTCCAGACATATGTTTTTTTTCCTCTTAAAATTTGTACCTTGACCAGAGCCATAGCAACTTAGAGTAAAAGGAAAAGACATGAAAGAGATGAGGACTGAGTTAGGAATACATTTTCACTAAAGGCCAGGACTCAAGCTGGCTATAGTAGAATTTCAGTCGAACATTTTTCGTTTTAAAAATGTTTCTTCAATTTTCTAATTGCTAGTGAGGTCAAATTGACCAAAATTGTTGAGAAAATGCAAAGGGGCAGAATGGAAATTTTTTCCTTGAAAGGTAAAGACAAATGACATTTTGAAATACTTTTTAACCATATTCATTAAGTCGTCAAATGTACTGAAAATCTGCTTGTGTTTATAGCTAGCTTTAGTTTGTCTCTCTGAAAGTCTATGCATTTAATATATGTAGTATTTTAACCAGCTAACATAAGTATCTCTGAATGTATATTAAAAAGAAGAGACATTATGAACGTGGTCTTGGTGCACCATTATTTTAGCAGGCAGTGCAAGCAGTTCTAAACAAGGAAATAAAAAAGTAAGCCCAGCCTAAAGAAATGTGCAATCATGGATGCCTAAGACTCCATAGGATAGTTATTTGGTTTCCATTTATTTGGTTATTGTAGTATATTGTTGTATATAAATAACCCCTCTAAGGCTGGGTTCATATCTATGAGGCTCTGCATAACGCGTTTGGTCCCTGCACCTTTTTTTTTAAGCGCGACTTGGGTCTCCTTACAAGCTGTGAGTCACAGCTCACGCAGGGGAGACCTCTCTCAGCTCCTCCCCAAGGAGTCCTTCCTTTCTCCCTGATCTGAGGTCTGTTGCTGTATAACATTGAGGTGTGATCCAAGAATCGCTGTGGGGACTGTGTGTGGATTCTACAGGAGACCTTTTGTGTGCGTTAGTGGTTATATTGAAGTTGGCGCAGTATATAACCACCATTTCAGCTATATTAATTTAATTAAGTAGATACATCATATATATAGAACACAGGACATTGGAAACCGCTCGTAAATTAGAGCTGGGATTTTTTAGCTGCAAGTAACTCCAAAAAAAACATGTTAAAATTCGATAATGTTACTTCTATATTTCATTTAAAAGACAAATAAAGACCACATATTAAAAACATGGGACAAATTCATGTTCAATATCCATCGAGTGAGTTCATTACAAAAAATTGTTGCAGTGTAGCAACCCCGACATGTTTCACCATTCATTTATTTGGTTTCCTCTGGGGATATATTTTAGTACACCTAGACAGACAGATAAGTCAAAAAAGGAGAACAGTGTATATATATATATATATATATATATATATATATATATTATATATACACAAGGTATATTCAATTGAGTATGTAGACAAAAATGTGTTGATACAATAGCATAAGTAATTCTCATAACATATTAGGTATGAGAAAATATAATAATTCAAAAACCATCACATTATACAATTAACAATTCTAAATATGCCAACTTCTACCTAACCTTTTTTCTATATTTTCTAGGGACGATTCACAGCAAGACCTTGGCAAAATAATTACTTGGCATCGGTTTATTGATGATATTTTTTTTATTTGGGGAGAGACTCAATGGGAATTACAACTTTTCTTATCAAAGTTTGTCATAAATGATTATAATCTAAAATTCACTATGAATTATGATCAAAGGTCAATCTCTTTGGATGTTTTAATCTTCATCAATAGTGATGGTAGCATTGGATCATCTCTGTTTCACAAGCCCTCCACAGGCAATACAATTCTCTATGCAACTAGTTTGCATCCCCAGTCATTAATTTCCAATATCCCCTACACTATCTTAGGATAAAACGTAATTGTACTAATTCTTTGGATTTTTGAAAGAGAGGCAAAGGCTTTGCAGAATCGTCTCCAACAGAGAGGATATAGCAAATCTTGCCTTAATAGGACATACAACTCCGTCAAAAATAGTGACAGATCACAACTAATACAGCAAGTTAAAACAAGGACTGGTCCCTCTACTACTAGACTCATTACCAAATTCATGGGTCAACATCAGACTGTACGTCAGTTATTAGGTAAATATTGGTATTTACTGCAGGCTGATAACACTGTATCAAAGTACATTGGTCAATGTCCTGAAATTACCTTTAAGAGATCAAATTCTCTAAAGGGCCAATTTGTGCAAAGTCACTATATCTACAAGAAGCAAGCACACTTGCCCAAAAAAGGGTACTGCACCCTGTGGTAGGTGTAGCTATTGCTCTTTCCTTTCCAACTCTGCCACCATCGCATTGCCCAATAGGCGTGTATATACTCCACAGTTTTAAGCAAATTGCCAGACTGTAGGTGTTGTATACCTCATGCGATGCAATTGCAGTGCTTTCTATGTTGGAAAGACCAAACAGGCTTTTTCCAACTAATTCGAGACCATGTGTCACTTATCTCCAAAAAACACCTGAAACACCAATCAGTTGTCATGTGGGATTATATCACAATTTTGATCTATCCTACATCCATTTTTTTCGCTTTGGAACATGCACCTATTCACAAAAGAGGAGGGGAAGTTGACTGACTCCTACTCCAACGTGAAACTAAATGGATTTTTTCTTTACAAGCAACTAAACCTCCAGGATTGAACAAATCCAAAAGTTGAAAAACCTTATCTGTGATTTATTCATATGTGTAATACAATTTCACTACTAGCTTCACTGTTTCAGCACTACAGAGACATTTTTAAATAAAATATTCTTAGATATTGTTATTATATGTATTTAGACCTTTGTTAATAGGGTTTGTTGAAGGGCACCTGTGGTCACTCAATATTTTAAGTGCCCTTATTTTTACTATTTTTGTTTTTCTTCTTTCTCTTTCCTCTTGAGAAACTTTAGGTGTCTTCAGCCTGCAATATGTCTTCTTTATCAGGCTTTCTTTTTGGGCCTAGGTGAGCAAAGCTGACCTCATATTTGACTAATATGACAAAATATATTTTGACTAATTCATCTAGGTATAGTAAACTTTATCCCCTGAGGAAACCAAATAAATAGTGAAACATGTCGGGATTGCTTCACTGTGACAATTTATTGCAATGAACTCACTTGATGGATATTTAGCATGAATATTTCCCCATGTTTTAATATGTGGTCTTTATTTGTCTTTTAAATTAAATATAGAAATAAAATTGTTGAATTTTAACATGTTTTGACTGGACTAAGAGCCGGTTCACACTGGGGCGACTTGTCAGGCGACCTGGTCGCCTGACAAGTCGCCGCGGGTCGCCTGCCATAGATTAGCACAGGACCCATTCTAATAGGAGCGACACAAGTCGCTCCGACTTAGAAAAAGGGTCCTGAGCTACTTTGGGGCGACCTGGAGCGACCTGCATTGACTTCAATGATATGAAGTCCGTGCATGCCGCTCCGAGGTCGCGGTGCGAGCGTTGCACCGCGACTTCACAGGTCGCCCCGGGAAGTCGGGTCGCCTGTATGTGAACGGGCTCTTACTGGCACCTAAAAAATCCTGCCTCTCATTTGAGAGCGATTTCCATTGTCCTGTGTTCTATTGATTTGAGATGCAGTGCCTTTGAGATCTTCCCTGATCAATCCAATCCTGTTCCACATCATATATATTTTTTCGTCACTATATTAATTTTACCATTATCTGTGGGGCATTGGTGGGATTTGTGTTTTATGTGTTTATAGATCGCACATCCTGTGATTGGATATGAAGGGAGAATGCCCAATGGAAACACAGATAAAAACAATAGCCAAACTTATCAATAACAAAAAATCCTTCTAGCTGCAGTTTGTCCTTAATATATAAGACAAAGTCCTTGATAAATACACATACTATATATTTTCCAATAATATACCCAAAATGTATCGGCCTAATTTACCTTTTAGAGCAATGTTTTGAAGTTCTTTAAGTGCAATATTAATTTACTAGAAAAATGACTGTATCTGTATATAGTCTATCACTAAGCTTTCATGTCACTGCAAAACAGAAGATTGATACCAGAGTATTGATTTTAATGGCCCAGCCCTGCAATTAGTCCTCATTCCGAGGGTCCCTGTTAGATGCACGCAATACACATCTGTAAAGTAAAAACCAGTAATTACCCTTAAATGATGTAATTTTGTTGTGATCCTTATTGTTATCATCTATATCTGACAGCCAATAATCTCCATGCCTTTGATCCATTAGTGAAAAAAGCCCATAATGACTCTGCAACCTATAGGATCTATTAGGAACAATTGATCATGTTTGTGAGCATCCTGAAAGACATGCCAGATTCCCTCTTTTAAAAGAATTATCATAAATGATTTTAATCTTTAAATTTTTTTTTACCAGTACTGGGTTAAAAATAATATAGATATTAAATAGATAAAAATGTGGCATTAAAACAAGCCCTATACAATAAAGGGCTCCCTGCAAAGTGGAAATTATATATTCTCCTCTCTTGCTGCTCCTGCTACTGATCTCTGCTGTAGTAAAGAGAACCTGTTAAATAAATATTCTACAGAATCCAACACTTCTGGGAGTGTCAGTTACCTGGTCCCATGCTGCACACTATTGGCACTTTTCCACTGCAAGTACCGGTTCGGCTCTACTCGGCCCTGCTTGGCCCAGTTTGGTTTTCCACTGCTGGTATCGCATGGTACGGTGTTGGAACGGTTCGGTACGGTACGGTATGGTTTGCTTTTCCACTAAAGTAGTACTAAAGTTAAGTGGGTGGGATAACAACGGGGTGGGTGGGATTCTCTGACCAATCTGTGGCTAGTAGTGACTGCATGCAAAGGATTGTGGGATATGGTACCGGGTATGGTACCTCTTGGAACCACAATCGAGGTGGTACTGTTTTTGAGAGCTGTACCGTTCGGTTCCATGCAGTGGAAAAGCGCCGCCGTACCGTACCGAACCGTTCCTACACCATACCATGCGGTACCAGCAGTGGAAAAGCACAAAAGCGAGCCAAACCGTTCGGTTCCATGCAGTGGAAAAGCGACATATGGTTTAATCCACCATCCCTTTTGAGACTTTACATCCTCCTTTTTTAAACCACAGCTTCATGAACTGAACTACATAGCATACTAAACACTGTATATTCAACACATTACAATTTTCTTTTAATGCAATATTTTCATTCACCAATGGCAGCCCATATACGGTATCTTTCACAGCATGATTCCTTTAGATGGGACAGTCATGATACAAACACAGATCTGTACATCAAAAATATAGGGACAGTTATGGAGGACAAAAGGGCAGAAAGGTTTTGGTCAAAAAGAAGGATGATTAGAACTTCTAAACTGGGGTTCTTTTTTTATCCTTTTATTTAGCTGTAACCAAACAAAACATGTCATATAAAAGTGTCCCCGCTGAAGAAGTCTACGCCCACATGACGTAACGCGTACGGGGGATTGGTCACACGGTCCGAAGGCTGTCCAAACAACCCGGAAATCAGACTCCATCCAGCACGCTGCATGCTCTGCAATTTGTGCCCGTTTTTTATGCAAAGCAATGTAAGTGCAATACCTTCTTTTGAGCCATAATAAATTGTTTGAACTGCAACAGAGAGCACTAGATTTGTTCTTTTTTACCCTTATGTTTGGGAACGATCTGGGAAGCTGTATCCTCTGTCATATTTGAGCTCGAGGCTGCTAAGTGCTGGAGTTTGCGGTCCTGTTTTTCCTCTTGGAGTAGTTCTGGCTGAATATCGTGGTGATTGTTCATGCTGTTTGACCCTGTGGGGTCGAGTGTTGGAGGTGAGAGGCAGATAGTGCCAGGTGATGGGAAATATATGAGCACTGAAGTCACACTTGTTGCTAATTTTTTCACCGGATCACCAGTGGACTGTGTCTCTCTCACATCATCTTGTATATTACCTATATGAACTTTCTCCTTTATTTATTATAATGCCTTTTACATATTTTTGGTTTTAAAGTGTTTATTACCTTTGGTTTTAATGTGTTTTATTACCATTTGAGTACATATTCTATATGGACTGCGCTACACTATTGTATAATATATAAAAGTGTGTATTAGATCGTTTTTTTCTTTCTTTCTTTTTTTTTTTTTGCTCAGTCATCTGATACTTTATTTTTCTAAGCTTATCTTTCGCTTTATTTTTTTATTTGCATACAGCAAAAGCAAACACAGCCTGAGATTCCACATATGACAAACTCTGTTTCCTCCGTTAAGCCTCAAATAATTTCTTGTAATATCCTCTAGTTGTTTATGGTTGTCCTTCCAAAGCAAACATGGCTCCATGACCAGGAGGGGCCCAGAACCTTGAGACCTAAGAGAAGATTGTTGTCTTTACACACGGTGGTGTCCAGGCGCTGAGGCTTTAGCCCAAACTTATTTAGATGCTTAGAGCTCAGCCATGTCCCAACTTATGATAACTTCTAAAATAAACATTGCTAATGCCAAGGTGATCTCTTCACTATAGGGGAGCCCAGTCCTGGAATTCACCTCTACTTTCCCAGACTTTTCAAAGGCAGGCTCATGTTGGTTTTTAGGGTATTGTGTTCTGTTTGTAATGTTTCTGCTTGGTGATTGTCTGTGCGTTTTCTTTTAATTGTGTTTATTTAATCTTTTCAGGCCAGGCAAAAGTTGATCTGGAGGGATTGGTGGCATTAACTTCAATCGTAGCCTTGCCTGGCCACCCACTGACAGTGAGGAACTTCGGGTTTCAAAGAACCCTTATTAGTGTGATATTGCAATGGGGTGACTTTTTTTCCTTCGCATTGTTCTTGCTTTGTGATTTGGAAACTATACTGTGGAAACTATGCCAATGAAACAGAAGAGCAAATGATTAGTAACCATTACTGGCTGTAAGCTTCCTGCAGGTGGTCTTATACCCCGGGCTGGCATAGTGTGCCTTGTTCTGCACTGTGTCTCTATGTGGAGGCAGCCATCTTGGAAGAGGCAGGGCTTTGCTTCCTCATGTAAGAGCCTGATTACTTGTGATCTAATGACTGATGGGGTGAGCAGAAGCTAGGAGATTCTTAATATTATTATTTATTATTTATTTATTATTATTATTATTATTTATTATTATTATTATTATTTTATTAATAATATTTTGGGGGCATTTTCATCTTTACTTGTGGTAGTGTTTTACACTTTATAGGTTTGACAGCGCAATATTATTTGTAAGGTATATTTGGAAGATACTTGCACTGCAGATCGTCAGGTACAGCTTGTGCCTTGTTCTGCACTGTGTCTCTATGTGGAGGCAGCCATCTTGGAAGAGGCAGGGCTTTGCTTCCTCATGTAAGAGCCTGATTACTTGTGATCTGATGACTGGTGGGGTGAGCAGAAGCTGGGAGATACTTAATATTATTATTATTTTTTATTAATAATATTTTGGGGGGATTTTCATCTTTACTTGTGATAGTGTTTTACACTTTATTGGTTTGACAGCGCAATATTATTTGTAAAGTATATTTGGAAGATACTTGCACTGCAGATCGTCAGGTACAGCTTCTTCTCCAGCAAGGAAACAATGAGCAGCACAGTAGCTACATCACCACATCTCATTCCAAATTGTGGGAGTCTTCAGAAGCAAGAGTGGGTCAATATTTGTTAGATAATCTCATACTGTCCACACTCTGTATATTTACATGTTTTTCACTCCCTTGTAATTCCAGAGCAAAGACAGAACCTGCAAGTTCCAAATTGTAAACCCCCCGCCCCATGTGACAACGCTGACTTCCTACGTAACTAATTACCAAGCACCAATGCTGTCACATGGGAGGAAGAGTGGTTCACATGCTCCCCATTCCCACGACCGTCACAACCTTGGCAAACTGACAACACCAAAAAACGTATGCAATGCCAAAGAAATTCCAAGCTCAACTTACTGACCAGTCTGCTAACCAACCAAACTGTCCTGTCTAACAGCATGTGTTAAAAACAGGGGTTTTGGTTTGCACATATTTGCAAATACTTGTATAAGCTACAGAGCCCTGTCAAGACCCTCCAGTATTTTCTGTAGTACTAATTCTAAATTTGAGAGCCTCCACAGTGGAAGCAGATAGGATAGGCAGAGGGCAGGTGGACTGGACACCCAGCACATAACACAATGGAAGCAAAGGTGTCCAGTACATCCCCTCGCCAATATTTCAATAGTGCAAACTGCCCTCACCTATAATTGGCCTTTGCAGCAAGAAATTCCAAGCTCAGGTTACCATCTGCAGGGCTCCTTGCACATGTCACAGCTACCAGTTTGCTATCCTAGACTTTTGACAGTGGTATGCACTACAGGAGCTACTGTCAATCAAAGAGCTTGAGTTGCCTAGGAGGAGCCACTGCTTGTAATGTCACAAGTTGACTATGCTGGGCTACAGGAATGCATCAGATGCCATTCCTGTAGTCAGTTTTCAGGAACCTGCACAGTGGGCTGACAACGCTGTACAGGAATCAGACTGTTTCCTCAAGGCGGGATACTGGTAAAGCTTAGGCAAAAAGGTTGAGGCAAAAAGACCCACTTATATCACCCGAGTCTAGATAAGCTGGCCAGAAGCCAGGAAGTATTTTTGATGATTTTCTCCCACTACTCCAATGATCTCCACTAGCTTCTGGGCCCAGTGCCAAGTGGCGCCTTTGTTGCATTGTGAACACAGGAAGTTGCTCGCTCAGCACGGGCACCATTCAGGTAACACTTTGCATTTTCTCAATCAATGCAAAGTGTTCTCAAATTGGAGGAAGTGGAGAGGTGGGACGGTGACATGATGATCTCCGCCTTGCCCAATCAGAGAACATTTTGCATTAATTAAGAGAATGCAACATGTTCTCTATATGGCGTCCATGCCAAGTGAGTGACCTGGGTTCAGTAAGCAGCAGGACATCTGCTCAGCACAGGTCCCAGACGCTAGTGGAGATCAATGTAATAGTGGTACATCCTACAATAATTTCTAGCTTCCATGGGGGTCTCACAGTTATGATACTTACATTACCCCAAGCTGGACCCATATAAATTGCCATACCTAAACTTCAGCTTTAGCTTCAGTCTCACAACCAAGCAGCTAGCATCCTGAGAATGAGGTCACAAATAGCAGCCCATATATTGCTCTCAATACAAGTTTCCTTTTAGATGAAAAATTGAAAAGTGACAGAAAATGGGCCCCATAGTTGCCCCTCTCATTCAACATTTTCAATCTCAATCATAGTTCATACACTACCCATCACAGAGCCTGTAATTGTTTTCAGACATGAGATTGCTGTAATGAAAACTATCATCTTGATATAATGCAAAGGATGTGCCTGTTTACACCAAAAGCAATAGATTTATTTTATTAATGGAATGAAAATAATAACTGATCCCTGTAATGTTTATAATATATGGGGTTTGGGTAAATCCTGAAGATTTTGACTTCAGTTACAGAATTATTCAATTCAATAAAGATGGATGTACCTAAAAACACGTTACTTAAAAAATGTCCAGATGTAGACGATGCATTTCTGTATGGTGAGGACAGTTCCCGTAATAGAGTGCAATGACCCCCCTGGTCTGCTTTACTGTAAAGTATTATCATTGTCATCTGTACATTAATCAAGATGACTTAAAATTGGATGCCATAACTCCCTGAACATTCTTGCACTTACAAGACATTTGGGATGTTGTGTTAAGATTCTATAGATTACAGTGAGAGAGTCCAGAGTCTTCGCTGTGACACAAGCATGTGACACAAGCATGTGACACATTTAAGTATATGTTATACAGAACTGTGCTAAACGCATGGTATATAACATTAAAGCTGAAGTTTAATCTGCTTATATTTTGCCTTCCCTGGTTCCACCTTTCATCCTCATCAATATGCTAATTACATTTTAAAATAAAACCTTTGAGTTTTCATTACATACCTTTCAGAACCAGTGATGTCATCGCTGGCTAGCTTTGCTTTTCTATGCAATGCAGGCAGATCATTGGTGATGGGGAGTTGGCACACAGTCGCATCGGAACAGCTCCGGGACACGCCCTAGGTGAGAACTGGCCCCAAACGGCCTTCATAATTACAGCAGTTTCGCTTGTTGATTGCTGGATGATCTTTAGCTCCCTGTACTCCTTGTCTCTGTTTATTCTGTGTCCTTGGATTTCCCACTATGGACCTGGCTTACTTCTGCACCTGTCTACTGTCTGATCTCCGGTCTGACCTCACCTTGCTCTTAGCTGCCTTTGCTGACAACCTGGGTATGACCCCCGGCTTGTTTCTGTTTTCCCTCCTGCCTGACCTGCTGTGTATGACCTTGCCTCTTTTCCTGACTATGTCTCTTCAGTTCCAGTGGCGGCTGGTTTTCCATGGGCCGGGGGGGCGGCAGACGGACCGCACCATACCCCCCCCCCCCGACCACCCCAGGCCGCACACCATACCCCCCCCCGACCACAGGGAGACAGGGGAGACAGGGGAGACAGGAGAGGATAGGAGAGGACAGAGAGGACAGACAGGACCCCCGCTCACTCACCCTGCCTGGATGCAGCAGCAGGCGGCGGCAGCTTCGGCTTTTTTCCCGTCTTCTGTGTCTCCTCCCTCTTCCTCCATGTCCAATGGCATGGCTTCTCATTTCATTCGCTATTGTCACACAACTGGGTGGGCAGCAGTGCGCCCTGAGCCCACCCTTTTTTTTAGCCTGTGAGAGCCTCTGGCTCTAATCACATGGCTAAAAAAAAAAAAAAAGCCCCATTGAACTCCATGGGTCCGGCGCCCCGCATGTAGATTAGGGGGCCGAACGCATGGATGGGGGGGCGGCACCCCTGTGCCCCGTATGACCAGCCGCCACTGTTCAGTTCTGCTCTGGTGGTCTGACCTGCTTGCCTGCCGCAGGTGCCACCTTGCCTCAGCTGTCACTCTAGCCTAGTTCCATCTTCAGAAGGTCCTGTGTCACAGCTGGCTCATGCAGTAAGGGAAGCACTCTCCTCACTTTGGCCTCCAACCAGGTATGTGACACCTTCTTCGCCTTCGGGTTGAACATGGTCAAGCATACAGTATGAGAAGATCTGGTAGAGAGACTCAATGCCCTAAGTAACACCCACATAAGATGCTGAGCCTCCAATAAAAGGAAAGGGGTAGGACAGGGACAGTAAAGCTGGTCATACATTATACAATTTTTTTTGTACAATTTTCCTTTAGATTTACCAAAATCATATAAATTGAAGTCAAACCTAATCACTTTCAATGTGTATGCAATCAGGCAGGCCCTTGCACTACATAGTTGAAGGTAAATCTAACGGAAATTGAATAAGAAAATTGAATAATGTATGGCCAGCTTTAGGCTGGGGAAGAAATAATTAGATGATGCTGGACATCCTCCAGCCAGCCAGGGCTCTATCTTGCTGTAGCTTCTAATGTTTACTGTGAGAGGCTCACAGGGTGCAGTGAAATTGAAGTAAGCAATTTCAGTACAGGAGAAGATCCTGTACAACTGTGCTGGAGTTCAGCTGTAAGCTTTATATATTATGTAAAAAAAGCAGAAGGGTTGTCCACATCACCTGGCAATATTCCAGATGTCAGTTTTCTAGCTATAGCACACTTTTCAATAATATCTCAAAATGTGTGTTTTCTGTAAACACAGTTTTTCTTTTTAGCGTGTGTAACTTCTGGAATTTTAAATTATACTTTGAGTTATAGAGAAAATCTGCCTAATTCCTTCTCTTCCATACAACTAATCCAATCATTTATTCTGGATATGAAGGTTTAATGACCTAAAGCGTATTGCCTCTAAACCAATCCAAAGAAACAGCTGTACACAGGCTGCATTTAGCTTGTATATATCTACAGTACATTGACAAGAGTCTGTAGACCACAATAACCTGCAAATATGAGACATCCAAGTTTATACTACATTTCTCCCGCAGGTATGACCACATTAAGCTTTATGTACAGAGTAACCACTGCCTTCCATTCTTCAGATGCGGTAACATTCTGCTTGAGCTACAGAGAATCTTGCGACTTCACAAAGCAGGGCAGACAAAAAAAAAGTAAAAAAGTACATAGAAAAATATGTATAAAGTTTTTCTGCTCCCTCTCCACCCATAGAAACAGATTTGTGTGTTCCCTAGGGCTCAACATATCCCATCCTTACTGGCTGATTTACCAAGTAAATGTCTCACCACTGTCCTGCAATCTTGTGCAGTGCATAAATTTGTATGGATCGTGTAACATCTGTTGAATGCAACGTGCTGGTTATTTTTTGCTGCACCCGCAACGTTGAGTAGTTGTACGGCCCTCTACGGCTACAGTTTTTCTCAAGAGTTACACAATAGCCCTAGTATCTGGGGCCACACTTGACACAGTGCACCCATCCTATCATCTGTTCACGAGCAACTGGGCCCGTAGGTGAAACAACCTTAGTGCTGCCCTCGCTCAGTTCCACTGCAGCATGCCACCACACAAGCTGGTCATCACCTGCCTAAGACTTATATTCTCTTCAGATGGAGTCGCATATCTGTTGGATTCATTCCTCACTTTCTGGAGGCACTCATTGCTCTCTATAGAATGTCATATTTTCTCTTTCCGCCACCTCTGTCTTTTGGTTGGCAGGGGGAGGCCTTTAGTGTTGAACCCAAAAGACCATACACGAAGAGAAGGGTGAAGCATTAACTATCCCTAGTGCTTAGACCACCCTCATAACACCAGGAACTTTCAGGGCCGCACACTCCAGGATGCTCGAGCTCCAATCTG
Source organism: Pelophylax lessonae (assembly GCF_965119305.1). Lineage (NCBI taxonomy): Eukaryota > Metazoa > Chordata > Amphibia > Anura > Ranidae > Pelophylax > Pelophylax lessonae. Next base: position 62,184,207 of record NC_138772.1, read on the forward strand.
CTGCACTAAGTGCATTCTCTGTACAGGGGTGTCTGAGACTTAACCCCATCTCTCTGCAGACACAAGTTGGTCTTTACCCCTGGGCCCCAAAGCTCAATTCAGAAGACCTACAATATCCGCACCCAGAAATCCTGTAAGTTTTGACTTCTTTCCAGGGTCTAGAACCATGGAGACATCTCTACTTCTTCTGGTGCGGCTACACTCTTCACATTGCATGTAATGCCCAGGCTTCCATCTTCCTCAATCACTTTCCTCCACTTCACTTCTCATTCCACAGATGCTTTTGAAAGCCCCACTGGAGACAATGGAAACTCACTCATCAGCATGCACGGGCACTTTAGGGAAGACTTCTCATATGCAGAACCTAACTACACCTTGGTCATCAATTAACCAATAGGAAGTAACCATGCCATTAGAGATCAACATGGGCACATGAAGAAGGAAGCTCCCACACCACAGTTCAGAAGAAAATAGACTCTAGATTGTCCTGTACTGTAATGGTGCATTCAGAGTAGAATTTCGATCCTTTAAATTCAAGGGAAAGGGTTTGGCTGGAGACCAGCTTTAACAACAATGAAATTACTCTTTAATAGTTAATGCTGTTCAAAAGATTTTCTCCTTGGGAGTCACATTAAGCGAACGTTAACCCAGTAACAAACATTTGTATATGATAGCTAACCAGTCCTTAAATGTAGTCGTTTTGGTAATTTTCCTTTTTTCAAGCTTTTTTTTTCTTTATTTTTACCCAACAATTTTGCTAGTAACACACTTAGGGGTCAATTTATTAAGAGTAATTTGGCTGTTCACTATGCAAGGGAAGTTGCACTTTGCAAGGGAATTTGGCCCACAGCTTAGTGAATTGGGAGAAGCTCTCTTAAAGCGGAGTTCCACCCTGGGAAAGTTTTTTTTTATAAAAATACCCCCCGGACAGTCAGGGCTAGTGCATTCCACAATGGATAGCCTCTGATCTGTCCCGGGTTGCACTTACCTTTTTGAAGAAATACTTACCTTGAAAATGTATTGTCCAGCGCTGCCATCTCAGGTGTGGGCAGCTTGAAGCCAACGCGATCCTCTTCTGCGTCCTCTTCCGTCTTCTTCGGTCCCACAATGCACTGCACCGGCCCCGCCGTCACTTCCGGTGACGCATCGTCATCCCTGCACAGCTTCTGGGCATGTCCAGAAGCTGTTTAGCAAGGTATGACGGTGCCTGCACCGGAACTGACGTCGGGGCCGGTGCAGGCGCATTGATTCCTGGGAGCGATGACGTTCAGCTCCCAGGAATCATTGCAAGCCAGGAAGTGACGAATCGCCGTGGCCGCCGAGGGGAGGAAGAGGAAGTAAGGGGAGTATATTTTCTTCTAAACAAGGTAAGTAAAAAAAAAAAAAAATTACGATTATCCATTTGTTTTTCAGGTGACCCGGAGCAAGAAGATGGAGGTAAGTATAATTTTAGGGTGGAACTCCGCTTTAACATCCATCACTCAATCGTATATAAGCAAAAATGCTGTTTTTTGTTTTTAAATCTTCCCTGCACGTGATTGGGTATTCTTTGCAGAGTGAAATTTCACCTACTTCACTAGCTCTGTGGAAATTTCTTCTGCAAGGCACAACTTCCCTTGCAAAGTGGACAGACAACCTAGTTTCCCTTAGTAAATCAACCCTCTTATGTTGGTTTGTTTGTAAACCCAAAAATTCACCATTATTTATGGATAAGTAAATATACCACGTCTAGGAAGAACAGGGGGATAAGTGTGTTGTAGCACCACAAAGCTTTATTTTTGTTTTCCCTCACCCCCTAATGAGATTAAATGGAGATAAGATCAGTTATGTTATTTACAGAGATCTGTATTCATAAGCTAAGATTTTATTTTCCACTTTCCAATTTCCTGCCTGAAGACATGACTAATTCCAAATGCATGATGGAGGGGGGCAAGGAAACTAAGCTGGGAATGGAGAAAAACAAAAGGGCCAAAAGGTCTTCTTACGTCTCCAGTTAGCATTGTTAAGCCGTAACAATTTCACTATATTAGCAGCTTTGATGTTTTATAGGCAGCAAGTCTAAGAGCTGTGCACTTGGTTTGTACCTTATAGCTTGACTGCAAGGCAAAAATACTACAGGAACCATTATGTGTGTGATTACCGTGCAGGCCCAGGGGTTAGAATTCCACCTAAAAAATATATGCAATTACTAACACAATCACTAATGACTATATATAATAACTCATTAAAGCTTTAATATGTTTATGTAATTTCAAAAGTAATTTTCAAAATATTTAAATCCACCGCTGGTGATCCTGCCATAACATTTCTTGTTCAGGCATTTCTTGGCATAGGGTGACAACACTCTGCCCTGTCTCCCAGTTGTGTAGCTGTATTGTCACCCTGTCACACGGGCTTCTACAAGTGACCATTCCTATACACTTGGTTCACCGTTGGGAATTGCTGTATTTTTTTTTTTGTTTTTTCCATAATTAGGAATTGCTGTGTAGTCATTGATGGAGTGCATGGAGACACCAGTGGTTGCAAAGAGTCTGTAGAAGATCAGCAGCAGTGACACGCAACCAAGAATTAACAATGAGAAAAACAACTATTATATATATTTTTTATATGTCATTTGGTAATGATACACGATGCTTTAACAAATTAAATGTTATTCGGATCAGGGTTTACATACATGTAGGCAGGTAGAGTTTTATGCTGCCCCGGTTGGTAAGGTTAGTGTTAATTGTGTTTCCAGTTTCTTTCTTGGTGAATTTTTTTTTTTTTTGTGTCCAACCCAATGGTTCTGCGCATTATAAAAGGGATGGGATCTGGACCCGAGTGTGCAAAAATAAAGCGAATGCAATTCTGTGCTGCTGCTGTTACCGTTGCCAGATTCTGTCCTTTTACAGCCAAAGGGGATTGCTGGGACCTGCAGTCTGCCCTGAGGCTGGGTTCACACATGACCGGCCGTGGGTCCATACCTGGGGTCTGGTGCGTGTCTGTTCATAAGTTTAGGTGCGATTCAGGTCTGAATTTTAGCCTGAATTCGCACCTGATCCGGACCCTTTTTCAATTCGAACCGTAGCTGCCCCAGACATATGTGAACAGACTCTATTAAGAGCCGGTAGTTGCCAAGGGTAACAAAGGTTTTTCTAGCAGACTGTCGTAAGTGTGTACCTGTGACAGGTGGGATAGTCTCTTGCAGGAGGAGTTGTTGCTGGAACTTTCTCCACGAGCAGGTCTGTCTCCCATAGCAACAGAAGCAGACCAGCACCGCAGAGGTCCCCAGCCTATGTACAGGTACAGAAGAGGAAGAGTTAAGTGAAGTGCACGCATGGAGTCCGCACTGAGTGCACAGCGAGATCCCATACCATTACTGGGAGGGAGGTAGCGGTGATATGCTGAAGAGGAGGAGAGGGCAATGGCTCTGTGTGTCCATCCTAAACGCGTCAGTGACCATAGTGGTATATATTTACATAGAGAGAGTTAACTATAGGATAACAAGGAAGAACATGGCTGCACACCACAGCTTAAGAAGTTCTTGTCAAGGTTCTTTATTCATTGCCAAGTCAGACAGACAACAGGACAGGACAATGTTGTGAACAAGGGCGGTATGTTCGTGTGAAATGCGTCAACCCTGTCCTGTTGTGTCTGTCTGACTTGGTGATAAATTAGGAATCTTGACAAGCACTTCTTTAGCTGTGGTGTGTGGCCATAATCTTTCTTGTTATCCTTGTGTTCTGCGGTGGTGAGCCAAGGCGGGCACCTACAGTGATGTGCTGAGCCTTTTATCAGCCTGAGAAGTGTGTGCATCTTTGTTGGACAGAGTTAACTATAGTACAATCATCAATTCAAGCAAAGGTACCCCATGTGTAGGGCAATGACCCTATCCAAAGCAGGGTCGGACTGGGAATAAAATTCAACCCTGGAAATAATTTCATACCAGCCCCAAAGCATTATTATACCAGCCCACAGCATAACGTCATTATTTTCTTGTTCATAAAAGGGAAAACCATGCATTTTAAAGCACATTTGAAGAGTGTATTATAGATAACACAGATATGAAAGCATATAGGGCTTTATATATGTGCAAATTCAGTTTAAAAGTGGTAAAAGTGCCAACATGGTAGAGGAGGTGGTCATAGGCTGTGTGGGCATGGTACAGGAGATGTCAGAGGCTGTGGGGATGATACAGGAGATGCAGGGGCTGCAGACATGGCGCAAGAGATGCAGGGGCTGTGGGCATGGTGCAGGAGATTCAGGGGCTGCGGGCATGGTGCAGGAGATGCAGGAGATGCAGAAGCTGCAGGCATGGTGCAGGAGATGCAGGGGCTGTGGGCATGGTGCAGGAGATGCAGGAACTGCGGGCATGATACAGGAGATGCAGGGGCTGCAGGCATGGTACAAGAGATGAAGAGGCTGTGGACATGGTACAGGAGATACAGGGCTCCAGACATGGTAAAGGAGGACATGCCAGAGGCTGCAGACATGGTACAGGAAATGCAGAGGCTGCAGGCATGGTACAGAAGATGCAGGGGCTGCGGGCATGATACAGGAGATGCAAGGACTGCAGACATGGTACAGGAGATGCAGGGGCTGCGGGCATGGTAGAAGAGATGAAGAGGCTGTGGACATGGTACAGGAGATACAGGGGCTGCAGACATGGTACAGGAGGACATGCCAGAGGCTGCGGACATGGTACAGGAAATGCAGAGGCTGTGGGTATGGTACAGGTGAGGAAGAAGCTTCGGGCATGGTGCAAAAGATGCAGGGGCTGCGGACATGGTGCAGGAGATGCAGGGGCTGTGGGCATGATGCAGGAGATGCAGGGGCTGTGGGCATGGTGCAGGATATTCAGGGGTTGCGGGCATGGTGCAGGAGATGAAGAGGCTGCAGGCATGGTGTAGGAGATGCAGGGCTGTGGGCATGGTGAAGAAGATGCAGGGCTGAGGGCATGGTGCAGGAGACGCAGGGCTGAAGGCATGGTACAGGAGATGCAGGACTGCGGTCCTTGTGCAGGAGATGCAGGGCTGCAGGTATGGTACAGGGGATGAAGGGCTGAGGGCATGGTGCAGGAGATGCAGGGCCGAGGGCATGGTGCAGGAGATACAGGGCTGCGGGCATGGTGAAGTAGATGCAGAGGCTGCAGGCATGATGCAGGAGAAGCAGGGCTGCGGGCATGGTGCAGGAGATGCAGGGCTGAGGACATGATGCAAGGCTTAGGGCATGGTGCAGGATATGCAGAGGCTGCGCAGGGGTCTTACTTACCCATCCCTGAGGCGCCTTAAATTTAAAAATGGCGCCGCCTGGCGCCACACGTCATTGTGTATGCGTCGTCTGCCCGAGAATGACCAAATGCGTACAGGCTTTCCTGAGCTTTCCGGTTAGCCCCAGGGCAGGGGGACTTGCCGGCCTACCGTGTAGGCCAGTCCGGCCCTGATCCAAAGTGCCTAGCATAGCCCAGAAGAACCCACCCAGGGGTAGGCCTCTCATGTCACCCCCCTACCCTACATACAATTTACATACAGTTTAACCAATTATGTATATAGATCCAGCTGAAGTCACAGACATTCACCACCAGCATTCACTAATTCTCTCAGCAAGTTCCCAGCGATAGATTGACATCACTATGCAATGCAATAGAAACTGACTTCCCTCCAGGTCTGCTGGGTAGGTAAGGATCAAGCGGAAATAAATTGATTTAGAGACTTTTTTTTTTATTTTATACAATAAATAAATAAATATGTGTGTGTGTGTGTTAGTAAATGTAAATTGTATTAAATGGTGGACTTTTTTATTTGTCTGGAAGTCTGTAAAGTACAGAACATGTGCATAAATTTACAGTACTTAACATATAATCTATAGATTAGCTGCAGATGAAATATGGTGTTGAGAATCCTTATTAGTCAGCTTAGCTTCCTGCAGCAGTTCCCTTCCAGCTGGTCCTCCTCATCTCATACCTCTGAGGTCTTATCTGTTTCATATTACTTGGCATCATTCATGGAACACCTGTAGTCATTGTCTTCTATGCTGAGCAATCCTGTACATGATGAAGCTTTCTTTCTATGCTGCATATCATTGAACTCCTAACTGGTGATATGGGACAGGTTACATAAGTAGCATTGAAGATTTAAAGCCTGACTCCAGGCAGATATAAGAAAAAAAACACATCTTAATGCAGAATTGTACTAGATTATAAATGTACTAAATGTAATTTTCATGGCAAATAATGAAAGCAACAGAACCCCTTGTAACCCCTTTTAGCAACACTGGGAAAAATAGGGCGAGCACTAGAAGCCAAACTGGACTTCTAAAACGTTTAGGGCTAGGTTAAGGATTAGAGTTGGGCCTAATGCACACTGGGTGTTTAGCCCTGGCGCATGGCATTCCGGTGTTTAGCTGCAGGCGGAGGGCACAGGTGTCCTATTCCATCCTATTGCCCGTAGCCTGTATAACTCTTTGGGAGTCTGACAGCTGCTGCAGCTGGATGGGACACTGAGCAGTACAAATGCTTAGGGCAGTCTGAGCCAAGGGACAACCACCTGGAACGCAGACTTTTTATGTTCCAGGCACATACTGCCCTAAAATTTTTGACTGCTTGGTGCCCTGTCCAGCCGCAACAGCTTTTGGACTCTCATAGAGTTTTACAGGCTACCAGCAGTGGGGCTGGATACAGGCTAGGCCAGCCTAACACCCTGATTCCTTTCCAGATGGGATATCCTGGTCCAGATGAAGAACTTTGGGTGAAGCCTATAACCATGCTGTTGCTGTTTGTTTCTGTTAGCAGGCCTATAACCCCTGCTGACAGAATGTACAGAAAGTTAGTTTAGTGTTAGGGTGGATGTATTTTCTTCTGTTTCCTGCAGGACCAACATGGATGGCTGTCCCTCCTGCTCAAGTCATGGACTTTTCCCTGTAAAGGAATCTGCTCCCTTTACGTTGATGCTGGGGAGGACTTCCCTTAAGGGGGGGAGGGGGATCCTCTTTCTGGAAATGTACATATATATTTGTATATATGTTTATGCATATTGATTGCCATTAGTTAGCTGCAGGGCACTGTAGCTAGGATTTTTTGCAGACACATGTTGTTGTATATATGACAAAGTGAACATACTTTATTTTCTTATGTATTTATTTGTACAAAGCCCCTTTTAATTGGTTTCCTTTTCCCCTCCCTTATTTTTCTTATAGGATTCCCTGTATTTTTGCTCCTGGGCGCAGGAGTTGTTTTTTTTTTCCCAGCCGGTGGGAACACGGTTACTGTTTAGGGAGGAGGGGTGAGTGTAGCACCCTCTAGTGTGTGCTAGAAGTTAGTACAGAATTTAGAGTAGGTAAACTATAGTTTTGCTCATAGCTAAGTCTGAGCCATGGGCTGGGTGACTCATCATGGCAGCTCTCTGGTGCCTTCCCCTGGTCTAGAAGGTTGGAGAATCTTCTAGAATTAATGGGTCGAGGTTAGGAGGAGCTGCCCTCAAAATTGTATGGAGCCTCAGTCAATCCTCAGAGCTAGGCTGGCATGGGGCTGTGACCACTCCATAAACAGACATGGGCCATGCCAGCAGGGCAGCTGGGTGGAAGACGGAGATATAGTGTTGAGGAGGCTGTTGGTGGCCCTTGAGGCTAAACCTCTACTCTGCCCTTCCTGGAGGCACAGGAGCAAGAGAGGACAGAGTGAGTAGACTAGCACTGTTGGGGACTGACAAGGTGGGGAGACTGCCACATGTAGCCAGTCTCCCTGAAGACAGCAATGTGCTTAAGTCTTCATCCCTTCCCCGAGAGATCTCCTGAGAGTCAGCCAGGTGGGGTGGTGAAGAGTCAGGACTTGTGTGAAAGTTAGCCTGGAGAGCTGGTGAAAGGGGCAGCTGCAGCCAGGTGGGTTGGCAGTGCCTGAAAAGGGGGTGCTGGGAGCAGTGGCCACAGAGGAGAAATGACAAGCTGTTTACATTTTTGCTATACAACAAGGGGCTTCGAGTTCCTGCCTGTAAAGGGCTATTGCTAAAATCTAACTGGGAGCCTGTCAGATTATCCTTCAGTGATTCAGCTAGAGCTGAAGTTTTGCTGAAGTCAAGTGGACATCCCATAACCTCCCATCCCTATCAAAGTTATTAACCCTCTGGTAAATAACAAGAAACAAGGTCATGGACTGTTCTCTGACTGGGTGCTTGTGAAAATGCAGTGTGCCTAGCTAGTGTTCCTGGCTGTGCAGGAGTGGGGAATCCAAGTTCATCAGCAGTCCCTACTGGGGTGTGCTACAAACATTTAAACATACTTCTACTGGCTGGCTTAAGAGCCGGTTCACACTGAGGCGACACGACTCCTTACTACTTCGGGGGTGACTTGTGCATTACCATGCACCACGACTTCGGAGCGACTTGCAGGGACTTCACATAATGGAAGTCTATGCAAGTCGCTCCGAGGTCGCCCCGAAGTAGTACAGGACTCTTTTTCTTGTGTCGCTCCTATTAGAACGGGTCCTGTAGCAGTCAATGGACCGTGAGGGAGCGCGACTTGTCAGCCTGACAAGTCGCCTGACATGTCGCGCTACTGTGAACCGGCTCTTAGACTTTGGGGATGAACTTGAGTTAAAGGTTATAATTTTGAAGTTGGATTTTCAGCCTAACTGGTAGGTGAGAGGTTAGGTTGCAATTGAAGGAAAGCTGTACTGGCCGCATGCTGGGGTTTATCCTGCCACTAGGGTTTACCTCACTAGACCACATTGTACCAGGGGTCTTCAAACTATGGCCCTCCAGTTGTTCAGGAACTACAATTCCCATCATGCCTAGTCATGTCTGTGAATGTCAGAGTTTTACATCATGGGATGTGTGTTTCCACAACAGCTGGAGGGCCATAGTTTGGACATCCCTGTTCTATTCCTTAAGAGGTTGCAAAATAATTAGGCTTAACATATTTTGTTGGTGCAAGCTTTAAAACCTTATGTATACCTTATGTATAAGGAAACTGAGCGCTAGAAGATTCTTACAAACGCCAATTCCTATGGTTCTCTTTGGAGGTAGGTTCATTACTTACTTCCTATTTTGTCAGAAGACATTCATTTATTTTTTGTGGCATGATCAGTCTGCACAGAAATATTGCAGGCAGTAAAAGAATCAATATGGCGATGTACCAGTTATTGACTTAAGTCACCTTGCTACATCCAAAACAACTGAGCCACATTCACAGCACCAAACGATAACGCACCATCCTGTCAGGAAATAAAGTGGGTATGAGGAAAGTAAGGAGGATTTTTGGAAATTTGTATAACTCTTACAACAAAGAATATTGAGAACTTTCAGGAGAATTATGTCCTTTAGGCAATGGACTTTGCTGGGCAAATTCCGCGTGCATTTGACATCAGCTGCAACATCCCCTTCATCTCTGTCCTCACCTTGTCTCAGCAGTCAGCAGCAGAAAGGAGGACAGAACTCCTCCTACAGATCCCTCTCTGTGCAGCCATAGCACTTCCTCTTATCTGCCTCCCTTGGTCTCAGCATTCAGCAGATTCAGGCAGAGGACTCCCGCTCTCCTCTGTTCTTCCTCCAGACCCGCATTTTCTGCTTCCCAGCTCCTACCCCAGCTTCTTTCAGGCTGCAGGTAAGTGGGGTGCACTGTGATGTAAGGGAGGTTTAGGGACTCTTGATGTTTGATGGTGGTTGACATCTAATGTAAGGGGGGGGGGGTGCTCTGGACATTTAGTCTTTCAGATACAACCGGCCCTTTGAGGACAGCCATACTGCTGATGCGGCCGACAATGAAATTGAGTTTGGCGCCCCTGTTATAGAGACTTTGCTAAGCAGCCATGTTACCTTGTCTGAGTCATAGAGACATTGCTGTGAAGTCCACGTTTTTGAATCTTTCATATGTTTGTATATTTTCATCTATTTGGAGTGCTCCCTCCGCAGGAGCCACTTGAATTGTGCCGCAGTCTTCCACTGATTTATTCACAGCCAAATACAGGGTATTTTTACATAGCCAGGTGCACACACTCTTCTGCTTGTTGCCTCCAGTGACCATTCTAGAGGATTAGCTTTTGTGTTTTATTTGAAGAATTTGGATAGGAGAAGAGATTTAGTAGGATACTCCAAATAAACTATTCACAGATGAGGACAACTTCTTTAATAGAACTGTGTAGCCATCTGCAGGACCATACAGCAGCTGTACGGAATGAACACGTCCCTTTGTAGCAGAAGGAACTCAGTGAACTTTGCCTCTTCAATACACTAGCCAGTGTCCCCTTTAGCTCACACCCAGCAGCTGACTTCTAGCACCCAGAGGGGGATCTATTAGCACAAGTCCCAGGGATTCCCCTGGAGGAGTCTGTATTTACAAAGCTCCTGAAGCACAAGTGGCAGCCTTCCTCAGTAGTACCAGACAGGAACTGTGGCCAACCTCCCTCAGTCAGCTCTCAGAAGAACCATGGGTTGCAGCTTCAGTCTTTCAGGCCTGTCAAGGTCTTACCTTGCCCTCCTGTTGGCAGCCATCTTGGACATGTGCAGACTGCTGCCTTTTGTAAACTCTGATTGCATCATCACTTGCCTGCTGCCTGACACTGTTGCACAGTGATGATGCTGCACACCTGACTATATATATCACCTGATGGGTTGCAGTCCGTGCCCTTGTGTTTGTGCTCCAAGATGCATCTTTGTTAGTAGTCTTCTGTTTTCCTGGCTTGGCTGACGACTCTTCTGGCTCTCGACCCTACATCGGCAGAGGACCCAGCAAACGACCCGGCATCGACAGACTACACGCTTCTGGACTCGACCCCCAGCTTGCTCCTGCTCTCACTTCCTCACTCTTGCTGTGCGTTTATTGTTGTTTGCTCCAATAAATTGATTTATTTTACCTGCATCCCCATGTGGTCTGGTTTCCTGGCACCCTGACAAGGCCCTCAAGTCGCCCCCCCCCCCTGAGGCCACATGGCAGCTGGCGTTAAGGAGCGGCAGCAGACCCTTCCCCACCTGGACCTCTCTAGAGGAAGACCCTGAGTTCATGTGCTCTTCAGATATAAATACAGTTACCCAGCATGCCTTGGGGCACACTCCCTTCTAATTGGCCAGGGCTGTAGATCTATACTCTTATCTGCAAGGTTTCCTCTAACTGTTCTGTACATCCCATAACTACCAGACCAGTCTGAAACTTTCAAGACAGCATGAGCAGCACCAGAGCACGCTGAGCAGACTCTACCAATCAATCACAGCTCTCGGTTAAGCAGGCAGCATATAAATTTGCCTAGCTGTGTCCCTGTTAAGCAGAGACACCAAAAACTATATACACTCAATCTAGCCCCTACCAAAGAGGGTGCTACATATTTATAAAGCTTTAATTCCTATCTGATTTGCCACACATCTGCCCCACTGGGAAGACTGATGGTTGACTTTCTTACTCTGAAAATATTAGAAGATGTTTATCATCGCATTCTAGTTATGGTAAACCTCTTTACTAAGTCTGCAGTGGCAGTACCAGCCAGTGAATAAACCTGCAAGACCATCACCCATTTGGTGTGGAAGTTCTTCTCCCTTCCTTATGGTTGTCTGCAGAAAATACATTCAGACCAAGGACCCTGTTTCAAAAGCAAGGTCTTCCAAGAATGGTACCACTCATTAGGCATTAAGAAGTCGAAAGCTATTCCATATAATCCACAAAACCAAAGATTATTACAACCAAACCATTTAGTGAAATTAATATGTACTGTATTTTGCTTTAAAAGAAGAAATATACAGAATTGATGTGGTTTCTTTTTGGATCGAGGAGCTTTAAAAAAAACATTTTTTTTTTTTAGAAGACATACATGTACCTGCAAGACACTATGGTAGGATCACCTGCCATAGCCTGGTGTGCATGCCCCCCGATGCTGCTGTTCATTACTGCTCTAGACAGTGCCATCTGAAGAGCAATAAAGGGCCCTGGGCAATGCAGTGCATCGGGGCTCTACCTACACAATCACCCATGAGAATAAAAATGCAAATTATCGATAAGGCGATATTTATTGGTACAGCAGTGCCAGGCTAATGACAGCTTCCAAGTTCGGCGGCTGGGTCCAGTGAACACACACACGGACGGGAGTCAGACTCGACTGTCCTGTGTGTGCATGTTCCCGTTGAGGTAGACAGGCATTCCTGCAGTTGTGGGCTCTCCCCATGGCCCAAGTGGCCTTAGAGCATTGCATGGTCAACAGGTGCTTGCCACCTGCTAAGTTCGGCGGCGGGATGCACATGGGAATCGGGACTAGTGCTTGACTGGGGCTAGGTGGCTGGGCAGGTGGGGCCCCCCCAGGCAAGTGGGGCCCCTGGGCAACTGCCCAGCATGCCCATCTGGTAAGATGGCCCCGGCTCTAGAGGTGTTTCAGAAGGGGTGGCCAATTCTCTCTGCTCAGTTACAAGTTGAACACGCTGTGGTTTTCAAGAGGAAACAGCAAAGGGTGACAACACTTGGCTGCAACATAATTCTACTGGCTGGCTTAAGAGCCAGTTCACACTGAGGCGACACGACTCCTTACTACTTCGGGGGTGACTTGTGCATTACCATGCACCACGACTTCGGAGCGACTTGCAGGGACTTCACATAATGGAAGTCTATGCAAGTCGCTCCGAGGTCGCCCCGAAGTAGTACAGGACTCTTTTTCTTGTGTCGCTCCTATTAGAACGGGTCCTGTAGCAGTCAATGGACCGTGAGGGAGCGCGACTTGTCAGCCTGACAAGTCGCCTGACATGTCGCACTACTGTGAACCGGCTCTTAGACTTTGGGGATGAACTTGAGTTAAAGGTTATAATTTTGAAGTTGGATTTTCAGCCTAACTGGTAGGTGAGAGGTTAGGTTGCAATTGAAGGAAAGCTGTACTGGCCGCATGCTGGGGTTTATCCTGCCACTAGGGTTTACCTCACTAGACCACATTGTACCAGGGGTCTTCAAACTATGGCCCTCCAGTTGTTCAGGAACTACAATTCCCATCATGCCTAGTCATGTCTGTGAATGTCAGAGTTTTACATCATGGGATGTGTGTTTCCGCAACAGCTGGAGGGCCATAGTTTGGACATCCCTGTTCTATTCCTTAAGAGGTTGCAAAATAATTAGGCTTAACATATTTTGTTGGTGCAAGCTTTAAAACCTTATGTATACCTTATGTATAAGGAAACTGAGCGCTAGAAGATTCTTACAAACGCCAATTCCTATGGTTCTCTTTGGAGGTAGGTTCATTACTTACTTCCTATTTTGTCAGAAGACATTCATTTATTTTTTGTGGCATGATCAGTCTGCACAGAAATATTGCAGGCAGTAAAAGAATCAATATGGCGATGTACCAGTTATTGACTTAAGTCACCTTGCTACATCCAAAACAACTGAGCCACATTCACAGCACCAAACGATAACGCACCATCCTGTCAGGAAATAAAGTGGGTATGAGGAAAGTAAGGAGGATTTTTGGAAATTTGTATAACTCTTACAACAAAGAATATTGAGAACTTTCAGGAGAATTATGTCCTTTAGGCAATGGACTTTGCTGGGCAAATTCCGCGTGCATTTGACATCAGCTGCAACATCCCCTTCATCTCTGTCCTCACCTTGTCTCAGCAGTCAGCAGCAGAAAGGAGGACAGAACTCCTCCTACAGATCCCTCTCTGTGCAGCCATAGCACTTCCTCTTATCTGCCTCCCTTGGTCTCAGCATTCAGCAGATTCAGGCAGAGGACTCCCGCTCTCCTCTGTTCTTCCTCCAGACCCGCATTTTCTGCTTCCCAGCTCCTACCCCAGCTTCTTTCAGGCTGCAGGTAAGTGGGGTGCACTGTGATGTAAGGGAGGTTTAGGGACTCTTGATGTTTGATGGTGGTTGACATCTAATGTAAGGGGGGGGGGGTGCTCTGGACATTTAGTCTTTCAGATACAACCGGCCCTTTGAGGACAGCCATACTGCTGATGCGGCCGACAATGAAATTGAGTTTGGCGCCCCTGTTATAGAGACTTTGCTAAGCAGCCATGTTACCTTGTCTGAGTCATAGAGACATTGCTGTGAAGTCCACGTTTTTGAATCTTTCATATGTTTGTATATTTTCATCTATTTGGAGTGCTCCCTCCGCAGGAGCCACTTGAATTGTGCCGCAGTCTTCCACTGATTTATTCACAGCCAAATACAGGGTATTTTTACATAGCCAGGTGCACACACTCTTCTGCTTGTTGCCTCCAGTGACCATTCTAGAGGATTAGCTTTTGTGTTTTATTTGAAGAATTTGGATAGGAGAAGAGATTTAGTAGGATACTCCAAATAAACTATTCACAGATGAGGACAACTTCTTTAATAGAACTGTGTAGCCATCTGCAGGACCATACAGCAGCTGTACGGAATGAACACGTCCCTTTGTAGCAGAAGGAACTCAGTGAACTTTGCCTCTTCAATACACTAGCCAGTGTCCCCTTTAGCTCACACCCAGCAGCTGACTTCTAGCACCCAGAGGGGGATCTATTAGCACAAGTCCCAGGGATTCCCCTGGAGGAGTCTGTATTTACAAAGCTCCTGAAGCACAAGTGGCAGCCTTCCTCAGTAGTACCAGACAGGAACTGTGGCCAACCTCCCTCAGTCAGCTCTCAGAAGAACCATGGGTTGCAGCTTCAGTCTTTCAGGCCTGTCAAGGTCTTACCTTGCCCTCCTGTTGGCAGCCATCTTGGACATGTGCAGACTGCTGCCTTTTGTAAACTCTGATTGCATCATCACTTGCCTGCTGCCTGACACTGTTGCACAGTGATGATGCTGCACACCTGACTATATATATCACCTGATGGGTTGCAGTCTGTGCCCTTGTGTTTGTGCTCCAAGATGCATCTTTGTTAGTAGTCTTCTGTTTTCCTGGCTTGGCTGACGACTCTTCTGGCTCTCGACCCTACATCGGCAGAGGACCCAGCAAACGACCCGGCATCGACAGACTACACGCTTCTGGACTCGACCCCCAGCTTGCTCCTGCTCTCACTTCCTCACTCTTGCTGTGCGTTTATTGTTGTTTGCTCCAATAAATTGATTTATTTTACCTGCATCCCCATGTGGTCTGGTTTCCTGGCACCCTGACAAGGCCCTCAAGTCGCCCCCCCCCCCTGAGGCCACGTGGCAGCTGGCGTTAAGGAGCGGCAGCAGACCCTTCCCCACCTGGACCTCTCTAGAGGAAGACCCTGAGTTCATGTGCTCTTCAGATATAAATACAGTTACCCAGCATGCCTTGGGGCACACTCCCTTCTAATTGGCCAGGGCTGTAGATCTATACTCTTATCTGCAAGGTTTCCTCTAACTGTTCTGTACATCCCATAACTACCAGACCAGTCTGAAACTTTCAAGACAGCATGAGCAGCACCAGAGCACGCTGAGCAGACTCTACCAATCAATCACAGCTCTCGGTTAAGCAGACAGCATATACATTTGCCTAGCTGTGTCCCTGTTAAGCAGAGACACCAAAACCTATATACACTCAATCTAGCCCCTACCAAAGAGGGTGCTACATATTTATAAAGCTTTAATTCCTATCTGATTTGCCACACATCTGCCCCACTGGGAAGACTGATGGTTGACTTTCTTACTCTGAAAATATTAGAAGATGTTTATCATCGCATTCTAGTTATGGTGAACCTCTTTACTAAGTCTGCAGTGGCAGTACCAGCCAGTGAATAAACCTGCAAGACCATCACCCATTTGGTGTGGAAGAACTTCTCCTCATGGTTGTCTGCAGAAAATACATTCAGACCAAGGACCCTGTTTCAAAAGCAAGGTCTTCCAAGAATGGTACCACTCATTAGGCATTAAGAAGTCGAAAGCTATTCCATATAATCCACAAAACCAAAGATTAGTACAACCAAACCATTTAGTGAAACAAATATGTACTGTATTTTGCTTTAAAAGAAGAAATATACAGAATTGATGTGGTTTCTTTTTGGATCGAGGAGCTTTAAAAAAATATATTTTTTTTTTAGAAGACATACATGTACCTGCAAGACACTATGGTAGTTTGTGCTGCAGGATCACCTGCCATAGCCTGGTGTGCATGCCCCCCGATGCTGCTGTTCATTACTGCTCTAGACAGTGCCATCTGAAGAGCAATAAAGGGCCCCGGGCAATGCAGTGCATCGGGGCTCTACCTACACAATCACCCATGAGAATAAAAATGCAAATTATCGATAAGGCGATATTTATTGGTACAGCAGTGCCAGGCTAATGACAGCTTCCAAGTTCGGCGGCTGGGTCCAGTGAACACGCACACGGACGGGAGTCAGACCTGACTCTCCTGTGTGTGCATGTTCCCGTGGAGGTAGACAGGCATTCCTGCAGTTGTGGGCTCTCCCCATGGCCCAAGTGGCCTTAGAGCATTGCATGGTCAACAGGTGCTTGCCACCTGCTAAGTTCGGCGGCGGGATGCACATGGGAATCGGGACTAGTGCTTGACTGGGGCTAGGTGGCTGGGCAGGTGGGGCCCCCCCAGGCAAGTGGGGCCCCTGGGCAACTGCCCAGCATGCCCATCTGGTAAGATGGCCCCGGCTCTAGAGGTGTTTCAGAAGGGGTGGCCAATTCTCTCTGCTCAGTTACAAGTTGAACACGCTGTGGTTTTCAAGAGGAAACAGCAAAGGGTGACAACACTTTTTTCATGTAATCAGGGATGGAGACGCTGTGCCTTACAGGCTGGTGCCTCATTTAAAGTCCCATTGTGTTTTTGGTAGATACAGCCCACTTTATCTTCAGTTTTTTCATATACAGGGATGGAGACACAAAGCATGACCTGCCTGTGCCTCATTTAAAGTCCCAAACTGTTAATATTTTTCATGCAATCAGGAATGGAGACGCTGTGCCTTACAGGCTGGTGCCTCATTTAAAGTCCCATTGTGTTTTTACTGCATCTACCAAAGGGATGGAGGTGCGTGCTTCTCAGCTAGTCAATTTCAGTTTGCACCCTATTGTTACAACACAATTACATCTATGATAAATTTAGACCAGTCATAGATGGGAGCAGGTTGGGGGAGGATTGGTCCACCTCCAGTCCTACCTGTTTCCCATCCATCCATTAGCATGTGCTTCTACTGTGGAGACACTCAGATTCATTAGTGTTAGGACTGCAAGTTACACAGAGTGCCGTGAAGGGGCCTTGCAGCTTGCACATGCGTGTCAACGAAACCCCTGTTTTTAACCTACATTGTTAGACAGGTTTATTCGGTTTGCTGTCAGACTGGAGGGTGAGTGCATTAAACTGGGGGCTGGCTGTTTTCCATGCACCTCTTTTAGTCCCCTTTATCTTCAGTTTTTTCATATGCAGGGATGGAGATACAAAGCATTACCTGCTTGTGCCTCATTTAAAGTCCCAAACTGTCTATATTTTTCAAGGGTGACAACACTGCTCCTGCAGTGAGACACTGCAAGAGCAGCGTTGTCACCCCTTGAAATAGGTTCACTGGCGAATCAGACATTAAAACTGGACAAAATAATTAAACAAATCACTCTTTACAATATTTCTGCAAATAAATAAGCTATCATACAATGATTTGCTTGCTATTTGCCTTAACACTTTAAAGATAACATTTCCTTTAGATTTGCAGAGCTCTTTGCAGAGTGGCAGTATTGGCAAAACATGTCTATTTTCACTACTATAATCTCAAAGTGACGACAGACCTCATAGGAAAAAGACAGTACAAACCATAGGTTAGGCTATGAAGTTTACAATATCATGTTTGCTTTGTGCTGAAAAATGACCAAATATCTCTGATGACTTTAGGACAAGCCAGATGGTTCCGTGAATTTGGCACTTAAATATTTAGGTCACTTATGCCCATAAATGTGCTGTATCAGCAAACTAAGCTTGGTTATGTTGAACTTAAGATAAGGTCACACTTTGTTATGTTCTTATGTATGGGGAGGAGAGCTTTTTAATATAGTTTGTGTTTGACAAGACTTCTGCTGTTTACATTGTAATGGAGTGTTAATGATGCCTTCTTGGGAATTAAACATTGTAATCTGAAGGTTTTGGTGGTGGCACCATGTTAAACAGTTCAAGATGTCCCCACCGAGTTCAGTTCAAAAGAGAGAATTTTAATAATGTGCTTGTTTTTTCATTGTGTTCTAGAGCAGCATTTCTCAAACCTTTTTCAGTTGCAGCACCCTTTAAAAGTACATAAAATCTCAAGGCACCCCAGTCTAAAATTTTTAAACTGTAAATATTACTCATCAATGGGAAACGTGAGCCTGGGACATTGCACACAATCCCCTTGATGAAATTACTTCACATCAGAGGTCCCCCCCTGTTGGTTGGGGGGCCCGTGGAACCCAGCTTACCTTAGAGAGGTTGAGAAATCCTTCTCTCAGCTCCCTAGGTCCCTCTTATGTGTAAGTCACCTTGTGTCTATTAGGGACTAGTGAGCACCCGATATCATTTTTTTATTGCCGATACCGATATTTTGGTCATCGCATATTGGTATCGGCCGATATCTGCTGATATTTTTGGACATTTAAAAAAGATTTTTTTTTTTTTTACAGGTACTCTTGTGGAGGGATCTGGGGGTCTAAAAGACCCCCAAACCCCTCCTCTGCACTTAAAAGCATTCAAAACGCCAAGTTTGGCTGTTTTGAATGCTGTCATTTTTTTTAATTTGGCGCCTAGTACCCCTAGTACGGTTTTTAAATGGAGACCTGATCAGAGCCGAATGCGGCTTTGCTCGGGTCTTCTCTTCGGCGGCCGTGCAGGTAGGATGCCCAGGTTTTCCGGTGGAACGGGAGACCCGGGCGAGCCACAGAAGGCAGTGGAAGGGGGGGGAGACATCCCCTCCCGCTCCTTGTAATGACAGCCAAGCGGCTTCCCAGCCGCATCGGTTGTCATTACAAGACAGCCGACCATCGGCTATGGACACTGGTACTGGAGTGATGCCTCTAGCTGCAGGCATCACTCCAGTACAAGCACTTTCCCGAAATATCGGCAATATCGGTAACCTCAGGGGCCGATTCCGATATATCAGGGAAAGTGCAGATCGGCCCTCGATATAACGG
Source organism: Pelophylax lessonae (assembly GCF_965119305.1). Lineage (NCBI taxonomy): Eukaryota > Metazoa > Chordata > Amphibia > Anura > Ranidae > Pelophylax > Pelophylax lessonae. Next base: position 62,203,182 of record NC_138772.1, read on the forward strand.
CTTTGCTGATAATCGGTCGATCCCTATTAGGGACACAGGGTGACCAAGGAAATTAAGGACAGCTACTCAATGGACACTGAGAATATGGTTTGGAATTACTTCAAATAGGAAAGTAATATTTATAAACCATATATCTCAAGAAATATATGGAGACTATTTCTGATCTGTTTGATTCTGAATATGTTCATTGAAAGAGCTGGTCACATTGGCCTTTGTTCCATGCCCTACGATGTAAGAGAAGGACAGTCTGTTACTGGTGGTCTCCTGCTGTTGTCTGTGTATTAAGGTGTGATGTCCATCACATCAAAGGTCCCTGCATCTCATGAGAGTCCCCCCTTCACATCAGAACCCACTCCCCTTTATGTCAGAGGCCCCCATCACAAGTGCCATCTTAAGAGCATTAAAGGGCCTCGAGCAATGCAGTGCACTGGGGCCCTGCCTACACAACCACCCACGAGAATAAAAATGCAAATTATTGATAAGGCGATATTTAATGGAACAGCAGTGCCAGGCTAATGACAGCTTCCAAGTTCGGCAACTAGGACCGGGGAACACAGACATGGGGGAGTCAGACTCGACTGTCCTGTGTGTACCTGTTCCTGTGGAGGCAGACAGGCATTCCTGCAGTTGTGGGCTCCTCCTCCGTGGCCTGACAGTAGCGCAGAGCTGACAGGAGCTTGCAACCTGATAAGTTCGGCGGCGGGATGCACACGGGAATCGGAACTAATGCTTGGCTGGGTCTGGGTCACTGGGCAGGTGGGGCCCCCCGGGCAAGTGGGGCCCCCAGGCAACTGCCCAGCGTGTCCATTCGGTAAGATGGCCCCCTTTACATTAGAATTGCCCCATGTCCCTCATAACATTAGAGGCCCCCATGACCACAGAGTCCAACCATCATGCAGTCCCCTCTTCGTATCATAGCCATAGACCATTCCAGGTCTGGAGGAGGAGGACTTCCATCTTCTCCTGAATGCCGGGGATGGCACTGATTGCCGCCTGCCCTGGATGAGAGTCATGCATTGCTATGGTGCGGGTGAGTTGGCCATGATCACCATAGCAATAAATGACCTCATGAGGGAGATTTACCAAAACTGGAGCACTCAGAATCTGGTGCAGCTGTGCATCGTATCCAGTCAGCTTCTAGCTTCAGCTTGTTCAAAAAAGCTTAGACAATAAAACCTGGAAGCTGATTGGTTTCTATGCAGAGCTGCACCAGATTTTGCACTCTCCTGGTTTGTGTCCCCATGTGTCTTGACCCTAGGGCATCATTGGTTGTTATGGCCATGGCGGTCCGCCCACACCATGGCAACTCATGATGCTGATCAAGGGCAAACTGTTTCCCATGCTTGCAGAACCCCATGGAAACCCAGACAGTACTACAAGATAGGACAGTCCAACCTACCCATGTGCATGTAGCGTAATACAGGCTGCACCAATGACACATGGCTCACAGAGCATTGCAAGTTCCTGAAGAACTCCTGTGGTGCTCTGCAATGAAGATGTCTGAGGGTGCCTTTTATTGTACTGCAGCCCCTTTATTAATCCTTTTGCTGCCAGAGCAGTTTTTGCGGTTTTAGCATACATGTTTTACCACTTCAGCTCCGGAAGGTTTTACCCTCTTAAAGACCAGGTAATTTTTTGCATTACGGCACTGCGTCGCTTTAACTGACAATTGTGCAGTCGTGCCATGCTGTACCGAAATAAAATGAATGGGGTTTTTTTTTCCCCAAAAATAGGGCTTTCTTTTGGTGGTATTTGATCACCTCTGCGGTTTTTATTTTTTAATGCTATAAACAAAAAAAGAACCACAATTTTGGAAAAAAAAAAACAATATTTTTTACTTTTTACTATAAAACATATCTAGCGCTGTTGGGGCCCCCTGTGTGCCTGGGCCCCCTACAGGAGAACTGGTGGTCCCCCCCCTATCAGCGGCCCTGTGTGCTGAACTTCTGCAGGGAGACCACTGCTTCCACAAAGAGCAGGCTGGCAGGGGACAGGCATTTCTACACAAGCTGTGTCTGCTTTCTAAACTGATTTTAGCTAAACGTCTAGTTGGACACACCCGGGAGCAAAAGAAAATGGTACTGACACAACACTGACTAGCAGGCACCTCCACCACAGTGCACCAGGACACCTGGACCTCCCGCAGATATAAGCACCAGCCAGCTTCCGGTGTCACCCGATTTGGCCCTACTAGCTGGTGTTGCAGCCTTTGCCTCTTTTTTTCTGCCAAAAGGCATGTACACTTTGAGCACACAGGATGGCTGTGTCCAGTATTGGATATCCAATCCTTGATAATAATACAGCTCTGTAAGTTTTTCTAGGTTTCATTCAATCTAAACAGAGCATAATGAGGTGCTGAATTTAAATTTGATTCACTAATGTTGCGTGACGACATTTAACCCTTTACTTGCTGAAAGCATTAACTTTAACTCAAGCGTTTTACAGGTTGGGCGTCCCGTACCACCTGTTACCAATCACAGGTCATGTACTATTGTAACTTAAACATTGGTTTTGGTAAAGCTACTCTCCCAAATAATGACGTCCCATGTGAATTCAATTGCACGGATCCAAAGCTAAACAGCCAATTAAAAGTCTGGATAAATTGACTGCAGAGCTTCATAAAAATAAAACATAAAAAAAGGTGATCTGGGGAAGAGTGAGAGCTCATTGTTCTTTTCAAAGTCACAAAAAGAATGAGCTTTTAAAAAGTTTGGGAATTACCAGGTCTCACGCTGCCCTCTGCAGGCTGCTATAAGGAAATGCTATAGGACCTACAGGATATCTGCCTAGGAGACATGGGTTTTACCTCTGTTGAGATTTCCAGTTGTCTCTACGTCCTGGCTTCGGGACTTTGAATCCTGGATCTATCACAAACATGCAGATAGTTCAAATATAGTTGGGTCGGTGCAGCGCTTTCAATAATAACTAAACTCAAATACATAATAATATTGGGGGAATGTTGAGGGCATGTGGCCTGGTATGGTTCAGGAGGGGGCGCTTGCTTGTCCCTCCCTTTCCTGACCTGCCGGGCTGCACGCTCAAACTAGGGTCTGATGTGTATTTTGGGGGGCCCACCCCATTTATTTTTTTTACACTTTGGTATGGGGTTCCCCTTAAATTCCATACCAGACCTGAAGGGCCTAGTATGGATTAGATTTTTTTTGCCCAGTTTTTTATTGCCGCCAATGCTTGTTTTTACATTCTGAAGACTCATCGGTTGTTAAGGATGTGGCGGCCGGCTTCCTGGCCCACTCCTTAACCAGTTGCCGACCAGCTCCTGTATATTTACTGCGGCAGGCTGGCACGTACAGGCAAAACGACATAGATCTACGTCTTTCGCCTGGGAGGAGCTATGGGGCGAGCGGGGTAAACAATGCGGGTGTCAGGCGGCTCCGATTGACACCCCCGACACCCTCGATTGCTCCCTGCAGAGAGAGAAGGACGGTCTCCCCTTCTCCCTGAAATTATCACAGATCCTGCTATATAGGATCACATGTCTCTGTGGTCATCTCAGAAGCCACACCCCCCACAGTTAGAATCACTCCCCTAGGGTCACATTTAAACCCTTGATCACCTATACTGTTAACCCCTTCCCTGCCAGTGTCATTATTACAATAACAGTACATATTTCTAGCACTGATTACTGTAGTAATGTCACTGGTCCCCCCAAAAGTGTCAAAAATGTCAGTTAGGGGTCTGATCTGTCCGCGGCAATGTCGCAGTCCCGCAAAAAATGGCAGATCGCCGCCATTACTAATAAAAAAAAAACAATAAAAATTACATAAATCTTTCCTGTAGTTAGTAGAGGCGATAACTTTTGCGCAAACCAATCAAAATACACTTATTGGGATTTTTTTTTCAAAAATATGTAGCAGAAAACAAATTGGCCTAAAATGTTTTAAAAAATTTGATTTTTATTTTTTTTCTGAGAATGTTATATAGCAGAATGTGAAAAATATATATATATTTTTTTCAGAATTGTCGTTTTATTTTTTTGTTTATAGCGCAAAAAATAAAAATTGCAGAGGTGATCAAATATCACCAAAAGAAAGCCCCATTTGTGGGAAAAAAAGGGATACTAATTTTATTTGGGTACAGCGTCACACGACCGTGCAATTGTCCGTTAAAATAATGCAGTGCCGAATCACAAAATTTGGCCTGGTCATTAAGGGGGAAAATTTTCCAGTTCAGAAGTGGTTAAATTCCATACCAGACCTGAAGGGTCTAGTATGGATTGGGGGGACCCCATGCTGTTTTTCTTTTGCAGATTCCTTTTATTGCCGGCAATGCTTGTTTTTACATTCTGAAGACTCATCGGTTGTTAAGGACACGGCGGCCGGCTTCCTGGCCCACTCCTTAACAACCAGCTATGTACAGTATGTTATGGAGAAAAAAATACACAAAAACGTAAAAACTCATCAAGAATGCAACACTATCGTTTTTGGAGTGGGTCCATTGAAGTCTGTTACACGCAAAATGCAATCTGTTTGCGGGAAAAAAAGTCCCTGACCCTTTCAAAAAAATGCACCGGCTGAAAAACGCATAGATGTGAATGTGTCACATAGGAAACCATGTTAAATGGACTGTAGTGTGTTTCTGCAAAAAGCATTAAAAAACGCATAGGTGTGAACCAAGCTTAAGATAAGATTACTCTAACTCTCGATTTACATCTATGTGGGTGGCTGCGATTCCTGCACCTGCAATCGCCAACAGCCAAAATGCACTGCTCTACAGAGAAGCACATTCATTCCTAATGGTGCTCCCATGCATCTCAACCTGCAACGTGTTTGCGAGTACGGATACCACAGTCAAATTGCATGGTTGAAAAGCACCATGCAATTCGCCTTCAGCCGCGTTTTTAAAAAGGTTTAAACACTTTTTTTTTTTTTTTTTGTAGGAAAACGCGGGCTGCAAAAATGTGGAAATGTGAGTCTAGACTTTATGTGCTTTCTTACTGCATATGCATTTTTGATTCATTTCTGGTGCATTTTCTGAGTGCCTGACTCCCAGCATGCACCTTTGAAACATGAACATGTGACTCCAAAAACACAAGGCCGGTGTGCTTTTGATGCGTTTTTCTATTCATTTCAATGGGGAGCTGAATTTTTGGTGCTGTTTTGAAAAGCTTACCAAAGATGCAGCATGCAAGACTTTTCAAAATGCAGAGCAGTGGTGTGAAGAGTCCCATGGAATATAAAGGGAAATATTTTTATTGCGTTTTTCTTGCTTAGCAAAAACACATCCGTGTGAATGCAGCCAAGAAATTTTGTTAACAGCAAAGAGCATTGTACGGCTTCTTCACCAAACTGCAAAATGACATCACTGAGAAGACCAGTGATATCACAGAGAACCAAGCCTATCAATTTACCAGAGACTGGTTACATTAATTAGAATGCATAGACTTTGAACAGGATCTGGATTTTGAAGGTGCTACATGAATTATTCAGATATAACTGTTAAAATTAATAGCATTTATTACAAATTCATATTAAAATCCATAATGAATAGCAAAAATGTATATATTTTATCATCCTCTGGACCTAATGGCAGTGCTGTATTTTGGCCTAGGCCGACAAGACCCAGGCCTAGGGCGGCACTTTGCAGGGGGGCAGCAAAAAAGCCCCCCCTCCACCTGAGATCCTATTGGCCACTGGTTGCTGGAGCCGCCATCCCCCCTCTCTCTCTCTCTCTCACTCACCCCACTCTCTCTCTTTCACTGTCACCCCCCTCCTCTCTCTCTCACCCACCTCTCTCTTTCTCTCTCTCACCTCCCTCACCCACCCCCCCCCCTTTTTCTCTCCCACCCCTCTCGTGAGATCTCAGGGGTTCATGCTGGGACTTGTAGTCCTTCAATTTTGGAGGGAGTCACATCCGTTAAAAAAGAAGGAGTGGGGCAAATTTACTTAGGAAGGGGAGGGGGGTGCCCATTTTTAGTCTTGCCTAGGGCAGCACAAAACCTCAATACACCACTGCCTAATGGTGTTATTTATTCATGTTCTTCTACATGTTTCGCTGCTTGGCTTCTTCAGGAAATATGCATAAAGGATACCATATATGGACCATCTACCATAACCAAAAAAAGGGAAGAACTTGTTTGAATGTTGGCTGTCTCCAAAGAGGTTGGTGATCCCATCATTTGCCCATTTTAAGGTCTCTTTAACTTCCATGCCCTTTTTTCACTGTGTCCAATCTTGAGCTTTTACCTTCCTTCTTTGGACAGTCATAAAAAAGGATCAGTAACTTCCTAGGCCTTCCCCTTACCTACATGTTTCTAGCAGCCAGGGTTCCCTTTCATTAAGGTCAAAGAGCCTTCATTGCCAAATGCCCTCCTGGTGTTTCCCTGGAGCGATCTGGTGCCCTGGGCTGACACTGTGTGCTTTGGGTCATTGCAACATCATCTTAACTGTTCCTGACATTAAAGCAGAGTTCCACCCAAAAGTGGAACTTCAACTTAAAGTGCTCCTGACCCCTGACATGCCACATTTGGCATGTCATTTTTTGGGGCGGAGTGGGTACCTAGTTTTGACCAGGTACCTGCTCCCACTTCCGCTCAGGCTGCCTAGGCATATTTTGGGCCCCTTAGAACCAATTGAGCATGGTTTAAACGCCACGGCCTACCTGAGTATTGTTGCTGACCATGTCCATCCCTTTATGACTACAGTGTACCCATCTTCTGATGGCTCCTTCCAGCAGGATAATGCACCATGTCACAAAGCTCAAATCATCTCACCACTGGTTTCCTGAACATGACAATGAGGTCACTGTACTCCAATGGCCTCCACTACAGTCACCAGATCTCAATTCAATGGAGCACCCTTTGGGACGCGGTGGAAGAGAGATTTCCATCATGGATGAAATGTGTAGCAACTGCATGGTGTTATCATGTCAATATGGACCAAAATCTCTGAGGAATGTTTCCAATTCCTTGTTGAATCTATGCCGCGAAGAATTAAGGCAGTTCTGAAGGCAAAAGGGGGTTGCAACCCGGTACTAGAAAGGTGTATCTAATAAGATGGCTGGTGAGTGTATATTCAAAGACAGAATATATCTAGAGTACATCAGTGAGAGAGTAAATCTCAAAATTACTATATCTATTAGTTTATGGACATGTTGCGTATTGTATTACCTGTACTTTCCCCCTTGTTAACTTTGTACTGAGACAAAAAAGAAGGTGCTGCTATGCATTTAAAAAAATAAATTGCGTATATTCTAAAAGGCGTATACTTTCTCCTCTACCGTCCATGCATACATACAAATGCAAACATTCTGGTTGTGTTTATTTTCCTATCCAGCTGAGTGCAGCTTAGTAAAACATATTGTTATGGCACAGTTCCCCAATGACATGAAATTTCATCACTTGGCTGGCTGTCTGCTGTGACCGAAGTCTTGTGAATCTCATCAAATGAAGGGGCAAAGTGGAAATAATTAAACTGTTTGAAAATAAAATTCACAAACTGTGAAGTGTATGTGTTTAAATTCCTCAAAAACCGGATCGCCACAATGACTTGACGCCTGTGCCGCCATTTTTGTGTCCTCTTTACGTCAGCTTTGATTATATTTAATCTCAGATGTTTACAATTAGGGAGCATGCCTAGAGAAAAATAATACCAATGAACTGGACGGTCACTGAAAAACTCAGAGAAGTCTCTGTAGTTGTCAAATTAATAGAAGTACCTACACCAGGGGTAATGAATTAAAATTCAAGGAGGTCCGGTCGCTAAAATTTTCTTTGGGCGGAGGTCCGAATCTGAAGTCTGAGCTATGACTCAGAAAGATGGGCAAAACAAAACGTATCCATCAGTGTTGCTCTTAACATAAAATATGCCCATTTGAGTGCCCCTTAACATAAAATGTGTCCATCAGCGTGACCCTTAGCATAAAATTTTCCCATCAGTGTGACCCTTAACATAATATAAGGGGCACGTTGATGGACACATTTTATGTTAGGGGGCACTCTGATAGGCACATTTTATGTTAAGGGACACGCTGATGGGCACATTTTATGTTAGGGGGCACGCTGATGGGCACATTTTATGTTAGGGGGCACGCTGATGGGCAAAACATTTAAATCAGCGTTGCTCTTAACATAAAATATGCCCATTAGCGTGCCCCTTAACATAAAATATGCCCATCAAAGTGCCCCTTAACATAAAATATGCCCATCAGAGTGCCCCTTAACATAAAATATGCCCATCAGAGTGCCCCTTAACATAAAATATGCCCATCAGCGTGCCCCTTAGCATAAAATATACCCATCAGCGTGAGCCTTAAAATAAAATAAGGGGCACACTGATGGGCATATTTTATGTTAGGGGGCACGCTGATGGGCACATTTTATGTTAGAGGGCACGCTGATGGGCACATTTTATGTTAGCGGGCACGCTGATGGGCAAAACAAAACATTTAAATCAGCGTTGCTCTTAACATAAAATATGCCCATTAGCGTGCCCCTTAACATAAAATATGCCCATCAGCATGTCCCTTAGCATAAAATAAGGGGCACGCTGATGGGCACATTTTATGTCAAGGGAGCACTCTGTTGGGCACATTTTTTTTTTTATGGGGCACTTTATGAGGCATTCTAATGAGCAGAACAAAATATGGCAAAATATGCCAGTCTGCACACTAATGCTTGTGCAGCTATTCTCCCCTAAAATGTGCTCCACATACCTGAACTGCAGCCAGGAGCTGAGCCAAAAGCCGCGAACAGGGGGGCGGGGCGTGCACATAGTGTCACGCCCTAGCTCGCTGCCCGAGTGTGAGGGAGCCGCAGTCAGGAGCAGGGGGCGGGACGCGCGCGTGACGTCACACCCCCTACTCACGGCCCGACAGGACACCGGCTGCGAGTGAGCCGGGAGCCGCAGCGAAGGACTCAACCTAGGTAGCGGGCTCGCGGTCCGGGCGGAAGCATCGCGCGGGCCGCCAATGGACCCCGGGCCGCCATTTAGTGACCGCCGACCTACACCCTAATAAAGTATAACTAAAGGCCAAACTTTTTTTTTACAGTGGAGGTGGATTAGATGCTGTGTCTGCTGGACCTGTATAGCACTACCCCGGCAGGAGCCGCTGGTGATTAAGGTATCCCCCAGCCTGCACAGCCAGGCACACAGAATTTTCCACAGAACTTTGGAGTCCTTGCAGCTTTGTTTGTTTTTTTGTTTTTTTTATAAGGGGTATTGAACTTGGATGGGATTAGGGGTATTATGGGATGCCCACTTGACTTTAGCAAAACTTTCCAGGGACAACGTCTATTTACACACTCTTCAGCTTCCTCCAGCACAACACTTGCTTGAAGCACTAAAACTCCCAGGACCAGCTGGCACACTTTTTAGGTGATCTGACAATAGGGCTCAGTCACATTGGTAGAAAATGCCCTTTACAGGCAGGGACCGTGGGCCCCTTTGGCCGTGTAGCAAAAGTCAGTGTCCAGCTTCCATCCCTGAGGCCACTGATCCGAGAACCACCCCTTCAGGCACCACCAGCCTGCCTGGCAACAGCTGCCCCTCCGACCAGCCCACCTGGCCACTTCCCATAGTCCTACCTGACTGCATACTCACCAGCCCTCTTTGATGACTTCTCCCTGGAGATATCCCCGACATGTTGACTCTCTCCTGCTGTCCTCACACCTGCTCCCATGCATCCAGGACAGGACTCCTCCATGTTTTGTAAAGGATCCCTCCAGCACCAGAGCCCCAGGCCTAAGGTCACCCCCCCCCCCTTAGACTGGGGAGCTCCCACAAAGGCCACCAACAGCTTACTAGCACTCCATCTCCAACTTTCCACCCAACACTGGGCCAGCTGGGCTGACCCTGAGTATTTGAAGGGGCCTGCTCCCTGCCAACCCATCTGTTGTCTCATAAATACTCCAGGCAGCTCCTCCTAACTTCCCCTCCCATTCTTCTGGAAGTTTCTATCAAGTTCTAGAAGTAGGGGGAGGTATCAGAGATGCTGCCTGACAGGCCCGGACTGGGACAAAAAATAGGCCCGGCCATTTTGGACTGAGCAGCCCGCGAGGGGGGGCGTGACTGGGGCGTGGCGTTCGTTGGGATGGTTGATGACGGGATTTAATGTTCCAGGATGTGTGAATTCGAATACGGTACCTTTTTTAGTTTAATCTGACAGACTGGGTCCAATTTAGATCAGAGCTGCCATATGATGCTGTTTTTTTTGTCTTACTTTAAATTCTGTTTTGATGGTTGAGTCCTAAAAATAGTATGAAGCAGCACAAGATGAGGGTTACTCTAATCAAGGGGTAGACCACCTTTTTGGGTACAGTGTGCCGAAAAATGTTTTCTAAGAAATTGGGAGTGCCAGATACATAAAAAACAACTGTCAACTTCATATAAAGTAACTGCTGTAAACCGCTTTAATAATAGTAAGAAATCAAGTGAGCTTTGCACCTTCACAAATAAGATCACCCCAATTCCTGCACCTTCACACCTAAGATCACGCCAATTCTTGCACTATCACACCACAGATCACCCCAATTCCTGCCCCTTCACACCTCAGATCACCCCAATTCTTGCACTATCACACCACAGATCACCCCAATTCCTGCCCCTTCACACCTCAGATCACCCCAATTCCTGCACCTTCACACCTCAGATCACCCCAATTCCTGCACCTTCACACCTCAGATCACCCCAATTCCTGCACCTTCACACCTCAGATCACCCCAATTCTTGCACTATTCCACCTCAGATCACCCCAATTCCTGCACCTTCACACCTCAGATCAGTCCCAATTCCTGCACCTTCACACATCAGATAACCCAAATTCCTGCACCTTCACACCTCAGATCACCCCAATTCTTGCACTATTCCACCTCAGATCACCCCAATTCCTGCACCTTCACACCTCAGATCACACCTAGACTAGTACTATGCCTGGCTGCCAGTGCCAGGCCAGCCTATTTGCAAAATAAATCATGATTTGAATTAAATTGTTGCTGCCAGTGCCAGCCTATTTGCAGAAGAAATCCTGATTTCTTTGAATAAAATTGTTGCTGCCAGTGCCAGCCCAGCCTATCTGCAAAAGAAATCCCTAAGTAGAAGTCACTCCTCTCTCCAGTCCTCCACTTACCTTGGGTGTGCTGTGCGGTGTGACTGCAGAGTGTTTCCGCTGGACATAGTACAGGAGATGGTCAGAGACTGCAAACATGATACAAGAGATGGTCAGAGACTGAGGACATGATACAAGAGATGGTCAGAGACTGAGGACATGTATCATGACCACATTGCACTGAGGAGACTACTCTGACCACATTGCACTTCAGTGATCCTCAGTGCAATGTGATCACAGAAGTCTCCTCAGTGCAGCGTGACCAGGGCAGTCTCCTCGGTGCAACGTGACCAGGGCAGTCTCCTCAGTGCAATGTGATCAGAGCAGTCTCCTCAGTGCAATGTGGTCAGAGTAGTCTCTTCATGCAATGTGGTCAGAGCAGTCTCCTCAGTGCAATGTGGTCAGAGTAGTCTCTTCATGCAATGTGGTCAGAGCAGTCTCCTCAGTGCAATGTGGTCAGAGCAGTCTCCTCAGTGCAATGTGGTCAGAGCAGTCTCCTCAGTGCAATGTGATCAGAGCAGTCTCCTAAGTGCAATGTGATCAGAGCAGTCTCCTAAGTGCAATGTGATCAAAGCAGTCTCCTGAAGAAATGTGGTCAGAGCAGTCTCCTCAGTGCAATGTGGTCAGAGCAGTCTCCTCAGTGCACTGTGGTCAGAGCAGTCTCCTCAGTGCAATTTCATCAGAACAGTCTAACCAGTGCAATCTGATCAGGGAAGTCTCATCAGTGCAATCTGATCAGGGAAGTCTCATCAGTGCAATCAGATCAGAGAAGTCTCATCAGTGCAATCTGATTAGAACAGGAACCACCTGGCCTCTTGCCACACTTCTCTTTGTGGGGGTGTCCTCCTAGATCTTGGAGTGGCTCAACCTCACAGCGGGAAGTCTGCTCTTCCTTCAGATACAGCCCGAGCCCCCCCCCCCCAGCACTTTGTAAACTGTCAGAGTAGTGCTGCACAGTGTAGACACAGGAAGCACTCTAGCGTTAACCTGTCTGCCCCTCCTCAGTCAAGCTTCATACCTAGACATGGCTCCTGACCTCACCACCCTGTATATGCTGCTGCCGGGTCCAGTCATTGGCAGGGGCTGCCTCTCCAGGTGCTGCTGCATCCGCCAGGCCCCCGCCACTCTGTGGGAATGTCCTATTCAGTACACACGGGCCGGTGTAACGTGAGAATTACCTACCCCGTGAGAAAAACCTACCTACGTCACTTCCGGCCAGGAACAGCTGAGCAGCGCAGCAGTGCGCATGCTCACAGCCCCGGAGACCTAATGGAAGAGCTGAGGATCAGACTAGTGCGCATGCTCACAGCCCCGGAGACCTAATGGAAGAGCTGAGGATCAGACTAGTGCGCATGCGCACTAGTCTGAATTGATCTCGGTGTCCGTGAAAAAAACCTACCGACGCGGCGGTGACATAAAAAGCTGGGCTGCACTATTAGTCATCTCCGCTCCTGTCCCGGTCACTTCCCTGATCTTGGCTAGTAAATATAAAAGCGGCTGGCGGCTCCGTGATTTATCTTTTCATACAGCCGCCGCCGCTTTTATATTTATTAGCCGAGATCAGGGAAGTGACCAGGACAGGAGCGGAGATGACTCATAGTGCAGCACAGCTGTTTTAATGTAACTGCTCGCGTTACACAGACTGCCGTCAACCGGAAGTGACGAGAGTAGGTTTTTCTCACGGGTAGGTAATTCTCACGGAACACCGGCCGGGGCTGCACAGCACTGCAGGCACTGGAGTGAGGAGTCGCACTGCCACTTACCTTCTCTCCCCGGCCCGCCGCCGCGGGGTCGCTTCGGAGCTGCCGACTGGAGCTGCTTGGATGCTGAATCTGCCGATGCTGAGTGCGGGCTGGGCTGCTGGCCACGCCGGGCAGGACACCGGCGCGGCGGGAAGGCACACACTGTGTCTAGTACAACTGTCTTGACTTCCGGCTCCGCGGTCAATCAGCCTTCTGCTCAGGGGGGTGTGACTCACACCCCCCTGAGCAGAAGGCTGATTGGCCGCGGAGCCGGTGTAGCTGGCAAGTACACCGGCCGGCGGCTGCCGCAGTGAGGGAATCGTCTGACTGACTTCTACTGTGAGTGAGGAGTCTGTCGGACTGAGATACGGCGCTGCGGCCCACCGGGAATATGCCCAGTCTGCCCGATGGCCAGTCCGGTGTAACGTGAGAATTACCTACCCCGTGAGAAAAACCTACCCCTCGTCACTTCCGGCCAGGAACAGCTGAGCAGCGCAGCAGTGCGCATGCTCACAGCCCCGGATACCTAATGGAAGAGCTGAGGATCAGACTAGTGCGCATGCGCACTAGTCTGAAACGATCTCGGTGTCCGTTAAAAAAACCTACCGACGAGGCGGTGACATAAAATAGCTGTGCTGCACTATGAGTCATCTCCGCTCCTGTCCCGGTCACTTCCCTGATCTTGGCTAGTAAATATAAAAGCGGCTGGCGGCTCCGTGATTTATCTTTTCATACAGCCGCCGCCGCTTTTATATTTAGTAGCCGAGAGCAGGGAAGTGACGGGGACAGGAGCGGAGATGACTCATAGTGCAGCACAGCTGTTTTAATGTAACTGCTCGTGTTACACAGACTGCCGTGAACCGGAAGTGACGGGGGTAGGTTTTTCTCACGGGTAGGTAATTCTCACGGAACACCGGCCCTGCTGCCTGATGAGTCATACCAGCCTTTCCTGGATCACTCACCCAACCAAGTTTAAAACACAGGCTTGGCTGCTAGCCAAGCCAAGACATTTCACTTATACTAACAAAAACCTAATACTACCCATTCTAGCACACTAGAGCAGCCTTTTTCAACCAGGGTGCCTTCAGGTTTCTTCAGGGTTGCCTTGGCAAAATGCCTAAAAATTACCCACACCTGTGCCTTTTAGTTACACAAAGCCACAGGTTTTAATTGTGTACCACTAATACTTTTTTCTTGCCGTCATCCTAACAACTAATAACATCATCAGTTGATAATGTCAGTCACCTGCACAGCATCCTTGTTTACCCCTCCCCAATCCACTCCATCAGCACTGGGGTCACATTAGCTGGATGATTGAGAGAAACTGAGGAAGAAGAGAAACACTGGATTACTAGTCAGTAACAGTGTGCAAAGGTATATTTGCTTTGGATGAATAATTCACCTCAAATGTTAAATGTCCTACAGTGTGTGGCTGTTGCTGCATTATGTAAAATTATTAGAATAGTTTTTTTTACTTATTAGAATGGGATGCCTCCAAACTGTCCATAATTTTAAAGGGTGCCTCAAGCAGTGTTGGGGGTAATGAGTTACAAAGTAACTGATTACATTAAATGCATTACTTTTTTTGGTAACGAAGTAATGTAACTAGTTACAATACTAATATTGGTAACTACACTACTTTACTAGGCTATAGGAACGCGCTTTCCTGCGTTACCCAAGCCGTGCGATACAATCCTTATTTCGAAGAATAGAGAGGGATGAAGTTTATGACTTTTTGTTGCACTTTATGTTTTATTCTGTTTTTTCAGGTTTTGTTCTCATGTTTCCCAAAGCCTGTGTTTATACAATAAACTCTATGCAGAAAGAAAGTCATGTATCTTCTTCTACACGGTCAATTAAGAAAGAGGAAGGTAAAGTAATAAGTAGTGAAGTTACTTTTCAAATGCAGTAACTAGTAAAGTAATCTCGTTACAATTTACAGAAGTAACTAGTAACTAGTTACATTTTTTGAGTAACTACCCCAACACTGGCCTCAAGGCTGTTCATAATTTTAAAGGGCGCCTTGACTAAAAAAAGGTTGAGAAACACTGCACTAGAGGGTGATACACCTGTTACAGCTTATGCTTTGGTGAGTGTGCATTTGATTAACCACTTCTGGACCGGAAGATTTTCCCCCTTAGGCTGGCCATACATGATACAATTTTCTGTACAATTTTCTTGAAATTTACCTTCAACTATGTAGTACAAAGGCCTACCTAACTGCATACAAGTGCATGTTTTGTTTAGCTTTGACCTCATATTATGTGGTTTGTGGTAATTCTAACAGAAAATTGTACAAGAAAATTGAACCTGTATGGCCAGCCTTAACTGCTTCCATACAGAGCAGTTAGACACCCTTCCTGCCCAGACCAATTTTCAGCTTTCAGCACTCTCACACTTTGAATGACAATTGCTCAGTCATGCTACACTGTAACCAAACAAAATTTTTATCATTTTTTTCACACAAATAGAGGTTTCTTTTGGTGGTATTTGAACACAACTGGGGTTTTTTTTTTTCGTGATATATGCAAAAAAATAGCAAAAATTTTGAAAAAAAAACACTTTTTTTTAGTTTCAATTATAAAATTTTGCAAAAAATAAATTTTTCTTCATACATTTGGGCCAAAATGTATACTGCTACATGTCTCTGGTAAAATTAACCCAAATTAGTGTATATTATTTAGTCTGTGTGAAAGTTATTGAGTCTAGAAGCTATGGTACCAATTACTGAAAATTGATCACACCAGATGTACTGACTGCCTATCTCCTTTCTTGAGGCCCTGAAATGTCAGGACAGTACAAATACCGACCAAATGACCCCTTTTTGTAAAGTAGACAGTCCAAGGTATTTAGTAAGAGGCATGGTGAGTTTTTTGAAGTTGTAATTTTTTCCCACAATTCTTGGGAAAATGAAGAAAAAAAATTTTTTTTTCTTTTTTTTCCCACAAAGTTGTCAATTTATAAGCTATTTCTAACACATAGCATGTACACAGCAAAAATTACACCCAAAAATACATTCTGCTACTCCTTCCGAGTATGGCGATACCACATGTGAGACTTTTACACAGCCTGGCCACAAAAAGAGACTCCACGTCCAAGAAGCACATTGAGGCGTTCTAGGAGCATAAATACACATAAAACTTTCTTACTACCTATCACACTTTTCAAGGCCCTAGAGCACCAATACAATGGAAAAGTCCACAAAATGACCCCATTTTGGAAAGCAAACACTCCAACGTATATTCTATGAGGCATTATGGGTCGTTTGAACATATCATTTTTTTCCACAGGTTTTTGGAAAATGTGGGAAAAAAATGAAAACTTTTTTTTTTTACACAAAGTTGTCAATTTATAGGATATTCCTAACACATAGCATGTACACAGCAAAAATGACACCCCAAAATACATTCTGCCACTCCTCCTGAGTATGGCAATACCACATGTGTGAGACTTTTTCACAGCCTAGCCATATAGAGGGGCCTAACATCCAAGGAGCATCATCATGCATCCTAGCCACTTGCCTAGGCCTATTTTTGACATTTGGTGTTTACAAGCTAAAATCAGTTGTTTTGCTAGAAAACTGCTTAGAACCCCCAAACATTATATATTTTTTTTTAGCAGAGACCCTAGAGAATAAAATGGAGATTATTGCAATATTTTTTATCACACCGTATTTGCGCAGCGGTCTTCCAAACGCAATTTTTTTGGAAAAAATTCACTTTTTTTAATTAAAAAATAAGAAACCAGTAAAGTTAGCCCAATTTTTTTCCATAATGTGAAAGATAATGTTACCCTGAGTAAATAGATACCCAACATGTCATGTTTCAAAATTGCGCACGCTCACGGAATGGCGACAAACTTTGGTACTTAAAAATCCCCATAGGCGATAATTTAAAAATTTCTACAGGTTGCCATCTTTGAGTTACAGAGGAGGTCTAGGGCTCAAATTATTCCCCTTGCTCTAACGATCGCGGCGATACCTCACATGTGTGGTTTGAACACCGTTTACATATGCGGGCGGGGTTTCTGTATGCGTTCGCTTCTGCGCGCGAGCTAACGGGGACAGGGCGCTTTAATTTTTTTTTTTTTTTTTTACTATTTATTTTATTTATTATTTTTTATTTTTACACCGTTTAAAAAAAAAAAAAAAAATTGATCATTTTTATTTCTATTAAAAGAAATGTAAATATTCCTCGTAATAGAAATAGGCACGACAGGACCTCTTTTTTGTGAGATCTGGGGTCAAAAAGTCCTCAGATCTCACAAGTACACTAAAAGATAGATAAAAAAAAAAAAAAATTATTATATAAAATGAAAAAAAAAAAAAAGGACCTTTAAACCGGTTGCTAGGCAACAAAATTTTCCGTAGCTCCGGTCCTCCAAGACCATAGAGTCAAGTGAGGGCAAGCTTGCCCTCACTCGACATCCTGTCTGTGAGGATTCGGGACCGGATCGTTTTCCCCGCTGCCGGCGGGTCCGGTAAGCAGGGAAAAGGACCGGAACGCGTCGGGAGGTGGGGGGGCGCCTCTTCCGCCATCCCGGAAGGGTGATCCCACAGCGAATCCGCCGCTGGGACCACCCTTATCGGAAAGCCAACCGTCCACCGTTTAAAAAAATACCAGGGTTATGGCAGCTATCTGCTGCCATAACATCGGTATTTAGGTTTAAACGGAGGACGTATATAAACCTTTTTGGACTTGGACATGGTGGCTGTATGAAGGGTGACAGGTACTCGGGTACTTTGTTGGGCAGGTGACAGGTACTCTGGTACTGATGAGCAGGTGGCAGGTACTCGGGTACTCCGATAGGCAGGTGACAGGTACTCAGGTACTCTGATGGGCAGGTGACAGGCAGGTGATAGGTACTGATGAGTAGTACTCACTGACTGATAGGTGATAGGTGATACTGTACTGATGGGTACTGATGATCAGTACTGATACGTGATAGGTACTGATGAGTACTGATGAGTAGTGATGGGTACTGATGAGCAGGCGGCAAGTACTCGGGTACTTCAGGCGTCAGGTACTCTGATGAGCAGGTGGAAGGTACTCGGGTACTCTGATGGGTAGGTGACAGGTACTCAGGTACTCTGATGACGGGTACTCCGTTGACAGGTACTCAAAGTACCCGAGTACCTGTCATCAGAGTACCCGAGTACCTGTCATCAGAGTACCTGAGTACCCGTCATCAGTGTACCTGAGTACCTGTCATCAGAGTACCCGAGTACCTGTCATCAGAGTACCCGAGTACCCGTCATCAGAGTACCCGAGTACCCGTCATCAAAGTACTCGAGTACCTGTCATCAGAGTACCCGAGTACCTGTCATCAGAGTACCCGAGTACCCGTCATCAGAGTACCCGAGTACCCGTCATAAGAGTACCCGAGTACCCGTCATCAGAGTACCCGAGTACCTGTCATCAGAGTACCCGAGTACCTGTCATCAGAGTACCCGTCAGAGTACCCGAGTACCTGTCATCAGAGTACCCGAGTACCCGTCAGAGTACCCGAGTACCTGTCATCAGAGTATCCGTCATCAGAGTACCTGTCATCAAAGTACCCGAGTACCTGTCACCAGCCCATCAGAGTACCCAAGTACCTGTCATCTGAGTACCTGATGGGCTGGTGACAGGTACTCGGGTACTTTGATGGGCTAGTGACAGCTGCTCTTTATTGGGGGGGGGGGCAATCAGTGTGTTTAGGGTGCACTGTAGTTGGTAACTAGCTGTTACCACAATCTCTTCCTCACACAGGATCAGTGTGTGAGGAGGAGAACACGGTGACAGCTAGTTACCGTGTTCTCTGTTGACATTTGTGACCGGCTGTGATTGGACACAGCCGGTCACGTGGTAAAGAGCCAATTTCATTGGCTCTTTACCTAGATCGGGGATCGACTCTGTCCGAGGGACGAGCCTCGTCCCCGATCGCTGCTCTGCGCGCCCCCGGGGGCGCGCATTGCAGAGAGAACGAGCGGCTCGTGCTGGAGCCGCTCATGTGATCGGCTGTGATTGACACAGCCGATCACGTGGTAAACAGCCAATTTCTATTGGCTGTTTACCTTGATCAGGGATGGGCTATGTCCGAGGGACGAGCCTCATCCCTGATCGCGCCGCTGCGCGCCGCCGGGGGCGCGCACTGGCTGCTAGAACGGGCCGACGTCATATGACGGCGGCCCGGATCTAGACAACCACTTTGCCGACGTCATATTGCTATGACTCGGTATGGAAGTG
This sequence comes from Pelophylax lessonae, assembly GCF_965119305.1. Lineage (NCBI taxonomy): Eukaryota > Metazoa > Chordata > Amphibia > Anura > Ranidae > Pelophylax > Pelophylax lessonae. The sequence continues at coordinate 62,222,212 of NC_138772.1, forward strand.
GTTAATGACCAGGCAATTTTTGCGATTCGGCACTGCGTTATTTTAAATTGCATGGTCGTGTGACTCTGTACCTGAATAAAATTTATGTCTTTTTTCCCACAAATAAAGCTTTGTTTTGGTGGTATTTGATCACCTCTTTGATTTTTTTTTTTTTGGGCTTTAAACAAAAATAGAGCGACAATTCTGAAAAAATATATATATATGTATTTTTCACATTCTGCTATATAACATTCCCCAAAAACAAATTTAAATATCAAAATTTTCTAACATTTTAGGCAGTTTGTTGTCTGCTACATATTTTTGGTAAAAAAATCGCAATAAGCGGATTTTGATTGGTTTGTGAAAAAGTTATGTCTACTAACTACGGGAAAGACTTATGTCATTTTTGTTGGTTTTTTTACTAATGGCGGCGATCTGCGATTTTTAGGGGGACGGCGAGTAAAACTGGGGTGGCTGGTCGTTAAGTAGTTAAGGTGGTGGCACTCAGTGTTTTCTTACACTACAAGGATGTGCAGCATGGTGGAAGATGCCCTGTAGCATGTTCACTGCACGGGCAGAGAGAGGCATGTGAGCTGTCTGCTGGGTTACAGGCAAACAGTTCACATCCCATACATTAGGTCCAATCTGAAAGGGTTCTGCATCCGTTCTTCACATACACTATAAAACTGCTGTGATCACTTTTTTAACTAAGGTTGGAACCCATATGGTCTTTGACCTGGCACTAAGATCTAGGTGCTTCTAATCTTGTCATTGCTAGAATAGAGGAGGAGCAGGTTAGGTCTAGCCCAGTGGCGTAGCGTGGGGGGTGCAGGGGGGGCCACTGGCACCGGACGCAACATTTAGGGGGGCGCATCCCACGCCCGCAATCGGCGGGATCAAAGTGTCCCTTTATTCTGAAGTTGCCCGCCCGGCGCCCGCCCGCACTCCACCTCTTGGCTCAGTGGCCGCCGCTTTGTGCAAGACGAGCGGCGGACCGCTGAAGGTGTCATGCGGCCACGGGGCGGGGCTGGTCGTGGATGAAGATGCTAGTCTGTGGCTCGGTGCATGTGCAGCACCGCTTCCGGAGTCTCCCCCTGCTGTCCGGCCGGCCACAGACATGCTGTCTCTCCCCTCCTCGAGTCGCCAGTGTATTGGCACAGAACAAGGTAAGTGATGTCTTGCCTGCCCCCAGGGCCCAGGGAAGTGGGGGGGCGGGGTGTCAGTGTAGTAGAGGGGTCAACATAGGTGTCAGTGCAGGAGAAGTGGACATGGGAGGGGGGGGGGTCAGTGTAGGTGTCAGTGTATGGGGGAATGTAAGGGGGTCAGTATAGGTGTCAGTGTACGGGGGGGTGAGTGTAGGTGTCAGTGTATGCGGGGGGTCAGTGTAGAGGAGGGTGTGTCAGTGTAAGGGGGTCAGTATAGGTGTCAGTGTAGCTGTCAGTGTAGCTGTCAGTGTACGGGGGGGGTCAGTGTAGGGGTCAGTGTATGTGGGAATGTAAGGGGGTCAGTATAGGTGTAAGTGTAGCTGTCAGTGTACGGGGGGGGGGGTCAGTGTAGGTGTCAGTGTATGGGGGGGGTCAGTGTAGAGGAGGGTGTGTCAGTGTAGGGGGATCAGCATAGGTGTCAGTGTAGGTGTCAGTGTATGGGGGGGGATCAGTGTAGGGGGGGTCAGTGTATGTGGAAATGTAGGGGTGTCAGTGTATGTGGCGGTCAGTATAGGTGTCAGTGTATGGGGGGGTCAGTGTAGGTGGGTCAGTATAGGTGTCAGTGTATGGGGGGGTCAGTATAGCTATTAGTGTAGGGGTCAGTGTAGTGGGGGTCAGTGTATGTGGAAATGTAGGGGAGAGTCAGTGTAGGGGTCAGTGTATGTGGGAATGTAAGGGGGTCAGTATAGGTGTCAGTGTACGGGGGGGTCAGTGTAGGTGTCAGTGTATGGGGGGGGGGGTCAGTGTAGAGGAGGGTGTGTCAGTGTAGGGGGGTCAGCATAGGTGTCAGTGTATGGGGGGGGATCAGTGTAGGGGGGTCAGTGTATGTGGAAATGTAGGGGTGTCAGTGTATGTGGCGGTCAGTGTATGGGGGAGGTCAGTGTAGGGGGGGTTCAGTATAGCTATTAGTGTAGGGGTCAGTGTAGGGGGTCAGTGTATGTGAAAATGTAGGGGTCAGTGTATTGGGGGTCAGTGTATGTGGGAATGTAAGGGGGGTCAGTATAGGTATCAGTGTAGCTGTCAGTGTAGGGGGTGTCAGTATAGGTGTTGGTGTAGGGGTCAGTGTGTAGGGGGGTCTGTATAGGTGTCAGTGTAGGGGGTGTTAGTGTATGGGGGGTCAGTGTATAGAAATGTAAGGGGGAGTCAGTGTAGGGGTCAGTGTATGGGGGGTCAGTGTATGCGTCAGTGTAGTGGGGGTAAGTGAAGGGGGGTCAGTGTAGGTGTCAGTGTATGGGGGGGGTAGGTCTATGTAGTGGTCTAGTAGGTTTGTGTAGGGGGCGCAAATGACTTGCCTTGCCCCGGGTGCTGACAACCCATGCTACGCCACTGGGTCTAGCTCCAGGAGTCAGCAACCTGTAGATGGTGATCTACTAATAGATCACGGACAGGTGACTGGTAGATCACAGTCTGGGCTTGCTGACCCCCCATTCCAGAGCATCATACAGTGTGCAATGCAGAGGGACTACATGTAATGTTGGAGCTGTAGTAGGGAGCAGCAGTCGCATAAGCCAATGCCTCTTTTGTAGTGTGTGTCTTCTTTCCTGTGGGCTTACTACACTTAGCCAGAGACCTCTATTATATCCTGCTGGTTTGGTGCACTTTCTGAATGCAGGAGTTTTTGTGCCCTTTCAGAAACTGCTCCACACCTGCGAGATATAATAGAAGTCTATGGCAAAGTGGCGCTAACCCAGGAAAGTTGTAGATGCACAGCGGTGCAGGTAGACTGCAGCACATCAGTGTGAAAGCAGCCTTATAGGAGGCCCAGAACAGTAAAGGTCAATTTATATTTGCAGTTTAAGGGGTGGTAAAACCCCATAGTTAAGATGTGTTTTTATCACCCCAGCCCCAACCGCATTCCTTTCAGCTGCAGTGGCCAGGGGTGTACACATGCTGCAGCCACAGCAGGAATTATACACCCTGTCATGGTTGGTGGGTATAGTACCTGCCAAGCATGACCCATTCAAGTGAATGAGGCCACTCTCCAACCTTGTAGTACAGCACACGAGGGGTAAAGCAGGCAGCGTTGTGCTGCTTTTTCACCACCTGCTTTAACCCCTTGAAGCATGCAGCTGCAGGGCACTTGCAGAGTGGCTCTATTTACTTGAATGGGTCACGATTGGCAGGCAGAAGCACCCACCAAAAACAACAGGAGGCCTAGTTCCTGCTGCGGCATGTGTACACCTTTGGCTGCTGCCTCAGGGGGTAGGGAATGGATGCTGTTAAATCGCGACTCAACCACAGGGTTTTACCCTCCCCCAATTTTACATGTGAATGAGCCCTAAGGGTGCCGCTGACTAATGTAACTAGGAGCTCCTTCACAAGTGCAAGGCGTCCGGGTACCAGGAGCTGCAATCTGCTGTGTCTGGTGCTGGATTGGCACGCTGCTCACCCCTCGGCTGTATGACGTACATGCTTGTGATTCGGCCTGCCTGTGCCGCCCTGCTGCAGTAAGTGTACTGTGGCACGGTGGCAACTGGTTAAAGCCCAACTCTGAGAAACTTAACAATGATTCCTTGCAGTGGTGCTGTGCAGGGTTTTTTTGATTGTTTAGGTTAAGAGAACTGGTAAAAAAAGATCTACTTACCCGATCCTCCTTTCCTCCACCCTGCTAGACTGGTCCCTGCATTGTCTTCTCCCTCATGTTGCAGAAGTCTACTGTAAGGTCCTGACAAGATCAAGACCAATGCAGACCTATAGCCCTACATTGGACGTGATGATGCAGAGGGAAGATCCGGTAAAGATATTTCAGTTTTTCTTTTTTAATAAATCTGCAACAATGTCAACAATTCTGTGTTTTTCTGTCAGTATGGGGTGCTATGTGTACATTCATGAGGAAGAAGAATGAACTTAAATGATTTTAGCAAATGGCTGCAATATAACAAAGAGTGAAAAATTTAAGGGGGTCTGAATACTTTCCGTACCCACTGTATATATATATATACACACAGATTGTATTCATAAAGTTGTCAGACCACCTTCACTTTGATTCCATTTTGTTATGTTGCAGCCTGATACTACAGTTGTTTAACCATTTCCGGACCGGAAGGATTTGCCCCCTCAATGACCAGGCCATTTTTGCGATTCAGCACTGCGTTAATTTAACAGACAATTGTGCAGTCGTGCGACACTGTACCTAAATAAAATTGATGTCCCTTTTTTTCCCACAAATAGAGCTTTCTTTTGGTGGTACAGTATTTGATCATCTCTGCAATTTTTATTTTTTGGGCTATAAACAAAAATAGTGCGACAATTCTGAAAAAAAAAACAATATTTTTCGCATTCTGCTATATAACATTCCCCCAAAAAATTTAAAAATCTAAATTTTTTAATATTTTAGGCCAATTTGTTGTCTGCTACATATTTTTGCTAAAAAAAAAATCGCAATAAGCGTATTTTGATTGGTTTGCGCAAAAGTTATCTCGTCTACTAACTACGGGAAAGATTTATTTCCGTTTTTTTTTGTTTGGGGTTTTTTTTACTAGTAATGGCGGCGATCTGCGATTTGTAGCGGGACTGCGACATTGCAGCGGACAGATCGGACCCCTAACTGACATTTTTGACACTTTCATGGGGTACCAGTGACATTACTACAGTAATCAGTGCACTGTTACTGTAATAATGCACTGGCAGGGAAGGGGTTAATCCAGGGGCGATCAAATGGTTAAATGTGTACCTAGGGGCGTGTTTCTAACTGTATGGGGGCGGGGCTTGTGAAATTATCATAGAGAGCTGTGATCCTATATAGAAGGATCACATGAGCTCTGTGATCATCCCAGGGAGAAGAACAGTCAGCTGTGTTTACAACAGCTGCCCCTCCTTCTCTCTTAGCAGGGAGCGATCGCAGGGATCAAGCGGTTATCAGAGCCGCATACCTGCGGCGGTTTGCGCAGGAGGCCCAGTCTGCCGCAGTATTTCGGGTGTTCCGAAAGTGGTTAAATTCATTTTTTTTTAATCTGCACTCAGTACCTTATTTTCACTTCATAAAGTGAAAGCAGAATTTTGGGAATGTCTGTGAATTTATTAAAAAGAGAAAAAAATATAATATCACATGTACTTTAGTATTCAGACCCTTTACTCAGCACTTTGTTGAAGCACCTTTGTCAGCAATTACAGCCTCAAGTCTTTTCGGGAATGACGCGACAAGCTTTGCATGCCTGGATTGGGGATTTTCTTCCATTCTTCTTTGCAAATCCTCTCAAGCCAGTCAGGATTGATGGGGAACATTGGTGGACAGCCATTTTCAGGTCTCTCCAGAGATGTTTAATTGGGTTCAAGTCAGGGCCCTGGCTGGGCCACTCTAGGACATTCACAGAGTTGTCCTTAAGCCACTCCTATGTTGTCTTGGCTGTGTGCTTAGGATTATTGTCATGTTGGAAGATGAACCTTCGCCCCAGTCTGAGGATTTGAGCATTGTGGAACAGGTTTATATTCTCTGATATCTCTGCACTTTGTATATTAACCACCTCCCACCCGGGCCATAGTACATATACGGCCGGGTGGGAGTCTCGTCCTTCTGAATGGACGTTCCGGAACGTCCTTCAGAAGGAGCGAGATCGCGCCGCCGCGGGCACGCGCAGCGGCGCGATCCCGATGTGCCTGTGTCCCTCGGACACAGCGCAACAAGATGCGTCAGGAGGGCCCTGTGATTGGCCCTCCTGATCACATGACGGCTGTGTCCAATCACAGCCGTCATGCAATGTAAATACAGCCGTTGTAACGGCTTCGATCTCTTCTCCTCCCTGACAGATCCTGTCAGGGAGGAGAAGAAGAGGATCGATACTGGAGCTGGGGTGATCAGTGAGTATTTCTAAGTACTCACTGATCACAGGGGGGGTCTGTGCTGGTAATCAGATGATTGATTACCAGTGCAGCCCTGGGGGGAGGGGATGCCACTAGTGCCACCAGGGATGCCCACCCATGACCACCAGGGATGCCCACCATGGCCACCAGGGATGGCAAACAGCCTGCCAGTAGTGCCCTCCTATCAGTGCTGCCCACCAATGCAATATATCAGTGCTGCCCACCAGTGCCCGTTATTGCCATCCACCAGTGCTGCCCACCAGTGCCCATTATTGCCCACCAGTGCTGCCTATCAGTGCCCATCAGTGCCCCCCATCAGTGTCAATCAGTGCCGCCCATCAGTGCCAATCAGTGCCGCCCATCAGTGCCGATCAGTGCCACCTATCAGTGCCCATCAGTGCTGCCGATCAGTGCCCATCAGTGCTGCCTATCAGTGCCCATCAGCGCTGCCTATCAGTGCCCACCAATGCTACTGTAGCACCACCCCCGCAGGAGCTGCTGATTATATTATTGGGTCTACACCCTGCCTAACAACCCAATCAAATTGGCTCGATCCCTCCTCAGGCTCAACTGACCCAGAATAGGACTGGACTATCAAATAGATACACAGGTTGGAATACAATACTTCACTATGCAACAATACCTTGCTACCTTCTTGAATAGTAGTCCTTCTGGGTGACACAATGGAACAACGCACAAGATTGTAATTAACCAAACTTAGTTTACTATGTATCAAATTGAATAGGGGAGATACAATACAATACAATACAAGTCCATAAAAGGTTATTTAAAACAGCTTTAAAAAGGTAAAAGAATAACCCCACACTCCTCCTGCATTAAGGCTAGACACAGTACCAGGTAGGTGGGCCTATCTGTGTCCCTCCCCCAGAGTTCTCTTCTTTCTTGTTGATCTTCGCTAGCAAGGTTATTGAATAGAGCTCATTTATAATCCAGATTAGGAATAAAGATCAAGAGAGAAAAAACAACGAGCTGTTAGTTGTCACCGCAGGGTGTCTGCGTAACTGAGCAATAACTTCTGCGAGAGAGATAAGCCTCTGGCGACTCCTTTACAGACCTTATTGTTTGTCTATGAGTCTCCTGAGAGAGTATGGTGATAAACCCCGGGGTTTTATCACCTCCTGCTGCGCTACCGCTATCTGTAGATAAAACTGTCTCTTCAGCAGATAAAGTCAGTTATTGGGCATGTGCCCTCTCACCAACAGAAGTTTCTCCTTCGCGCGCTTCCACTGCGGTCTCAGTCCTTTGGCTATATGCCAGCCGCGCGGGGTCCATCTGGCGGATGACTTCCGGTCTCGGCAAACAGCAGTATGACCTCCAGGAATGTGCCTCGTGCTTGAGATGGGACGGTTCCACGTCGTCCCTCCAGGCTAAAAGGCTCTGGCCCAATATCCAGTGTCAGTCCTTCACTCTCGCTCGCTGGTTCCTCAGAGTCCAGCGCAGAAAGGCCCCCCCCTTTCGCGCGCTTCTCTCTTCCTTTAAATAACCTCCCCCATAGTGCCGTGCGGTGCAGCCGTGCACCCTGGATCTTGCAAAGCAGCCTGGGAGATGTAGTTTCTTCATCTTGTGAAAAGGAAGTCACAGCCTGGGAAATTCCATGCAGCTACCACTAGAGGGAGCCTAGTTCCTTCCCACATATCAAACAGTGTCTTTAGGCATGTTTAACCCCGCTACACACTCCCCCCACTTGAGAAACTTTGGTCCCCAAAGAGGTCAACAGTATGTACCCTAGTGCATAGGTTGGCATTATACAACAAAAACATTAACATTTTGCTGAAATAAGTCAATCTGAATACATCCAATTTTGTATTCTAATAGCAGTGCAACAGTAAAACGATAAAGTGCAATTAATAAGCAAATAAGTGATTTCTACAGTGTTAATATAGTGCTGATTTCTAGTGCTTTTATATAGTGCTCCTTTAAAAAGCACATGTGCCTTTGCAATTTCTTAAACACTTACATCTTAAAGTTTGTGTTGGAAAAAAAACATCAAAAGGTGAGAAAGAGAAAAAACATAGTGAGGTCAGAGCAACAAAATGTGCGCAAACATTAACTCACAAAGTAAACCAAATTGTGAACATCAAAAACTGTGCTTATTATAATGGCCAAACCCAATATCCTTATGTACAAACTTAAATGCAAACGTTTTCTACTTCAATACTTTGTTCTCATGATCTCTCACAGACCCCCCAAAACTTGGGTGGCTTGTACAGTTGTGCCTGGGGGTGAGCTAGGGTTGTCCCCCACCAAATCTACAGTGGAGGAACTAGGCTGGTCAGGAGATCTTTTGGAGGTAAAAACAGCTTCTTCCGAACATTCACCCAATTGATCATAGGTCAGTCTCTTAGGTGGGTGAATGACTCTCCTTTCCCTCTGTTCCCGTGGAGGCATGCTCTCAGAGGTGCTAGGATCAGGCACTTCTGAGGATTCTTCAATGTCCCCCTCCTCATGTTCCAACACAGAGGAACCTGATGGTTCAAGAGAGGTCAGTTCTTCTTCAGAGAAGGGTGCAACCTCCTCCTCAGGATCTTCATCCTCAGCTGCTTCTTCTGGAAGCATATGAAAGGGTATGAATTCAGGGGCTTCTGCCCGAAGGGCTCCTCTATCAGCCAAGTCAGACGAAGACAGGGAGGCAGGTGTGGGTTCTGGCAACTGAGATGACCACAACCAGTCGGGTACCTCCTCTTCATCTTCCAAATCTTCAGATGGAGAACTTCCCTCTCCCTCATCTGGGAGCATCGTCTGAGATCTGGTAACTGGTCTGGACCGGCGAGAAGTCGAAGGGGCCGCTGACAAGTCTTCCACAGGGGGCATACGAACCGCTTCAGAGAGAGGCAGCAAATGGTTCCGATGCCAAGCCTTCAATGGACCCACACTTCCCTCAGGCCGAATTTGGTACACAGAAAGGTTTGGCAGTTGCTTACAGATAACATAAGGTTGGGACTTCCAGCGGTCTGCCAACTTGTGTTTTCCCGGGACACCCAAGTTTCTCAACAAAACCCTGTCCCCTGGTTGCAGGTCATGGATCCGAACTTTTAGGTCGAAATTTTTTTTATTCCGCAGTCCACGTTGATCAGATGTGGCCTGAGCCTTGTCATAGGCCGCTTTCAGACTCTTCCGCAGTCGGTCCACATATCCTCTATGCGATGCTGAAGAGGTATGATCAGGCGAAATGCCAAAGGCCAAATCCACTGGCAACCGAGCCTCCCTTCCAAACATCAGCCGATAAGGGGAATATCCAGTAGCATCACTGACAGTGCTGTTGTAGGCATGCACAATGGCAGCTACGTGCCTGCCCCAATGCTGTTTCTTCTCTGAGCTCAAAGTCCCCAACATATCCAAAAGAGTCCTGTTAAATCGTTCAGGCTGGGCATCCCCCTGTGGATGGTAGGGAGTGGTTCTAGTCTTTTGAATGCCTAACATATCTAACAGTCTCTTGATCAGTCTGCTTTCAAAGTCCCTTCCCTGATCAGAATGGAGGCGCTGTGGTAACCCATAATGTACAAAGAACTTCTCTACAAGAACTTTGGCTACCGTTGAGGCCTTCTGATCCCTTGTTGGGAATGCTTGAGCATATCTGGTAAAATGGTCTGTTACCACAAGGACATTCCCCTGGCCACTCAGATCAGGCTCTAAGCAAAGGAAATCAATGCACACCAGCTCCATGGGTCCCTGACTTTGTAGATGGCCCATTGGGGCTGCTTGACGTGGCAGAGTCTTCCTCTGTATACACCGGACACAAGAATGACAGTATCCTTCAACTTCGGCCCTCATACAAGGCCAGTAGAACCTGTCCCTGACAAGCTGAAAGGTTCTTTCGGGCCCCAGATGGCCATGATTATCATGAAGAGCGGCCAGAACTCCCTCTCTGTATTTAGCTGGTAAGAACAGTTGCCACTTCTCCTCCAGATCTTCAGATGGACCTCTCCGGTAGGCCACTCCTTCTCTGATCTGTAACCGGGTCCACTCTCTATGCAACAGACGGGCCCCCTGAGGGGAGTCAGTTAGAAGCAACTCAGGGCTCTGGATCTCCAGGGCTTCCAAGAGAAGTTTTCCCAAAGGGTCTTCCAACTGCTCCTTCCGCAAGTCCCTTTTGGACAGCCGGGGCAAACCCTCCCCTTCAACTTGGGTCACCTGGCAGTAGCATTTGGGTACTCCGATAGCCGAAACCCCAATCTCTTCTGCTCTTGACCCTCCTCGGGATCGAAATTCAGTTCCCTGATATAGGGCACGCACCCCTTCTGGAGCCAAATGAGTCCATTCTTCCGCAGGTTCCTGTGGAACATGCAACCTTCTGGATAGGGCATCTGCATCCCTATTTCCGATTCCTGGCCGATACTTCAGGCTAAAATTGAAGCTAGAGAGGGCAGCCAACCATCGATGTCCTGTTGCATCCAGCTTGGCCGTAGTCAACAGATAGGTGAGGGGATTATTATCTGTCTTGACAATGAATTCAGCTCCGTACAGGTAGTCTTTCAATTTGTCAACCACTGCCCACTTCAAGGCCAAGAATTCAAGTTTGTGAGTAGGATAATTCCTTTCAGCAGGCAGTAGGCTTCTGCTCACATAGGCAACAGGTCGCAGATGACCCTCATGCTCCTGATAAAGTACCCCCCCCAGCCCATCTCGGCTGGCATCAACATGCAGTTCATATGGTTTTGTGGGGTCCGCATAGGCCAACACAGGGGCAGTGGTTAGGGTTTCCTTCAGCTGGACAAAGGCCCCTTCGCATTCCGGGGTCCACTGATCCTGGATGGATTCCTTAGCCTTCCGGGGGCCTATGGTGGACTTCACCGGCTTTACCAACTCAGGGACATCATCTTCTTCATTCTTCAGGAGCTCATTTAGGGGTCGGGCAATCTGGGCGAACCCCTCCACAAACCTCCTGTAATAGGAGCAAAAGCCCAAGAATGACCGGAGTTCGGTCACATTTGTGGGTCTCGGCCAGGAAGCAACAGCATCCAGCTTGTCCGGGTCAGTGGCCACCCCTTCTTCAGACACGATATGGCCCAGGTAATGGACCGAGGACTGATAGAATTGGCACTTCTCAGGAGAAAGTTTCAGACCTTCTTCATGTAGCCTCTTCAAGACCTTTTCCAACCTCTCCTCATGTTCTTCTAAAGTTCTGCCAAACACGATAACATCATCCAAGTATACCAGTACCTCTATCAAATTCATATCTCCAACGGTCCTCTCCATCAGCCTTTGGAAGGTAGCAGGGGCCCCGGACAACCCCTGAGGCATGCGATTGAACTCAAAGAACCCCACAGGGGTGATGAAGGCTGTTTTCTCCCGATCTTCAGGGTGCATGGGGATCTGATAATACCCACTCTTTAAGTCCATCACACTGAACCACTTCGCCCCTGACAGACTCTGTAGGGCATCTTCGATTCGAGGAGTGGTATACTGGTCTGGGATGGTTCTTCTGTTCAGCGTTCGGTAGTCGATACAAAGCCTCAAAGATCCATTTTTCTTCCGGACTACCACTATCGGGGAAGCATACGGGCTCCTGGATTCTCGGATAATCCCGATCTTTTTGAGCTCTGCCAGCTGTTGACGTAGATCTTCTAAGTCACCTAAGGGGACTCGCCGGACTCTCTCCCTGAAAGGCTTGTCCTCACTCAGGCGGATCTTATGAGTGGCGCTCCTGGCACATCCCACGTCAAACTCGTCCTTAGAGAATATTTCCCTACATCGAGCAAGTTGTGCCTTGGCCCTCTTCACCCATTCCGGCGGGAGGGCAGCGTTTCCAGAGCAAAGCTCCTCTATAACCGCTTCACCCTGTTCCTTTTCTTTGAAATCAATGGGGGCAACTGGGGTAGCCGGGTTGACTTGGCCCAGGAGCACTCTGGCCGGTACCTTCACTGGTGTAATAGAGGTGTTTCTGACACTCACTAAAACCCTTCCACGGTTTTCCTGTAACACCTTCAAAGGGATCACCTCAGGGATCACTTCTATCCCTCTCTGTCTCTCCTTTTGACCTGATTCAAAGATAATGAAGGGACCCGGCTGTTGCCATGTGAGTTTAACAGAAGCCTTAAAACAGGCCACCTCTCCTGGCTGTAAGACCTTTTCTGCTCTATCCAGCTTCCAGAGTCGTCCAACTCCTTCTGCGGGGGTCTCTTGCTCCAACACTAATCGTTGGTAGGCCTGCCGTAGCATGGGATGGATCCTTGGCGCCTGAGCATCTTGTCCCTGGACCAGTTGTATCAGAAGGCGCCTTACCAGGTCAGTGTTTGTTCCTACGATGAGAGAGCTTTTGTTGGCCCCTGGTGGACGAGGACAGACCACCGCTAAGGTGTCGAAGGTTTCCGCTTCACCAGCCACTGATGGATCAAAGGTCAACTTGATTGGCAGATACCCGTCATAGGGAAAACTTTGGGTCCCAATACCCCATATCTCCAGATCTTCCAACTTCTGCAAAGGTAGATGGGTAAGATATTTATCATAGAAGTCTCTATACAAAAGAGTCACCTGGGCCCCTGTGTCAAGGAGGGCTCTTGTGTAAATTCCTTCCACCTGAACCGAGACCACTGGGGAGGGCCCGACCAAGTTAGTTGGGAATTCTCTTGATGTAGCCTGGTTGTCTGATTCAGTTCTCTGTACCCTGGCCCTCTTCTCCTTTTTCTTCCTTGATCTGGGCCCCCGCTGAACCCGGTGTGCATTGACTTTCCTTCCCTCAGTAACCCGGAGTCTAGAACTGGGGGTATTATATTTGGGTCTGACCCCCTGACTCAGTTTCCCTGATCCTGCACCACTTCTGGAGTCCCTTAAGACTGGCGGACACCCGGTTGACTCCTTCACCGGTGTCCTCTGAAGTTTCCCGCTGGCTCGCGAGGTTTCGCGGCAGCATTTCCTGAGCTGGGACATACCCTTCTAACATGCCCAACTCCCCCGCAGTTGAAACAAGTTAACAATCTTGCAGGCCGTGGCTCTGGATCTGTGCTGAGACTAACAGGTTCATCTGGCCTCTCCGATATACTCCCCTTGGGTAGAGTGGATACCTGACCAGTCAGGATGGACACCATTTCTATCAACTGAGACACTTGGGTCTTTAGGAGTTCAACTTGAGAGTCACCCTCTTCCACACTTATCACTCCAACCCGGGCAGTTGAGTCAAACTGCCGACTTTTCTTCTTGTTGTCCGACATAACCTCTTCCTCTCTGACCATTCGAATCAGATCGGGGTATTCTAGAATGCCGCCATCTCGACGAGTTCGTAACAGTATGGCAATGGGATCTAAAGGTTGAGCCCCTTTCAGAACCTGTCGTGCACGAGTCTCATCTATTTTCCGGTGGTCTATTCCTTTCTTTAACAGAATCTGGTGGATAATCCTATCCAGACGTTTAATGAATTCGGACAACTTCTCCCCCTCTTCTTGATAACAGTGGTCCAACTGGTAGAGAAGTTCAGCCGCGTTCTCCGTCCGACCAAACACATCTTGCAGAATGTCCAAATAATCCTGTGCAGTGCAGTTCTTCTTGCTAAGCTTTAGATTACGTACAGCCTCTAATGCAGGTCCCCTTAAACTCTCTGTGATTCTCTGCTTCTTGTGCTGTTCTGGTACCTCCCATTCCTCCAAAGCCTGAGTGGCGGTATCTAACCACTCTTCGAACCCATCTTCTGCTGAAGGCACAGGCTGTTTCCCAGAGAATGTCCGGAGCTTCCTATATCCAGTCATCAAATAGCTCGAGGAGTCCCTACTACATTTTGCCACAATCTCCCCAAGAACAGCACACAGTTCTGAGCTAAAAGTCGACAAAGGTGATGACTCAGGATGCCCTTCTTGGACACCTTTTTCTTGGCTGGATACCCCAGGGGTGGTGGATGAGGGACCCGCAATAGGAACTCCTGGATGTATCAGGAAAAGTTCTGTTTGGTCAGTAGTTTTTACACTGTTTCCGTTGAAATAATCAGGGACCCCCTTCCTCCACTCACACAGTGCATACGTGTGTGGGACAGTGGTGTCAGTTTTCATGTCAATCACCCAAAATTTCCTGTCTGTGGATAGTGCCCTCAAAACAGGGAGGAGCTTTTCTTCAGTCCAGGCTTCTCCCTTGATTTCAACCACCAGGCCATTTTCCACTATGACATTCTCTTCCTTGCACCACTCAGCAGCAGCGACAGGATCCATTTCTGCGTGGGAGGGAATTCTATGGCTGAGAGGGTTGTATTGCAGGACTGTAGAAATCCCGGACGAGCCCCCACGTGTAGCACCACCCCCGCAGGAGCTGCTGATTATATTATTGGGTCTACACCCTGCCTAACAACCCAATCAAATTGGCTCGATCCCTCCTCAGGCTCAACTGACCCAGAATAGGACTGGACTATCAAATAGATACACAGGTTGGAATACAATACTTCACTATGCAACAATACCTTGCTACCTTCTTGAATAGTAGTCCTTCTGGGTGACACAATGGAACAACGCACAAGATTGTAATTAACCAAACTTAGTTTACTATGTATCAAATTGAATAGGGGAGATACAATACAATACAATACAAGTCCATAAAAGGTTATTTAAAACAGCTTTAAAAAGGTAAAAGAATACCCCCACACTCCTCCTGCATTAAGGCTAGACACAGTACCAGGTAGGTGGGCCTATCTGTGTCCCTCCCCCAGAGTTCTCTTCTTTCTTGTTGATCTTCGCTAGCAAGGTTATTGAATAGAGCTCATTTATAATCCAGATTAGGAATAAAGATCAAGAGAGAAAAAACAATGAGCTGTTAGTTGTCACCGCAGGGTGTCTGCGTAACTGAGCAATAACTTCTGCGAGAGAGATAAGCCTCTGGCGACTCCTTTACAGACCTTATTGTTTGTCTATGAGTCTCCTGAGAGAGTATGGTGATAAACCCCGGGGTTTTATCACCTCCTGCTGCGCTACCGCTATCTGTAGATAAAACTGTCTCTTCAGCAGATAAAGTCAGTTATTGGGCATGTGCCCTCTCACCAACAGAAGTTTCTCCTTCGCGCGCTTCCACTGCGGTCTCAGTCCTTTGGCTATATGCCAGCCGCGCGGGGTCCTTCTGGCGGATGACTTCCGGTCTCGGCAAACAGCAGTATGACCTCCAGGAATGTGCCTCGTGCTTGAGATGGGACGGTTCCACGTCGTCCCTCCAGGCTAAAAGGCTCTGGCCCAATATCCAGTGTCAGTCCTTCACTCTCGCTCGCTGGTTCCTCAGAGTCCAGCGCAGAAAGGCCCCCCCCTTTCGCGCGCTTCTCTCTTCCTTTAAATAACCTCCCCCATAGTGCCGTGCGGTGCAGCCGTGCACCCTGGATCTTGCAAAGCAGCCTGGGAGATGTAGTTTCTTCATCTTGTGAAAAGGAAGTCACAGCCTGGGAAATTCCATGCAGCTACCACTAGAGGGAGCCTAGTTCCTTCCCACATATCAAACAGTGTCTTTAGGCATGTTTAACCCCGCTACACTACATATCAGTGCTATCTATCAGTGCCACATATCAGTGTCCATCAGTGCTGCATATCATTGCTACCTATCAGTGCCCATCAGTGCTGCATATCAGTGCCACCCCATCAGTGCCACCCAATCAGTGTCTCCTCATCAGTGCCTGTCAGTGCGGCATCATCAGTGCAGGAAAAAACGTATCTATTCACAAAATTTTATAACCTAAACAAAAAAACTTTTTTTTTTTTCAAACTTTTCTGTCTTTTTTTATTTGTGCACCAAAAAAGAAAAAACCTGACAGTGATCAAATACCACCAAAAGAAAGCTCTATTTGTGGGGAAAAAATGACACAAATTTGGTTTAGGTACAATGTTGCATGATCGCGCAATTGTCATTCAAAATGCAACAGCGCTAAAAGATGAAAATTGGTCTGGGAAGGAAGGGGGTTTAAGTGCCCAGTATTGAGGTAGTTAAAAAAGAATAGCGCGCAAATGCAAAAGAAATAACTACCAAATCTGAAGACAATCCATAAATAAAAATGGGGGTTTGGTCCCACCATATGGCCATATCGTGCTCAAGCCCACTACTGCGTCAAAGTACCCCATTATCAGTGGGTCCTACACTATCCATGAAAAAGAGATGAATCCAGCCCTTCTAACCCTTGGAGATAACACTCCTTGCTGGGAAGGATGTGCAAATGCACTACAGGGGACTCCTCCTATATCCACTTGATGGTGGACACTGATTGAGTACAGGTGTGTGTGGGGGGGGGGGTGGGGAGGGTTGCTCAACCTCGATAGTCTGGTCAGACCGAATACATAATAAACAGGCAAATAATTTGGGGGAGTATACCCATGTATTTCTAAAGCTGCTGTAGCTATGAAGCTCTCTGTACTTTGCTCTATTCAAATTTCCCTCAACCCTGACCATTCTCCCAGTCCCTGCTGCTGAAAAACACCCCACAGCATGACATAGCATGGTGGGCTGACCCCACCATGCTTCACTGTCGGGAAAGTGTTGGGCAGGTGATGAGCGGTGTCTAAATTTCCTCCAGATATAATGTTCAGATTTCAGGCCAAACAGTTCAATCTTGGTTTCATCAGACCAGGGAATCTTGTTCCTCACAATCTGGGAGTCCTTCAGGTGTTTATTTTGAAAACTCCAAGCGGGCCTTCATGTGCTTTGCACTGAGGAGAGGTTTCCGTCTAGCCAATCTGCCATAAAGCCCAGATTCAGTGGAGGACTGCAGTGATGGTTGTCCTTCTGGAACTTTGTCCCATCTCCACACAGGATCCCTGGAGTTTAGCTAGAGTGACCATCAGGTTCTTTATCACCTCTCTTACCTTCGCCCCCGATTGCTCAGTTTGGCCGAACAGCCAGCTCTTTGAAGAGTCCTGTTTGCGCCAAACCATTTGAGAATTATGGAGGTCACTGTGCTCTTGGGAACCTCCTGAAAGCAGTTCCTTTGACCTCATGGGTTTTGCTCTGATACATTATGAAATGTCTGCTGCAATGCTTTTTATAGAATTTACCACAGGTGGACTTCAATCAAGGTGTAGAAACATCTCAACAACAATCAAGAGAAATGGGAGGCACCTCAGCTAAATTCCAAGTGTTGTTGCAAAGGGTCTGAATACTTATGCCAATGTGATATTTCAGTTTTTCCTTTTTCATACATTTGCAAACATTTCTAAAATTCTGTTTTCACTTAACCTTTATGGGGTACTTTGTGTAGACTATTGAGAAAAAATGAATTTTACCACTTGCCGACCGCCGCAAGTACATAGTCAGCAAGTCAGCCCCGGCCAGGCAAAGTGACGTACCGGTACGTCACTAGCCTGTTACTCCCTTGTGAGCCAATAGCGGGCGAGCGCGCGCCCGCTAAGGTGCGCGCCCGCCCCGGCTCGTTCCCTAACAAGTCAGTGCGTGTGACCAGCGGACCCGATGTCCGCCGGTCACTCGCGATCGTTCGCCGGGAAGGGAGAAAGGCAGGCGGCTAATGTAAACAAGCCGCCTGTCATTCTCCCCTGTGTAAAAATGGAGATCAGACGGTTCTACTATGTAGGACCGTTGATCTCTGTTTTCACACTAGTAGCCATATCCAATCACAGTTAGAAACACGCCCCTAGGACACACTTAACCCCTCCCTCTCCAATACAGTTAACCCCTTCCCTGCCAGTGTCATTTTTACAGTAACAGTGCATATGTATAGCACTGATTACTGCAGTAATGTCACTGGTAACCCCAAAAGTGTCAAAAATGTCAGTCAAGGGTCCGATCTGTCCGCCGCAATGTCGCAGTCCCGCAAAAAAAATCGCAGATCGCCACCATTACTCGTTAAAAAAAACACCAAAAATGACAAAAATCTTTCCCTTTGTTAGTAAACGCGATAACTTTTGCGCAAACCAATCAAAATACGCTTTTTGCGATTTTTTTTACCAAACATATGTAGCATAAAACAAATTGGCCGAAAATGTTAAAATATTTTGATTTTTACATTTCTTTTTTGGGAATTTCATATAAAAAAATTTGAAAAATATTATTTTTGCAAAATTGACGCTCTTTTTTTGTTTATAGCGCATAATCAAAAAATCGCACAGGTGATCAAATACCACCAAAAGAAAGCTCTGTTTGTGAGAAAAAAAGGACGTCAAATTCGTTTAGGTACAGCGTCGCATGACCGCGCAATTGTCCGTTAAAGTAACGCAGTAAAAAATCTCAAAAAAAAACCCTGGTCAGGAAGGGGGTAAAATCTTCCGGGGCTTAAGTGGTTAAACAAATGTAGGATCAGGCTGCAACATATCAAAAAAACTGAAGGGATATGAATACTTTATACGCACTGTATATACACACAGTATACTGTAGGCATATCCATATGAAGTAGCAGCAGGCAGTACTTCTAACAAAACACTAGATGGCAGTATTGTATGTGTCTGGCTTTAGATCTCAGTTATTTTAGTAATGCTTTCTGTCAATCTGGATTATTCTTCTGTAAACAGGGGCAACAGAATTCAGATTTCTCAGTTATGTCAGTGAACGATGAATTCTAGCTGTTTTGGGTCATAGCACTTTTAGCAGGCCGCTCTTTGTCACCTAAATTAAAGTTCAGAATAATTGATGTTTATCATACTTAAGCATATCTAAACTCAAGAACAAAAATTTAATATATTGCAGTTTACTGGTCCTTAGAGGTGGTGGCTGCATTCATAGTCACATCGTTTTTGAGGTTGAAAAAAGACATCAGTCCATCCAGTTCAACCTATGATGTGTGTGTGTGTGTTTGCTGTTAACCGTACATTGTATACCCCTGTATGTTGTACATTGTATACCCCTGTATGTTGTGGTCTTTAAGGTGCCCATCTAATAGTTTTTTGAAACTATCGATGCTCCCTGCTGATATGACTGCTTGTGGAAGAGAATTCCACATCCTTACTGCTCTGACAGTGAAGAACCCCTTACATATTTTAAGGTTAAACCGTTTTTCCTCTAGTTTTAGTGAGTGCCCACGTGTCTTATTGTATTCCCTTTCTCTAAATAGTTTGTTCCCTATGCTAGGGTCATCACCAGTACAGTATTTGTACATTGATATCATATCCCCCTCAATCGTCTCTTCTCCAGAGAGAATAAGTTCAGTGCTTGTAGTCTTTCCTCATAGCTGCTGTCCTCCATTCCCCCAATTATTTTTGTTGCCCTTCTCTGGACTCTCTCCAGTTCCAGCACATCCTTCCTGAAGACCGGTGCCCAGAACTGGACAGCATACTCCAGATGTGGCCAGACCAGAGTCTTGTAGAGCGGAAGAGTAATCTCTTTATTTCTGGAGTGAATCGCTTTTTTTATACATGCCAGTATTCTGTTGGCTTTGCTTGCAGCGGCTTGGCATTGCATGCCACTGCCAAGCCTGTTGTCTACCAGTACCCCCAGGTCCTTTTCCATCCTAGACTCACCCAGAGGTGAGTAGTTTGCTTCCGTGTTTCTGATGCCCAAGTGCATTACTTTACATTTTTCAACATTAAACCTCATCTGCCATGTAGTTGCCCACCCCATTATTTTGTTCAGGTCCGCTCGTAAGGTTTACACATCCTGTATAGAAGATATTGGCATGCTTAGTTTAGTATCATCAGCAAATACCGAGATTGTACTAGATATCCCCTCCTCTAGATCATTTATGAATAAATTAAACAGGATTGGTCCCAGGACAGAACCTTGGGGGACCCCACTTTCCACACCCACCCAATTTGAGTAGTCCCCATTTATCACCGTTTTTTAGGTGTTTTTTTTCAGGGTTTTTTCACTTTATTTTTACCTGGTGATTGGATTAGCGTTGTCACCCTGGGACAGAAAGTATGTTTCCAGGACTACATAACACCTCTCTATATCCCCAACTCCAGAGCATTGGTAGAGGGCCAACAGAGCTGTAAAGGGCCAACAAGTCCCTTTTAGGCAACGTACCTGATGTGCAATGTGCTGCAATGCCATTCATTGTATATGGCACCCCATAGCATTGTACAATAGAGCCCAATGCATTGCAACATACCACAACGCAAGTACTGTGCACTGTGGTGCACTGTATTTTGAAAAAAAGTGTAATGCATGTTTTTTGATCGGTGGTGGGGGGTTGACAGCCTATTTATAATACATTTGCTGCTTTATCGTGCGCAGCGTAACTCACCCAATTATGTGCATTAGCACACTGCAACAATATACTGTAGAGTAAATGGGCACTTACAGGATTCTTTGATTGGGAGGGCTTTTAAGCCATTTACCTGGGTGTGTTGGAGTTCTGCCTGGAGGTCAATGAATGTGGGAGGTTCCTGGGGGCAGAGCCTGGACTGTGGACATTAAGTTCGGGAAAAGTGCAAGTGAAGGAATACTCTTTGAGGAATGAAAGGCTCTGGCCATGGTAAAGCTGAATTTCAGGGAAAGAAAAAAGTCCTCAACTGCAGTGGGGCCACCAAACAGCAAGGTTTAAATGCTTGTTTAGGGTCTAGGGGGAACAGGAAAAGCACTTTATTTACCCAATCCTGCTTTCCCACAGACTAGTATTTAACCCTTGTAGTACAGGGGCAGCACCACTGCATGGAAGGATTTATACTTTCCCTGGAACTGGGCAATAAGGAGTTGGTGTCTGGTAAGCGCCATCACTGGGCCTGGGAGTGGAATTGCATTACACAGTGTGATATATTTCAAGCATTTATTTATTTAAATTTTAAAGATTATAGCTAGTGAAAACCCAAAATTCAGTATTTCAGAAAATTAGAATATTACATAAGACCAATAAAAAATAGGATTTTTATTACAGAAATGTTGGCTTACTGAAAAGTATGTCCATGTACAGTATAGTATGTACTCGAAACTTGGTTAGGGCTTCTTTTGCATGAAATTCTGCATCAATGCAGCGTGGCATGGAGGTGATCAGCCTGTGGTACTGCTGAGGTGGTATGGAAGCCCAGGTTGCTTTGATAGCGGCCTTCAGCTCATCTGCATTGTTGGGTCTGGTGTCTCTCATCTTTCTCTTGACACTACTCCACAGATTGGGGGTTTGGGTCAGGCGAGAGTACTGGCCAATCAAGCACAGTGATACCATGATCATTAAACCAGATATTGGTACTTTTGGCAGTGTGGGAAAATGAAATCAGCATCTCCATAAAGCTGGTCAGCAGAGGGAAGCATGAAGTGCTCTAGAATTTTCTGGTAGAGGGCTGCTGACTTTGGACACGTTAAAACACAGTGGACCAACACCAGAAGATGACATGGCTCTCCAAATCTTGACAGACTGTGGACACTATTACATTTCATTTGGAAATCAAGGTCCCAGAGTCTGGAGGAAGAGGCACAGAATCCAAGTTGCATGAGGCTCAGTTTGATGTTTCCAGTAGGGAGCCACATCATCTGCTGATGTTGGTCCACTGTGTTTTAGCAAGTCCAAAGTCAGCTCAGCCCTCTACTGGGAAATTCTGAGCACTTCATCCTTCCCTCTGCTGACCAGCTTTATGGAGATGCTGATTTCATTTTCCAGCAGGACTTGGCACCGCCCACACTGCCAAAACTACCAATACCTGGTTTCACGATCATGGTATCACTATGTTCGATTGGCCAGCAAACTCACCTGGACATGGGCATGCTTTTCACTAAGCCAACATTTCTGTATTAAAAAATCCTTTTTTATTGCTTTATTTGTAATATTTGTAATATAGTAATTTTCTATAAATACAGAATTTTGGGTTTTCACTAGGTGTAAGCCATAATCATTAAAAGAAAGAAATGCTTTAACCACTTGCCTACTGTGCACTTAAACACCCTTCCCATCCAGGCCAATTTTCAGCTTTCAGCGCTGTCACACTTTGACTGACAATTGCGCGGTTATGCTACACTGTACCCATTTGAAATTTTTATCATTTTTTTCACACAAATAGAGCTTTCTTTTGGTGGTATTTAATCATCTCTGGGTTTTTTATTTTTTACAAAAAAAAAAGAATAACGACAGAAAATTTTGAAAAAAAAAAAAAAGTTTTTCTTATTTTCTGTGAGTAAATTTTGAAAATAAATTTTTCTCCTTCACTGAAGGGCGCTGATGAGGCGGCACTGATGGGCACTGATAGGCTACACTGATGGGCACTGATGAGGTGGCACTTATGGGCACTGATGAGGTGGCACTTATGGGCACTGATGAGGAGGTACTAATATGCCGCAATGATGAGCACTGATAGGCGGCACTAATAGGTGGCACTGATAGGCGGCACTGATGAGCACTGATAGGCGGCACTGATGAGCACTGATAGGCGGCACTGCTGGGCACTGAGAGGTGGCACTGCTGGGCACTGAGGTGGCACTGCTGGGCGCTGAGAGGCGGCACTGGCGGGCGGCACTGCTGGGCACTGAGAGGCGGCACTGATGGGCACTGGCGGATGGCACTGATGGACACTGACGGGTGGCACTGATGGGCAGCACTGATGAGCACTGATGGGCAGCACCATCAGTGCCCACACTCAGTGCCCATAGTGCTGCCAGTCAGTGCTTATCAGTGCCTAGATGAGCAGGCACTGATGGGCACTGACTGGCAGCACTATGGGCACTGATTGTGGGCATTGATGGAGGACACTGATGGCGGGCACTGTGGGCACTGATGGGGGGGCACTGTGTATGTTTTTTACCTTGTAGTAATCAGGGCACTGGTGATCAGTGCCCTGATTACATGTCTCTTTGTCCCTGGCGCTGTGCAGCTCTCCCTCCTTCCTCACACTGCAGGCTCCGTGTGAGGAAGGAGCGCCGGCGATGAGAGATGATCTCATATGTTTACATATGAGATCATCTCTCATTGGATGATCCGATCACGTGGTGAATGGCCGCTGTGATTGGCCATTCACCACGATCTGTGATCGGCCGTGTCCAAGGGACACGGCCGACACAGATTCTCCCCGCTGCGCGCTCGCGGGAGCGCGCGGGGGGGCGTGTCACTGGGAGCCCGTTTAAAAACGGCCTCCCGAAAATTCGAGTCCGCGCTGCAGCCGTATATAGGCTGTAGCGCGGATGGGAAGTAGTTAAACATATAATACTCTGTGTGTAATGCATCTATATATATATATATATATATATATATATATATATATATATATAACATAATATCAAAAAGTCTCTAGACTAGTTTTGTAACACGCCAACAGATGGCAGCACAAGGCTGCACGTACAGTCACTGGGGAGCACCGACCCCGACCTTCATAAGTCAGTGTGCCAAAAGACATCGTCCTGTGTACATCGGGAGCTGTGCAACTGGTGCTATTGAGACCACAAGAGTTACTGCGTCTTCTTTTTTATCATGGACAGCAAGTTAGAGCAAAGACCAAACATGAAATTCTATGTGAAACTGGGGAAATTTGTCACAGAGACATTTTGACATGAGTCCTCAAGTTTACAGCGGTGCTGCAATGAGTCGTTTGAGGTGTTTTGAATGGCATGTGCCCTTCAACAGCAGAAGAACATCACTGGAAGACGATGAGAGATCAGGATGACCTTCAACAAGCTCAAACCCCAACAATGTCAAAACCATTCGGCAACTTGTGCATGATGGTCGACGGAGAACAATCGCATGTGCCACTCAAAACAGTTTCACGAAGAATTTTACGCTTGTTCTTTGTTCTGAATTGCTGTCCATGATGAAATTCAGATATGGTAACACACGTGGCCAGAATAGCACCAGTTGCACAGCTCCCGATGTACACAGTCTTTTGGCACGCTGACTTATGAAGGTCAGTGCTCCCTGTGACTTAATTGTCTATGATTTCTTATTGATCGAGCATTACTACATGCAGCTACAGTGCCTTGCGAAAGTATTCGCCCCCCTTGAACTTTTCGACCTTTTGCCACATTTCAGGCTTCAAACATAAAGATATAAAACTGTAATGTTTTGTGAAGAATCAACAACAAGTGGGACACACTCATGAAGTGGAACGAAATTTATTGGATATTTCAAACTTTTTTAACAAATAAAAAAACTGAAAAATTGGGCGTACAAAATTATTCAGCCCCCTTAAGTTTGTAGCGCCACCTTTTGCTGCGATTACAGCTGTAAGTCGCTTGGGGTATGTCTCTATCATATTTTGCCCATTCCTCCTTGCAAAACAGCTCGAGCTCAGTGAGGTTGGATGGAGAGCTTTTGTGAACAGCAGTTTTCAGTTCTTTCCACAGATTCTCGATTGGATTCAGGTCTGGACTTTGACTTGGCCATTCTAACACCTGGATATGTTTATTTGTGAACCATTCCATCGTAGATTTTGCTTTATGTTTTGGATCATTGTCTTGTTGGAAGACAAATCTCCGTCCCAGTCTCAGGTCTTTTGCTGACTCCATCAGGTTTTCTTCCAGAATGGTCCTGTATTTTGCTCCATCCATCTTCCCATCAATTTTAACCATCTTCCCTGTCCCTGCTGAAGAAAAGCAGGCCCAAACCATGATGCTGCCACCACCATGTTTGACAGTGGGGATGGTGTGTTCAGGGTGATGAGCTGTGTTGCTTTTACACCAAACATAACGTTTTGCATTGTTGCCAAAAAGTTCGATTTTGGTTTCATCTGACCAGAGAACCTTCTTCCACATGTTTGGTGTGTCTCCCAGGTGGCTTGTGGCAAACTTTAAACAAAACTTTTTATGGATATCTTTAAGAAATGGCTTTCTTCTTGCCACTCTTCCATAAAGGCCAGATTTGTGCAGTATACGACTGATTGTTGTCCTATGGACAGAGTCTCCCACCTCAGCTGTAGATCTCTGCAGTTCATCCAGAGTGATCATGGACCTCTTGGCTGCATCTCTGATCAGTCTTCTCCTTGTATGAGCTGAAAGTTTAGAGGGACGGCCAGGTCTTCGTAGATTTGCAGTGGTCTGATACTCCTTCCATTTCAATATTATCGCTTGCACAGTACTCCTTGGGATGTTTAAAGCTTGGGAAATCTTTTTGTATCCAAATCCGGCTTTAAACTTCTCCACAACAGTATCTCGGACCTGCCTGGTGTGTTCCTTGTTCTTCATGATGCTCTCTGCGCTTTAAACGGACCTCTGAGACTATCACAGTGCAGGTGCATTTATACGGAGACTTGATTACACACAGGTGGATTCTATTTATCATCATTAGTCATTTAGGTCAACATTGCATCATTCAGAGATCCTCACTGAACTTCTGGAGAGAGTTTGCTGCACTGAAAGTAAAGGGGCTGAATAATTTTGCACGCCCAATTTTTCAGTTTTTTATTTGTTAAAAAAGTTTGAAATATCCAATAAATTTCATTCTACTTAATGATTGTGTCCCACTTGTTGTTAATTCTTCACAAAAAAATGACAGTTTTATATCTTTATGTTAGAAGCCTGAAATGTGGCAAAAGGTCGCAAAGTTCAAGGGGGCCGAATACTTTGGCAAGGCACTGTATATAAAGCAAAACTTTTTTTGTAGTTTTGAATAGAGTGGAGAGGGGATTAGAACCCCTAGCAGGTTTTTATTGTTGTCTGCGTCCTCGTTAAGGAGATTCACCACCTCTACTTGCTCTGTTGTCTGTTATCACTAAGAGTGAATGAAAGTCCCAAAGTTTGGTATATCCCCAGAACAGGAATAGAGGGGAAAATCATCCAATGGGGAAACTTGTTCTGGTCACAACCAGGGATTCCCTCATTTCGGAGGGATTTCCTCTCACTTCCTATTTTGGCTATGGGACAGGAAGCGAAGGGAAATCCTCAATGGGATACAGATGGCAACAAAAAAAAAAACAGATGAAAAAATTGCCTTCTACTGTAAATCGCTAGTGATTAATCGCTGGCACATTTATTAGAATACTTGCACTTTTAAAAATTGGTCATGTACGCCCAGACTCAGTTGAGTGACTGATAGTTACTATGAGGTTAGTTTACTAAATGCAAATGGACTGTGCAATTTTGCAAGTGCTGTTGCTGCAGAGCTTAGTAAATGAGGGGAAGCTCTAGTGACTTCCATTATCCAATCACATTCAAGCAAAAATTCAGTTTTTTTTCTTATTGGGTATTCATTGCAATGTGAAGCTTCACCTCATTTACTAAGCTCTGGAGCAGCTGCACTTGCAAAGTGCACCGTCTATTTGCCTTTAGTAAATCCATCCCATTGCTATATTTCAAATGCAAATATAATAACCTTCCTGCATGTGTACAGCAGCAGCACTAGAGGGCACTCAATATACAGATACAGGTACTGTAGATGATTTTTTATATTGTAATAGAAGGTTGCATGCTGTACAGTTAACTTACAGGTCATTAAAATTTACTATTTGCAACCATTTTCGATTTCTTACTTTACAGACTCAGTTATGCTAGAAAAGTGGGGTGGTGTTCAAAATAAGAACTCTACAGATTAAGATTTGCATATAATGGTTACAAACTTGTACAGCAACATAACAGTACCTCCATATATGTCACTAAGGCCCCTTTTACACTGGGGCCTACGTTTGGCGGACTCAGCTTGCTCAGCGGGGGATCGCTCCACTGATCCTGGCTGAGCCGGTGGATCACAGGTCCATCTCTGCTCACTGTGCAGAGCAGACGTGGACACAGTTCCGCTCTCCTCTAAGGGAAAGGGGGTGAAAACAGACCACCTGTCCATTTTCATCCAATCATACCCAATCCGATCTGCCAGACGGATGGAAAACAGGACCACCATCCGTCAAGATTTTGGGGCAGGATCAGGTCGGATAGCGGCGGATGTCAGCGGACATTTCAACGTTCCCAGGGGCAGGTCCAAGGGGAGGGGGCAACAGGGAAATTGCCCCCACCCCCCGAGAAAATAGTGAGCCCGCCAGTAGGGGGGGTGGGAAGGTTGGTGAGCGGGCTGATGGACAGGCAGGGATTGGGAGTGACATCATCTCTCACTGCCTGCCCTGAATCAGTGCTTTTCAGCTTGTGACAGAGCACCACTCTCACTGTGCAGCCGTGGGCAGCAGAAAGATTACATTATCTCTCACTGCGTGCCTTCACTCTGGGACACAGCCACTGGCAAGTAACAATCCGCTCTAGGTGGCAAGTGACTTGGCAAGTGACAAGCTGCATCTGATGGCAGGCGACATGGCACGTGACAAGCTGCATCTGATGGCAGATGACATGGCAAGTGACAATCTCCATCTGGTGGCAAGTAACGTGGCAAAAGACAAGCTGCATCTGGTGGCAGGTGACGGGGCAAGTGACAAGCTGCATCTGGTGGTAGGGGCCGTGGCAAGTGACAAGATGCATCTGGTGGCAAGTAACATGGCAAGTGACAAGCTGCATCTGGTGGTAGGCGACGTGGCAAGTGACACACTCAGGGCTCCCACTGATTCTGCATTATGGTGAGTTGAAATATTTAATTTTATATTACAATGTAATAATAGAAATAATGCGCTTCAATTATCCTGACACCATATCAGCCATTGTGCCGTGACGATTGAAGCGCCAATACCAGTCATTGCCCCGAAAAAATTGCCTGTGCCCCTCCCGAGGCTAGACTGTGGATTCTCCCCTGGCAGCTCTATAGAGGAGAATGCAAGGTCCGATCAGGTCCGCCTGAAACAGCCTGTGTGAAAGGGGCCTTACAGGAAACATTTGTTTGTCCATTTGTGCCTAGTATGCTGCAAGTAAGCAGTTCTGAATTGGGTAAACTATCTCCCATGGCGATGTACAGATGTTCAGTGCTGTATAAAGAGTTTTCTTGGAGTTAATCACTGTACCAAAAACGTGTGTATGACAGGCAGAGTCCAATTCAAACCTGCTCAGAACTAAAGCTCAGTTGGAGTAAAAACTGCTTCTGGGTTTGATAAAATAAGGGCCCATGAACACTAAGGCTCAGTTCACACTACCGCGACCTAAAAGTCGTGTGACTTACGGTGCGACTTGACCAGGCAACTTCCTGGCAATTTGCTGGCGATTTGAGTACTACTTGATGCAACTTTGAAACAACTTTCAGGGAATACCTGGGTAATCTTGCTGTAATGTCGGATCCAAATCACATCACTATAGATAAGGATCAGACTTGGAGGAGACTTCCATTAAAGTCTATGGGCACAAGTTGGGAAAAGTCGCCATAAAGTAGTAGAAGAACCTTTTCCAAAGTCAGAGCGACTTCAGTAGCGCTAATTAAGACAACTCTTATTGACTAACATGGAATTTCACATGTCACGTGACTTGAGGTCAGATCCCAAGTCGTGGCAATGTCAACCGAGCCTAAGTGGTCCATTTATACAAAAGTTCCTTGGATGCATGTCAGCCAGCACAAATTATTACTGTATTTTGATTAATAAGTTTTTTTCCTATGATCATCAACTGCATCCAGTGGCCAGAATACAATATTATCCTGATTAAGGTCCTGCTCTTAGGTTAGTACTCACAAGTCTTTAAATAGTTGGATGCCTCCCTCTTGCATCAAGCAGTCATTTGTAAAGTGGTCCCCTTCTTTAGCATCAGAGATTTCTTTGAATGGGTAGGCCCCTCCAGCTTTGTGTCTGCTGGGACCTTATTGAGCTTCCTGACAGGTGTCAACCAAGTGGCCTGGGAGGGCAATAGACCCCCCAGGCTGGGTGCTTCTCCTACTGGAAGAGGAGCCTAGACTGCTCCAGTCCCCTTCAGGGCACACTTCCCCTGGAATTGGCTGGGACTTCATAAATCATAAGATTGCTTACTAAGCCTGCTCCACTCCTATGTTCTGGAACTTTCTAGAAAGCAGGGAGAAGCAATCAGGCATGCAGCATGCGGAATCCTGATGAGCCCAAAACAATCAAACACTCCTCTACTGACTACAGAAGAGCACAAAAGAAATAAGATTACCTGTGTAGCGCTACCCCCGCAGGAGTCGCTGGTTGAAGTGGGTCCTCTGTTCTTACCCTGACCTCTACAAAGACCTCTGTACCTCTGACATTCTGGGTATACCCGTCAACAGACACAAATTGACAAGGTTTGGTACATGCCTCAGGGTCACCCTGAAATGAGACTCGAGACCTTGGAGTAAGATAAGTTATATTAGAAACATGAGTAGTCAAAAATAACAGGAAGTCACAATGCAGTACATGTTTTAGCATATACAGTTTCAAATATAATCAATGCAGTAGGAGTGCCTCCTTAGGTTTTGATAAAGCTGCATAAACTAAAGCTTTCCCCACTGGAAATGAACAACATAAGGCGATGGTGAATTTGGTATCAATAGAACAATGACTAAAGGCTCGTACACACTTGACGAAAATTGGACAAAACATCCTCCGATTTTCTCTCTCTTGCTCAGCGGTCATAACCGTTTTTAGTTGACAGTGCATGAATATTCACGAAATTTCTCATCCGTTTATTTTTTTATTTTTTGGGACATTTGTTCCTAGACATCCGGGTTGTCAGCAACTTCAGATCATGCGCAGTCTTTCGTATCTGATTTTTCGCGGATGTAGTGCATACACATTAAACAAAAATTGGTCGTCTGGGGTTGGACGATAAAAATTTTGGTGTTTGTCCCTCCGTTTTTTTTAGTTGAAAATGTCAGCATCGGCTGCTGAAAGTTGTGTACACACTAGCCGAAAATCGTACGATTTTACCTCGGATGGCAATTTTCGGCAGATTTTCTACTAGTGTGTACCCCACTTAAGTCGCCTAGAGTAGGGCCTAAGCTACAATGCAATGACGGTACAATCACTATAAACTCTTGACCAAAAAGTGCTCTAATGCAGTCTTGAAAGTAAATCTTCGGCCAGCCACGTTGGAGCTCTTGAAGAAGTTTAAGAAATAAAATGTTTTCTGTAATAAAGAAATGGTTGTAGAACACTGAGTTCCCAAGGGCACTGAGTGGCAAAGTGTCCAGCAAGGGGTTAATTATATTATGAGATGTATCTCGGATGTTCAGGGTTAAAATTCTAAACAGCAGGATTGTTGCAGAACATCAAAGGATAGCTGGTAGTGCCTTTAAAGCGGAGTTCCGGGCAGAGAATCGTTTTTTTTTTGAACATACCCCCGGGACAGTCAGGGCTAGCACATTCCACAATGGCTAGCCTCTGATCTGTCCCGGTTCGCACTTACCTTTTAGAAGAAATACTTACTTAGAAGTTTTCTTCCACAGCGTTTCCATCTCTGTTGTGGGCAGCTGAAGCCGGCGCGGTCCTCTTCTCCGTCTTCTTCCGAGTCTTCGTGTCCCAGAATGCGCTGCACCGGCCCCTCTCGTCACTTCCGGTGCGGCGCCGCATTCCTAAACAGCTTCTGGGCATGCCCAGAAGCTGTTTAGCAGGGGAATGCGGCGTCGCCCAGAAATGACGAGCGGGGCCGGTGCGGCGCATTGATTCCTGGGAGCTATGACGTTTAGCTCCCAGGAATCATCGCGAGGCAGGAAGTGACGGGGTGAGCCGCGGCGCTGGAGGAGGAAGCTGTCATAGGTGAGTATTTACGATCGTCAATAAAAAGGTGAGTAAACAAAAAAAAAAAAAAAAACTATCCAATTCCTTTTCAGGTGCGGCATACCTAGCGGAGGGGCACAAAAAAAAAAAATCTTTTTTGTGCCCGGAACTCCGCTTTAACCACTTTACCACTAGAGGATTTTGCTGTCTTATGTCTGGGCGCTGTGCGACTTTAACTGACAATTGCGCGGTCGTGCGATGCCATACCCAAACGAAATTTACGTTCTTTTTTTACCACAAACAGAGCTTTCTTTTGGTGGTATTTGAGCACCTGTGCGATTTTTACTTTTTGCGCTATAAACAAAAAAAGAGCGTAGATTTTGAAAAAACAACAATATTTTTCAAATTGTTTTATATGAAATTCCCCCCAAAAAAATGTAAAAATCAAAATTTTTTTTAATTTTTGGCCAATTTGTTTTCTGCTACCTATGTTTGGTAAAAAAAATTCACAATAAGCGTATTTTGATTGGTTTGCGCAAAAGTTATTGCGTTTACTAACTAAGGGAAAGATTTCTATCATTTTTGGTGTTTTTTTTTTTAACAAGTAATGGCGGCGATCTGCAATTTTTTTTGCGGGACTGCGACATTGCGGCGGACAGATCGGACCCTTGACTGACATTTTTGACACTTTTGGGGTTACCAGTGACATTACTACAGTATTCAGTGCTATATATATGCACTGTTACTGTAAAAATGACACTGGCAGGGAAGGGGTTAATTTTATTGGAGAGGGAGGGGTTAATATATGCCTGGTGCTTACTGACGTGTGTGGGGGGAGGTGACTGAGTGACACAAGGACAGATCCAGGGTTCAGCTATGCTGAACCCTGCAATCTGACCCTGCCTGTCACTTAGGAGATCCGCCTGCTTGTGTTTACACAAGCGGGCGGATCTCCACACTAGATCCCCGACGATCGGGGAAGAGCAGCGGCTATCGCCGCTGCTCCTCCCCTGGCCCGACTCCCGCTGTGTACCTCTGCAGTATTCAGGCAGCAATACCTCTGCGATACAGCAACAGCCTTTAGATAGACTCAGCGGCATCACAGCAGAAATCAGCAGGTTTGGATCTCCAGCACTAGACCTCAGGATGATGGCTGGCTCCCGCACACGCTGAGATGGACACAGACTTGTCTTAGCAGATGGCAGCAGCTTCACCAGTTCTCCAGAACTGACAGGCACTGTCTATACTGTAATGCACAGTCTGCTCCTTGATCTTTCTCCCTGTCTCTCTCCCAGACAGGGCCTGCACTTCATCCCACACCAGTCTCCTTTCCCAGACTCCCCTCTGGCTTCCCGGGTTTTCTAATTTCTATAACCCCCTCCCATACAACAGCAGGCTGATCTTTGAAGTTCTTTTGGGTTGGTTTACCATTGGAGTTCTTTCTGGCTGAAACCACAACTCCCAAAATGCAATCCTCTTAACTGATGATTAATCCAAGTTCATAGAGCTCCATCTTGTGGCAGAAAAAAAATAACTTCTTGCAATAAAGATTAACTATGATAATGCATTAGTAAACCTGCACCTTTCAGTTACAATGAGCATTGTTACACCTGACAGCCTAGCAGCTAACTAGGAGGGTGCATCACCATTGTATGATCAGCTTTAGGCTGTGCACTATTTTATTTCCTGTTGTCGGCTGTACAGCTGTTTCTTATTTATTGTTCTGCATGTGTAGGATGCATAGAGCTGCTTCCCAGACCTGACTTCATACTCCCTGTGGGGTTAATGTTAATGCACTGCAGAAGATTTTATGCATGAATCTTTTATTATTTTCATTAACCCACTAAATGCCAGCCCTCCCTGATGCTGGACTGTACTCCATGGCTCTTCAGCTACCGGCCAAGTTACCCATTTATACCACTTCACTGCAGTAACACTATACCTCCCAACTTTTTGAGATGGAAATGAGGGACACCTATTATCAAAAGTATGTAGGCATAGGACACACCCCTTGCCACGCCCCCTTAAAGGAGAATTATATATATTTTTTAAATGATTGGTTAAACTCAGGAGAGCTTTTTTTTTTTTTTTTTTTTTTTTTTTTTACCACTACTATTCCTTTATGCTAGCTTTTGACATTTACAAATGCAGCAGTTTAGAACTTTTAGCACTTTTAAGCACTGGTAAAACACTTTTGCGTTGACAAATAGTGCATTATATATACAACTATAGAGATCAGACAAAAAATGAGGAAAGAGGGACAGAGGAATATTATTCCAAATCAGGGACAGTCCCTCGATATCAGGGACAGTTGAGAGCTATGTTACTCATGTTGGTACAATGTGGCGCCGTTCATGCTGTGCTACTGAAAACTGAAAACGCTGCATGCTTTTATTTTGATGCAGGATTAGGAAGCACATTCAACTCAATTGGATGAGTTTGGTCACTTGCAAAGTAAAGGCATAATGTGTTAGTACGCATCGCATACTAGCACATTATGTGAAAGTTACCTGCAAACGAAGCCGTCGTCGTCCCCGCTGGAAGCCGCATCCATTTTCGCCCGTCTTTCTTCCGGATCTGCAGACTCTGGCTGTGTGACTGGCTGGAGCCGTGTGATGTCACTCCCATGCCTGTGCACGGGAGCAACCAGTCATGGCACAGGGCCCTGAAGAAACGGCATGGGGGGGCCATTCCTTCAGGGCGCATGCACCAATGACATCATCAGCGCATGCACCAATGACATCATCAGCGCAGTATACAGTAAATATTTTCTAAACAGTGCAAGTTTAGGAGATATTTACAGTATCTATAGGTAAGCCTTATTATAGGGTTACCCATAGGTTCAAACATTAGAGGGAAGTTTACTTCCTCTTTAACTTGCATCCATGCGATAATTCAGCCGGACCATGTGAACCCACATTAGTGTGCATTAGTTAGCACACATACTACAAAATCAACTAACAATAATTGAAAGTACTGGCTGCTTTGTACAAGGCAGGTACACAGCTTGCTTACTGAGTCATGAAGGTGTCAGTCTTGTGTATGGCAGCCGTTACTAATGTTCCACATTCTAGCCCATGTATGCCTATTACTTAGCGGAGTCAATGAGGGAATGATGTTCTGGTGTAAAAAGACAGATATCACAGCGGGGTATTGTAATAGTGGAGAGAAGGCGGCTGGCATACAGCAACTACCTGTCACATTCAGCAATGAACCTCCTGGCATGAGTGGGGGAGGGGAGACAGGTAAGGATAACAAAAATGTTATAAATTGTTTGATACAAAAAATGAAATGAAACAGAAGGTTAGAAGAAATGGGAAGAGATAGGGGAGCTACATATTTAGCTATAAAGGTAGAAAGAGTGCAGGGGAAAACAGAAATAGTGCAGTGTAGGGTACAACATAACATACAGGGTGGAGTAATATGCAGTGCAGAATATATTGTAGCATAGTGTACAGAGTGGAAAGATCTTCAGTGCAGAACCAGGGGCAGGAGAATGGAGAGGGGGAGAGGGGCAGCCACCCTGGGAGCAGCACTGCCATGCCAGCTACGGTTCTCTCATCGTATGCATGCTTCACATCAGTGGCTGGCAACCAGCGGGTTGTGGCTTTACGTCTGCTCTGACGACGCTCTCCGTTGAAGTCCTCTGACGAAACGCGTTAGTGCAGTGATTTGCGCGGTCACCCAGGCAACGGCACGCTGCACAGCCATGAGGATCGGGAGCTTCTGGAACGCTGACGACCGATCGGGAGACTGGTAAGCGACCAGCAGAGACCGTGGTGCCTACTTTGTTCGTTTATATGCTGCTTTTTGATCTATTGAATGTGAGTGTAATGGGTGAGGGGGGGAGAAGTTAATAAAGTGCATGTTTTATCAAAGCAATTTCGCCCTATGTGCGATTTTTACTCCCTCCTATGCACTACACTTCCGAGGATATCGCAGCTGTGAGCAGGTCTCACAAGGATCTGAGCATTCGGATGGTCCGGAGATCACTATATAACTATACCGGCGTTATTCACAGATATATCTGGTAAGAGTGTATATTTAGGTGTCTTGCACGCGGTGAGGTGGAGGGACATACCAAACATTCGTCTTCTGCACTGAAATATAATTACCACTGCGATCCTGCATGAAGCCCTGTTGGTGATGGACTAATCTTACCACGGACTTGATTTTATCTGTTTTATCCATTTATCCATTTATGAGAGATTTATGGTTTTATGATAAACATCTTAAGGTCATTTTTTAGACTAAGGTTTTTAGTCATAGCGCTGCTTGTGCTTATTGATTCATGGTTTTAATATTTTGAGTTTAATATGCACCTCTTTTATTGCTCTGACAGCTACTGCTGTCACACAGCCCTCCAGCACTCTCTGCCCCAGCCGACATGAAATGCACTCTATTCATGCGCAACCACATCCCAGCTTTAATAAAGCAAATGATTGGCCTCAGCGGGCTTTGACCATCACTCAGCCAATCCAGGCTCTGGAAAGATCCTGACTTTAACGCCGGGATCCACCCAGATTCCTGACCGGCAGTTGGCTCAGCCTCTTGGCAAGCCCCTGAGGGCCTGGGCCAACTTCTCTCCTCCCCTCCACAGCCCGGTGCTCTAGTGAGTGCTGAAGAGACAGAGCAAAGAGCTGTGCTGTTGTGTTTTGACAGGGGGATTGCCCCCCGCCAGAACACTCCAGTCAGTGCTTTCAGCCATTGGCTGAGAACACTGATCAGGAGCCAGTCAGCTGCTGGTTTTCCAGCATGCTCATCTGACCGAAGCTGGTCAAACAGGCGTCTTCTGTCGGATTGGGTGCCATACACACGAAATGAAAGGCGGACGGTTTTAATTGAACCAGCCATTGTCTCCCAACATTCAGCCTGTGTGTACTAGGCTTTGAAGTGGACAGAGTAGGAGTAGGAGATAGCTGGACAGATTGGGGTAAGGAGTTCCAGAGGATGGGAGAGGTGCTAGAGAAGTCCTGGAGACGAGCATGGGAGGAGGAGACAAGGAAGCAACAGAGCAAGTGGTCTTGGGAGGAGCAAAGAAGACAAACAAACAAGTTTGTTTTTTTGGAGACAAGATTGGTGATGTAGCTCGGGGCAGAAATGTAAATGGATTTGTATGTTATTTTGGTAATATTTTGAATTTTAATTATTTGGCAATGGGAAGCCAGTGGAGGAATTGGCAAAGAGGGGTGGTGGATACTGAGCGGTTGGTAAGGTGGAGTCTGGCAGCAGCATTCATGAAAGACTGAAGAAGGAAAAGCCTGCAGAATGGTAGGCCTTAGAGAAGGGAGTTACAATAATCAAGGCGTGAGATAGTGGGGAGGGAATACGTTGCTTAGTGGTTTCAATGGTAAAAAAAGAGGCATATTTTGGAGATGAAGTCTACAAGATTTTGATAGTGATTGGGTTTGGGGCTGAAAGGATAGGTCAGAGTCCAGGATTATATCTAGTACCCTGGCATGAAGGGAGGGATTGATGGTTGCATTATTGATCTTGATGGAGAAATCAGGGGAGGGGGTATGGGCAGGAGGGAATAATATGATCTCAATTTTAGAAAGATTGAGTTTAAGGAAGTGGTGTGACATCCATGCAGGGCCGGTACAAGAATTTTTGACACCCTAGGCGAAATCTAATTTTGCCCCCCCCCCCCCCCCCGGCTCTGCCCCTGACTGCATCCCCTTTCCCCTGCCCAGCCCTCAGCTAGGTACTGAGTGCAGGGTTGAGAGGTACGCTAGGTACTGAGTGCAGGGTTAAGGGGAGAGGAGGGAAGTGAGAGAGACCCCTGCACTGTCTGCAGCCACTGTCTGTGGGAAGGTGTGTGTGACACAGACAGTGCAGTACCTTCCATACCAGCAGTGGGCAGGTCCCATTCTCGTAGCTGGGTGAGGACAGGTCATGGAGCTGCTTCTTCCAGGGGATCTGTTTGCAGGCAGATGCAGCTGTCTCCGGCTGCCTGCACTTCCCTCCCATCCTTGTTCTTCGGCCCCCGGCAGCCTGTCCATCGGTCCTATGAGATCCCGCCCTCGCTGCTCTTCCTCCCCGCCGCCACTGCCTCCTGAAGCCAGGTGCTGTCCCGCTCCCCGCACCCCGCACCTGCTGCCACCTGACTCAATGCTCGTCCAGGGCAGCACCCAATTGGTCAGTCTTTCCTGGACCACAGAGTGCCAGTGGGGGGAGGCAGAGTGAGCAGCTCTGAGAGGGAGCTGCAGGGAGAAGTGTACAGCCAGCGTGTCCCTGTCAGGAAATTAGATGGAGCCAAGTGATGGAACGGCTGGGCGGTTGGGAACGATGCAGCCCTCACCCCCATAACAACGCCACTGAGCGCCCCCGACTGAAGTGCGCTCTAGGCCGGCGCCTACCTTACCTATAGGTAGCACCGGCCCTGCATCCATGCTAAAATGTCATTTAGTAATGGGAATGGAGACTGAAGGAGTACGGTGGGGACCAGAAACATAGAGTTGGGTGTCATCAGCATAGAGATGGTACTGAAAGCCATGGGAGTTTATCAAGTGACCAAGGGAGGAGATGTTGATGGAGAAGAGGAGGGTTTTGAGGACAAAACCTTGGGGGACCCCTACAGAAATAGGAAATGGAGAGGAGACAGAGTTACAGGTTACATTGAAAGAGCACTATAATAGTTAGGAGGAGAACCAGGAGAGTTTTGAGTCTTGAAGGCCAAGAGAGTGGGGTTTCTTGAGAAAGAGGGGTTGGTTAGTAGTATCAAAGGCTGCAGACAGGTCTAGTAGTATGAGTATGGAGTAGTGGCCATTGGTTTAGGCAGTTGTGAAATCATTAGTGAATTTTAATAGGGTTTCAGTGGAGTGTAGTAAGTGAAATCCAGACTGTAGGGGGTCAAGAAGGTTGTTGTCAGTGAGGTAGGAACTTAGACGGTTGTAGACTAAGTGCTCTAAAAGTTTAGA
This sequence comes from Pelophylax lessonae, assembly GCF_965119305.1. Classification (NCBI taxonomy): domain Eukaryota; kingdom Metazoa; phylum Chordata; class Amphibia; order Anura; family Ranidae; genus Pelophylax; species Pelophylax lessonae. The sequence goes on from NC_138772.1 coordinate 62,259,382, forward strand.
GGTAAGCAGGATCAGGGAGATAGGTCCCAAAGTGAAATTAAAGGTTAAATTATTTTAAAAAGAAAATAGCAAACATCCTTTACTTACCTGCTCTGTGTAATGATTTTGCACAGGGCAGCCTAGATCCTTCTCTTCTTGGGTACCCTGACAGCGCTCCTGGCTCCTCCTCTTCTTCGAGTGCCCTCATACCAAGCCACTTGCTTTTGGGGCACTTGTGCATGTTCACTTCCCAGCCCTGCTCTGTTTGCCCATAAGACACACAGAATGGGTCTCGACCCCACCCTCCGTTCTCTCCTCATTGGCTCTCTGGCTGTGATTGACAACTGCTGTGTCTCAGCCAATCGGGTAGCCACTCTCGTGCACATCCCTGGATCATGCTCATGTAGGTATTAGGGGGGGATGCGGGAGGGCTGCATATTGAAAATTCTTTACCTTTATGCATAGAATGCATGAAGATAAAAAAAAAACGTTCAACCTTTAAAACCTCTTTAAGTTGTTAAGGCTGGTGGGGTCCAGTGAGGGCTTTTTAAGTATGGGGATGATCAGCGCATGTTTTAGAGGGGAGGGAAAGGTGCCAGTAGAGAGGGAGAGATTGAACATGTGAGCAGGGCCGGCCTGGCGGGAAGGTGCACAACAGCATCATCACAGTCAGACACACAGCATAGCATCACTGTGCACAGCACAGCACATGTACCCATTTGTCACAGGTAGTGCTGCATGACGAAAGAGGCTCACTACTTTACCAGCTGGTGAGTTGAGTTCTATTTTCATAGTGAATGTGTGTGGCTGGCTGGCCTGGCTTAGTTGGTTTGTCTCTATGTATGTTGTTTACTCAGCTCAGGGCAAGTCCGTCCCACTTGCCAATAATCAGTGCCAATACAGTGCCCCATCAGTGCCATCACAGTACCATCAGTATCAATACAGCGCCCCAATAATGCAATTACAATGCCATCAGTGCCCCATCAGTTCAATTACAGTGCCATCAATGTCCCATCAGTGGAATCACAATGCCCCATCAGTGCAATCACTGTGCTATCAGAGCAATCACAGTGCCCCATCAGTGCAATCACAGTGCCCCATCAGTAAAATCAGAGTGCCCCATCAGTGGAATCACAGTGCCCCATCAGTGCCATCACAGTGCCCCTACAGTGCCCCATCAGTGCAATCACAGTGCCATCACACCACATCAGTGAAATTACAGTGCCCCATCAGTGCCATCACAGTGCACCATCACAGTGCCCCATCAGTGTCAATACAGTGTCGCATCAGTGCAGTCACAGTGCCATTTGTGCCCCATCAGTGCAATCACAGTGTCCCATTGGTGGCATCACAGTGTCTCATCAGTGGCATCACAGTGCCACTACAGTTCCCCATCAGTGCAATTACAGTGCCATCAGTGCAATCACAGTACTATTAGTGCAATCCCAGTGCCCCATCAGTGCCATCACAGTACCATCACCAGTAAATCTGACTTCCTGATAATAATGAAAATAATGGATGTGAGTGTCTTTTGGTAGGGGGGGGGGGGGGCAGCATTTCATTCTTGGAACCAGGCAGTACAATGTCTTGGGCCAGCCCTGGATATGAGCGAGGGAGCATAAGATAGAAGAGAGGGTACCCGTATTAGTTGTGAGGGAATGGGGTCCAGCAAACAGGAGGTAAGACGGGCTTCTGAGAAAACTTTAGCGACCTCTTTGGTAGTAGCAAAGTTAAAAGAAGAAAGTGTTGAGGGTGGAACTGTACAGGGTATGTTAAGCGGGATAGATGCTTGTGCAGTAGGGTTGCTACCACAAATTGCATCAGTCTTGTTTTTTAAGAGATTGACAATATCTTGAGCAGTGAGTAAGTTACTGGATGGAGTTGGTGGTGGAGAAAGGAGCTAAGAGACGACAAAGACTGGAGGACAGAGTATAAATGAGAATGACAAAATAGGCTTGCTTGGCATCATGGAGGGAGGACATGTATTTTAAGAAGGTAGATTTATATAGGGTGAATGCTTGCTGGGATATGGTTTTAGACCAGGATCGCTCCTGTGTCTGCCAAGATTGTAATGGTCGGGGCCTGATACTTCGTGTAGTGAGAGGAGCAAGTGAGTCCAGTGTAAATGAGAGTGACCTGTCGTAGACAGAAGTGACCAGGTCAGAGCAGGAGAGGGGTGTGATTTTGTCATAGAGGTGGAAAGTTGCAGAGTAGAAAAGGGAAATATTAAAGTGACAAAGGTTTCTGCTGAAAATGATTCACTGCTTGGAAAGATAGGTGGTTGAACACAAGGACATTGTGAAAGTAATCAGGTAGTGGTCAGAGAAAGAAAGAGGGTGTTTGTGAGGTTGCCAGGAGTGCAAAGATGGAAGAAAACAAGGTCAAGGGTGAGTGGAGGACTGTGTTCATTATGTTAGGTCAAAAGATGAGGTTAAGTTAAAAAGTTGAAATGTAGCCGGGTTGTTAACATTAACGGGGATATTAAAGTCACCAAGAATGACAGTGGGAATATCTTTGGAAAGAAAGTAGGGTAGCCAGGCAGAGAAGTCATCAAGGAAGCATGACAACCATCTAGGAGCCTGATAAATCACTGCAAAACAGACAAATACAGTGAGTCTCAAAAGAAGAGAAGGATAGAGAGGGAGGGGTAGGAAGGACTTGTAAGGTGCTCAGTGTGGATAGAAACAAACCAACTCCATCTGCTTTCTGACCGCAGGGTGTAGGTGAGTGAGTCTTTTGAAGGCCTCCATGGGAGAGGGCAGCGGGAGAGGTGGAGTCAGATGCTTGAAGCCAGGTTTCTGTAATTGCAAGGTTTAGGACAAGGGAGACAAAAAGGTCATGGTCAGAGGTGAGCTTGTTACAGACAGAGCGGGCATTCCAGAGGGCACATGAAAAGGGGTGGGGTGTTTTTTAGAAAGCAGGAGATGGAGAATAAACTAAATGGATTGTGGCTATTGCCAGACGAAAGAGGGTGCAGGGTGTGGGGGTGAGATACTGGAGGACCATCGGGGGATTAGGGCAGAAATACCCAGAGATTAGGAGGAGGGTAAGGAAAGTAAGATGGGAGCAAGATGTACTGTATATGAGTGCACATACCTCCCTGTCCTGGTGTTTGAGTCAGTAATGTGGGTTAAGTATTTGCAAGAGGTAATTAATTCAGTAGTAGGGAAAGGGTAGAAGTGAGTGAGAGTGATATATACCAGATTTGGGGTGGAGAAGAGGGGCAAAGAAGTGAGAATTTGAGAACAGAGGATACGAACATGAGAAGAAAGAAAAGAGGGGGCATATTAAAGGGTAGAGGAATCAAATTTGTGAACGAAGCCTATCAGACTGTTGGTTTGCTTGCAGTCAGTTTAGAGCTGGGCTTCCCAAACTTTCTTGGGCCGAGACCCACTTTTAAATACAATTATTTTTCGTGACCCACTTGCTTGTAATTGAATATTGTAAAGCGCTACAGAATTTGTTGGCGTTATATAAATGCAAAAAATAATAATAATGCATATTTTAAAAGGAGGTGGATGAATTAAAAATAGAAGCTAGTCCTCCTTTGACACAGAGGCTGCCGTCTCTGCCCGCTATAACTGAGAGAATCCCACTGCCAGTCTAGTCAAAACCGCTTCTGCCAGCAGGACCGAGGAGCTGGCTCTGCACCCCATGAACATATCCTACAACCTACAGTACGTACTTACTGATGCAAGTATCCTCCTCGTGGGAAATGCAGACCAGCCTCCGTAAACTGTGTGGCCCGGGTCCTGAATCCATTGCGATTTGACTGCTCTGGCTCTCTGTAATTTGCGCGGGCTCGCACAGCACAATTTAAGCGGACCCGCTCTCAGTGATTTCCAGCTCAGCGCGACCCACTCAAAAGCAGCTCGCGACCCACCAGTGGGTCCCGACCCACAGTTTTGGAACTCCTGGTTTAGAGCATGAGTGTCCAACCTTTTGGCCTTTCTGGGCCACATTGAGTGTAGAGAAATTTTCTCGGGCCACATATAAAATATATACTATAGTTAAGGCATGTAATAAAATTCCGCCGCGCCCCCGCATCAATTTAACACAACTTAAGGATGATCAAATTAAATGGAATTAGTATACAGAGGTTTACTTCTTCTGAGAGACAATAAAGGAACACTCTAACCACCACTTCAGTGGTCATGGTGGTAGGAGTCAGAAACACTGCACATGCTCACCTACACCCCCCCCCCCTCCCCTCAGCCTCTGCCTACCGTTAGTTGGAAGCTGCTGTGGCCGTGCCCCTGACCCGACTTCCTTCCTCCCCAGCAAAAAAAGATTGTCAAGGGGCAGTGGGCCGCATTGCCTGCGGTTCTGGGCCACAGGTTGGACATGCCTGGTTTAGAGTTTCTTCTTGCTGGTTTAGTTATCCTGTTTTAGTTACATTGCTGTGTTCAACTGCTGAACATTCCTGCAGAAAAAAACATTACCGCACGAAAAATTGCCCTGACTGTGACACATATGCGCAACACCTGATGTAACAATACACTGATGCGAATGGGGGCTAAGGATATGAACTAACTTTGACAACGTTCACACCGTACAGGTGTGATGGCATGCGCACACATCCCTGTGTGTTGCATGTAGGGAAGCCAATTCATTTCAATGAGTTGCCCTACATGCAAGAGAAACAAAAAAGAAGCCCTTGGCCCTTTTCCAAAACCATGCTACACTGAACAGCATGGTGCTGCGAAAAAGCGCATGCTACTAGATGTGTGGGGGCCATTAAGAATTATGCAAAAGGTGTGATTGTAGCCTTTGTGCGTGTCGGGAATGCATGCAAAATCATATGCTTTTCCGACATGCACAGAAACCAATTGCCCTTTAGCAAACACACAGCAAGACCATTAAGTCGTAATCGCAACCATAAGCATCTGCTAACACGCATGTTTTTGTGCATGCCAAAATGCATGGTGCCACACCACCGCACACTGTAATTTTACAAAAGTGTCAAGGACTTCTTTTATGCGTTTTTAACTTGTAGGACAGTCTAAAATCAATAGGCTGCCCTACACGTACCACACAGAGACGTGCGTGCGCTTCGTTGTACATGCATGATGTGAGGGGCGCCTTAGGGTGGTAACTTCATCTGCTTGACCTAGAGGTAGTCATTCAATGGATAATCAACAAATCTATACAATACAATTATGAACATATAGAACAATACAAACAAAAATCTAAAGTTTCAGAATAAAGGACAGCTGAGTAAACATTTGACTGATGACTCGTATTGTGTACAGTTTCCCCTAAGCATGCTGTTTGACTTTCTTGGTTTGCATCTTTCGTGCTGCCCAATTAATGACTCAATTAAATGAAGTGATGGACCTGGCACCAGTGACTGATCCGGATTTAAGTCAGACACAGCGGAGGTGAATCTTTAATCTGTCAAAGGCACAGCGGGGGGGATGGTAGGGGGGCTCCAACCTCTCAGGCTGACAGTTAGGTTTTTCTTTTGTTCTTGGTTGAAACACAAAACACCAACTGTCAACAGGTTTAACAGAAGACCAGGTATTGGTTATAGGACATCTACGGCTGTATATTATTGAACCTTACACATGTCCTTAAAATACACATACAGTATATATTCATTATTAATAATCCCTCCAATCTTCTATGAAAGTAATGATGTTGTATATATTAATTTAGCCATTCGTGTAAATGATAAGGATATTAGGAGTTCAGTGATCCTACAGGTAAATAAAGCTGCGCTACAACTGTGGGCTTAGTACCTTTGAAACATCACTTTCATGTCATCTTTTTTTGAAGTGAAAGCTCCATGAATGAGTGAAAATAATTTAATTTTTTTATGGGTTTTATATGGGTCCATTCACACCACACATGTTGTGCATTGAGTGCCCATAAACATATGAGTGTTCATGTGTATTTGCATGTTGCATTGCGTTTTTACATGAGCTACAATACTTTGTGTTTTTTTTTACTTCACTGACCTTTTTTTGTAAAGGAAACCTCAACTGACTGTTTTGACCTCTGCATTTATGTATGCTGCGATGCACCTACATGCCTTAACACATAAGGGGTCATTTTATGGTGCAAAGGGACCTTTCAGACTGCCACACTAACTGGTGTTAAATTGCCCTTAGCAGTGCACCCATGCTTTCCAATGGACGTCTATTAGATCGGATGTTTTTGGTGCATTTTCTGAAAGTGCCCCAAAGATGCAGCATGCAGGACAAAAATGCCTGATTTAATAGAAGTCTACGAGAAAGCATTGGTAACTTTCAGGAAAACCATGTGTGCACTGCGCTGCGGCTGCACCCGTGTTGTGGCAAAACCATAGCATTACAGTGTGACATATGGCAGGTCGCCATATGTCTTGTCAAACATGTGGTGCCCAAACGGCTGGCGTTCTGGCCACACTTGATCTGCTTTAGACAGAGATTGCAAAGAGCAATGCTGCGGTCTGCTGCACATGTGTTGAAAAAAGCCCACACCAATGAACTTTTGGAAATCAGCGGGGAGTTAGCAGCGCCCTGCATCTGTGGAGCTCTGTGGTGTGGTGCAATAGGGTGGCTTCCATTAAGTCGGCCCCTGGAGTACATTCTGCCTTGTTGGAGTTGTTCCGCCTCCTGCTCCTCACTTTCTTTCTCTATTCTCTCAGGCACCCAAGTATGGTCAGTGACCTCATCATCGACAGCAATTATGCCCTAAATGCAATTAGTACTGCTGCTCCACAAAAAAAACCTACTGCTGACGCAGAAGGAATAGCACCTGCGACACGAAATCATCTTAAAATACGTAGGGGGTTCTTCACTGTCAGAGCAGTGGGGATGTGGAACTCTCTTTCACAAGCAGTGGTATCAGCAGGGAGCATGGATAGTTTCAAAAAATTATTAGACAGTCACCTTAAAGACCACAACCTACAGGGGTATACAATGTAGGTTAACATCAAACACACACTCACATCATAGGTTGAACTGGATGGACTGATGTCTTTTTTCAACCTCACTAACTATGTAACAAAAGGAGAGACAGTAATTATGTCCTAAATGCAATAAGTACTGCTGGGCCACAAAAAAAAACATACTCTCCTGAAGCAGAAGGAATAGCACCTGCGACACAAAAGGGAGGACAGCAATTATGCCCTAAATACAATTATTGCTGCCGTGCCACTAAAAAAAACCTACTGCTGACGCAGAAGGAATAGCACCTGCGACACAAAAGGGGGGACAGCAATTATGCCCTAAATACAATTAGTGCTGCTGCGCCACAAAAAAAAACAACTGCTGACGCAGAAGGAATAGCACCTGCGACACAAAAGTGAGGACAGCAATTATGTCCTAAATACAATTAGTGCTTTTACACATCCCAACAATGTTTTGTTGAACCACATTTTGCTTTAATTACAGCCTTTAGTCTGTTGGGATATGTCTCTTCTAACTTTGCACATCTAGACTGCAGTCTTCAAGACATTCCACAGATTTGCAATGGGGTTTAAGTCTGGGCTCTGACTAGGCCATGCAAGAACATTCACCTTTTGCTCTTCAACCACTGTGTGCTCATTTTTGCTGTGTACTTTTGGTCATTGTCATGTTGGAAGATAAACCTTCTTCACATTGACAACTTTCTGGCAGAGGGCAGCAGATTTTCCTCAAGAATTCGATGGTATTTTGCCCAATTCATTTTTTCCTTCTATCCTTCTATCCTGACAATTTATGAAGACATTTGATTTTATTGGATGTGTAACAGAAATAAAATATATTTTTTTCGTGTTGGCCTTTTTCTGTTTATATAATAAAAAAATATAAAAAAAACCCAGTGGTGATCAAATACCATCAAAAGAAAAATCTATTTATGAGAGGTTTCATATGCCAGGAGATTTGTTCGTATCCAGGTGCAGACACCATACTAGTGAGCAGAGTTGTACCTTGTGAGTATTTGTCCTTCCATGTTCTCTAACAAATATAAAGATATATGAATTTTTGTGGTAATACTTTTCATACTAATATGTTCATCTATTATATTATAGATTGATTCAACCACTTCTGGACCGGAAGGATTTGCCCCCTTAATGACCAGGCCATATTTTGCGATTTGGCACTGCGTTACTTTAACGGACAATTGCGCAGTCATGCGATGCTGTACCCAAATAAAATTTATTTCCTTTTTTTCCCACAAATAGAACTTTCTTTTAGTGGTATTTGATCACCTGTGCGATTTTTATTTTTTTGCGCTATAAACAAAAAAATAGCGACAATTCTGAAAAAAAAAAAAACAATATTTTTCATATTCTGCTATATGACATTCTCAAAAAAAATAAATTAAAAAATCAAATTTTATTAACATTTTAGGTCAATTTGTTTTCTGCTACATATTTTTGTTAAAAATAACAATAAGCGTATTTTGATTGGTTTGCGCAAAAGTTATTGCGTCTACTAACTACGGGAAAGATTTATATCATTTTTATTGTTTTTTTTTTAGTAGTAATGGCGGCAATCTGCGTTTTTTTTGTGGGACTGCGACATTGTGACGGACAGATCGGACCCCTGACTGACATTTTTTACACTTTTGGGGAGACCAGTGACATTACTACAGCAATCAGTGCTAAAAATATGCACTGTTACTGTAATAATGACACTGGCAGGGAAGGGGTTAACACAGTAAGTGATCTAGGGGTTAAATGTGTACCTAGGGGTGTGTTTATAACTGGGGGGGTGGGGCTTCTGAAATGATCATGGAGAAATGTGATCCTATATAGAAGGATAACAGGCGCTCTGTGATCATTCCAGGGAGAAGAACGGTCAGCTGTGTTTACAACAGCTGACCCTCCTTCTCTCTCAGCGGGGAGCAATCGCGGGTGTCAGGCGGCAATCAGAGCCGCCTGCCCTGTGCATCGGATTCCCCACTGACAAGTGGGGGCGGGAGCGCCCCGCCAGCCGCACACACTCGCCCCCTAGCTGCAGGCACGTGACTGACGTATACAGTACCTACGTATACCTACGTCGGTTCGCGCAGGAGGGGCTGCCTGCTGCAGTATAACTGCGGCGGGCGGTCCGGAAGCGGTTAATATCCTATCATCCCATTCCCCTATGAAGAAAAAATAATACATTCTGAAACATGTTGGGAACTGCTGTGAACCCTACCACCTGTTAGGTTTTGTTTGATTGCAAACCAGTAGGGTTCCTCTATATGTGGATGGCATTTAGCACTTTATTCATATATTGTATGTTCATGCATTGCTCTATTTTATTGTGATGTCGATCACCTTTTTATGTGCATTGCATACTCAATAAACTTTATACTTTTTTATACTTCTTCACCTTTTCACTGCCTTCAAAGTCCCATGGGAAGTTCCTATTTCTTTTTATCTATCATTGCTAGGGATGTGGCAGTAGGTCTTATGACGCATTAGGCACTGAGCTTGTAGCCCCCTTTTTCTTGTTCCAAGGTATTTAGTAAGAGGCATGACAAGTTTTTTTGAAGTTGTAATTTTTTCCCACAATCCTTTGGAAAATAAAGAAATTATTTTATTTTTTCTTCCACTAAAATGTCATATTAACAAGTTATTTCTCACACATGGCATAGGCATACTTGCAACTGCACATTCTGCTACTTGTCCTGAGTATGGCAATACCACATGGGTGAGACTTTTACACAGCCTGGCCACATAGAGAAGCGTAGCATCCAAGGAGCACCTTCAGCCATTATCTACTTTAAAGCTGGATACACACTATACAAATTTCTTTAGATTTTTTTCCTTTAGATTTACCAAAACCATATAATATGAGGTCAGACCTAAACACTTTCAATTTGTATGCAATCAGACAGGCCCTTGCACTACATAGTTGAAGTTAAATCTAAAGGAAATCTACCAACAAAAGTTGTATAGTGTGTATCCAGCTTAAGGCTGGCCATATATATTATACAATTTTCTTGCCCAAATTTCCTTTAGATTTACCTTTAACTATGTAGTGCAAGGGACTACCCGATTGCTTACAAATTGAAAGTGTTTGGATTTGACCTCATATTATATGGTTTTGGTCAATCTAAAGGAAATTTGGACAATGTATGGTCAGCCTAAAGTTTGATACACACTATACAACTTTTGTTGTTAGATTTCCTTTAGATTTACCTTCAACTATGTAGTGCAAGGACCTGCCTGACTGCATACAAATTAAAAGTGTTTGGATTTAACCTCATATTATATGGTTTTGGTAAATCTAAAGGAAAACAAAGACAATTGTATAGTGTGTATGGCCCATAAGACCAGACCTTATTCCGGCAATTTTTGTTTGAAAGTAGAAATCTGTATTTTTGCTACCCCCAAACCCCCAAACATTATATATTTTTTGAAGCAGTGGCCCTAGAGATTAAAATGGTGGGTTTTGCAAATTTTTATGTCGCAATTTTACACACTAACGCATGAATACATTTTAATGAATTTCAATGCACACAAAGACAATATAATACCCACATTTTTGGTAAAATATAAAATATGGTGGTAAATAGATACCAAACATATCATGCTTTAAAATTGTGCATGCTTGTGAAATGGACCCAAACTTTAGTATTTGAAAATCTCCATAGGCGATGCTTCATAAGCCATTATTGGTTACCAGTTTAGAGTTACAAAGGAGGTCTGGTGCTAGAATTATTGCTCTTGCTTGGACGTTCGCGGCAATACCTCACATGTGTGATGCAATCGCCTATTACGTAGGCATACGGGACCAACGTGTGCATTCGCCTTTGTGAGCGAGCACTTGGGGACGGGGGCGCTTTAAATGTTTTATTTATTGGTGGGACACTGATAGATGTTTTTGTGCACTTGTACACTATGACAGATGTTGATCGGCCACCGGTGGATACTGACAGCTGTTGATGTCACAGTGAAATGGGGATGGCTGGGAAGATATGGAGACTTGGGGCAAGACCAACATCCCTAATGTAAAGTAAAAAAGGAGGAGAACCCCCCCGGTGGGACTTTAAAAGCCCATTCACACTGCCGCGACTAGTCAGGCGACATGTCAGCCTGACAAGTCGTGGTCCGTCGCGGTCCATTGACTGTCCTGGACCCGTTCTAATAGGAGCGACACAAGTTGGGGCGACCTCGGAGCGACTTGCATAGACATTCATTATATGAAGTCTGTGCAAGTCGCGGCGAAGTTGCGGTGCACAGCGGTGCACGTGACTTCACAGGTCGCCCCCCGAAGTCGTGCCGCTTCAGTGTGAACCGGCACTAAAGGTCTTAAATTAAATTTTTGAAATGTAATTATACACTATAGGTGAAGGAAATTCATAATAAAAATATGTTTTTTTATTACAAAAAAAACAATCAAATAACAATAAAGAAAGAACACATATACAAATGGCGAATACGGGTGGCTAGCCCTAAAATGACATCATCATATTGGGAACCGAGAGTAAATATGTAGTTATACACTCATGTAACTATACACCCAATGCGTTTCTGGATAAACCATCCGTCTTCAGGGTTGATATGAAGTATATTGTGATATACACACAGTACCTATGACATAGATGAGTCTAGATGTTAAAGCCAAAGTGTTAAAAGCAAATATGGACTGTCCAACTTCTTCAGAGAGGAAGAGGAGGGATTCATAATCCCAGTCATCCCCGAAGGTAAATCAGCAACACATGAAACCAGCGAGACCGGACTGCGAAGCACAGGCACCAATATGGTAAGTACTACTTCAGTAGTATCAGGGTACTATGGTGGATGTGGTATATACCAGGCTCGTAGACAGGGGAGGTTACAGCACGCCGACAGTCCAAAACGGAAGGAGGAAGTTCTGTAACCTCCCCTGTCTACGAGCCTGGTATATACCACATCCACCATAGTACCCTCATACTACTCAAGTAATACTTACCATATTGGTGCCTGTGCTCCGCAGTCTGGTCTCGCTGGTTTCATCTGTTGCTGATTTCCCATTCGGGGATGGCTGGGATTATGAATCCTTCCTCTTCCTCTCTGCAGAGGTTGGACAGTCCATATTTGCTTTTAACACTTTGGCTTTAACATCTTTCTAGACTCATGTATGTTATAGGTACTGTGTATATCACAATATACTTCATAACACCCCTGAAGACGGATGGTTTATCCAGAAATGCGTCGGGTGTATAGTTACATGAGTGTATAACTACATATTTACTCTCAGTTCCTACTGTAACCATATGATGATGTCATTTTAGGGCTAGTCACCCGTATTCTCCATTTGTATATGCATTCTTTCTTTATTGTTATTTGATTGTTTTTTTGTAATAAAAAACATATTTTTTATGAATTTCCTTCACCTATAGAGTATAATTACCTTTCAACAATTTACTTTAAGACCTTTAAAGTCCCACCGGGGGGGGGGGGGGGGGAAGGGGGGGGTTCTCCTCCTTTTTTTATGTCACAGTGGTACACTATTGCAGATGGTTTGTGCACTGGTACAGATGTGATGGGAAACTAACAGATGTTTTGTGCACTGGTACAGATGTGATGGGGACACTGATAGGTGTTATGTGCACTGGTAAGTATGTGATGGGACACTGACACATGTTTTGTGCACTGGTAAAGGGGTAATGGGGGACTGACAGATTTTGTGGTACACTGGTACAGATGTGATGGGGGACTGACATATGTTTTGCGCACTGGTACAGATGTGATGGGGGACTAAAAGATGTTTTGAACACTGGTACAGATGTGATGGAGGACTGACAGATGTTTTGTGCACTGGTACAGATGTGATGGGGGACTGACATATGTTTTGCGCACTGGTACAGATGTGATGGGGGACTGACAGATGTTTTGTGCACTGATACAGATGTGATGGAGGACTGACAGATGTTTTGCGCACTGGTACAGATGTGATGGAGGAATGACAGATGTTTTGTGCACTGGTACAGATGTGATGGAGAACTGACAGATGTTTTGTGCACTGATACAGATGTGATGGAGGACTGACAGATGTTTTGCGCACTGGTACAGATGTGATGGGGGACTGACAGATGTTTTGTGCACTGGTACAGATGTGATGGAGGACTGACAGATGTTTTGTGCACTGGTACAGATGGTATGGGGGACTGACAGATGTTTTGTGCATTGGTACAGATGTGATGGGGGACTGTGACAGATGTTTTTGCACTGGTACAGATGTGATGGGGGACTGACAGAAGTTTTGTGCACTGGTACAGATGTGATGGGGGACTGACAGATGTTTTGTGCACTGGTACAGATGTGATGGGGGACTGACAGATGTTTTGCGCACTGGTACAGGTGTGATGGGGGACTGAAAGATGTTTCGCGCACTGGTACAGATGTGATGGGGAATGACAGATAAATACAATAGGAGGGGCAAAGTGGGACTTTAAAGGTGCAAATGATGGAGAAAAATCTGGATTCTCATAAAATTCACATTTTATTTGTACATAGAGGACTAGGACATGACAAACAGAGCTTTAAAATAGTAAAAGACAAGAAAGCACTCGATTATGTCAACTCTACATGTTTCGCCATCTTCATAATAGCTTCTTCAGGAGGTTGATAGACATTTCTCGAGAGTGAACATTTCTAAATTTACAAAAAAAAGGAGGTAAGAATAACAAAGCAAAAATGCAAAAAAAAAGCATATAATGGACATATAACAATGGTCCTATATTGAATGCCCAAAGACAATTTTTAACTTCAATAAATATAGCATCAGCAAAAATGTACCTTGAACAGACCTAGACCTTTGTTTGCCGGGGATAGCAATGACGTGGATACAGGGACATGGGTGGGTGGAAGGGAGGAGGCCGAGAGACCTGACCCCTTAAGGTTGACCCATAGAGGAGATGCGAGCCAAGCCAAAAGTGACACAAAAGATAACTGCGGCTATAATATGGGAAAACAATTTCCATAAGTTTCATGAAGGGCATAAATAGACAAGTGACTTCAAACTTTGAACTAGTGGTAAATTTACCTTTTGCTTCAGAGACTTGAGGGAAAGATATAATTGGAAAGGCCTTATTGATGATCATATAGAAATTAGCGTGGAAATCGCTATCAGATAACAGGAAGATGATCCCCTTATAAAGATAAGAGTTCTTATAAGTATATACTCCATGGATGAATAGCCATGGTAGCATATATTGAGATAAATATATATATGTAGGTACATAGTGTTTACCCTGGTGGTCCGGTGTTTCAAAAAAGCCAGAGCTTAAAAGCAGCATACAATTATCCTGTATAGGTTACCAAATTCAAGGAGGCCCCTTGCAGCATTCACTCCAGTGGAGAGCTACAGGAGAAAGAAGAGAAAAAGGCGAAAATTGTCCTTAAGTACTGATAGAAAGTAATCATAATAGAAACTGGATGTTAACCACTTGCCAACTGCCTAACGCCGATCTACGTCGGCGGTCAGCCCCTCACAGGCAAAGTGACGTAGGTCTACGTCACTAGCTTGTGAGGGTCTAGGAAGCGAGCGCGCGCCCCCGGAGGCGCGTTCCCGCTCCCGCGTGGTCACGGACCCCCCCCGCGCGTGTGACCAGCGGACCCGATGTCCGCCGGTCACTCGGCGATCGGCGGGGGAGAGGGAGAAAGGCAGGCAGCTTGTGTAAACAAGCCACCTGTCATTCTCCTCGGTGTAAAGACACTGATCACACGGATCTACTATGTAGATCCGTTGATCAGTGTCCTTACAGCTGAAGCCACAGCCAATCACAGTAGAAAGCACACCCCTAGGGATACACACAGCCCCTCCCTCCCAAATAAAGTTAACCCCTTCACTACCAGTGTATTTTTACAGTAACAGTGCATATGTATAGCACTGATTACTGTAGAAATGTCACTGGTAACCCCAAAAGTGTCAAAAATGTCAGTCAAGGGTCCGATCTGTCCGCCACAATGTCGCAGTCCCGCTAAAAAAATCGCAGATCGCCGCCATTACGCGTTAAAAAAAAAACAACAAAAATGACAAAAATCTTTCCCTTTGTTATTAAACGCGATAACTTTTGCGCAAACCAATCAAAATACGCTTTTTGCGATTTTTATTACCAAACATAGGTAGCATAAAGCAAATTGGCCAAAAATGGTAAAAAATTTAGATTTTTACATTTTTTTGGGGGGGAATTTCATATAAAAAAATGTGAAAAATATTGCTATTTTTGCAAAATTTACGCTCTTTTTTTGTTTATAGCGCGTGATCAAAAAATCGCACAGGTGATCAAATACCACCAAAAGAAAGCTCTGTTTGTGGGAAAAAAGGACGCCAAATTTGTTTAGGTACAGCGTCGCACGACCGCGCAATTGTCCGTTAAAGTCACGCAGTGCCGAATCGCAAAATACCCCCTGGTCGGAATGGGGGTAAAATCTTCCGGGGCTTAAGTGGTTAAGAAGAGTCGCCATTACCGCATGTTGTAGCATAGGATCGCTCTGTTCCCCTGTGGTCTAGTGGCATACTGACCGTTTGCGCCGGCATTTAAGCATCTCCTCCACTCGCTCGGCGTCTGACGTCACCGAGGGAGTGAGAGCAAGGCGCTCCAAGCCGCCCAACCGGAACCCAGTGTTAGATACGCGTCATCAAGACGCGACCGCGTCACATGATCAGACCGGAAACCGGAAGCGAGGAAAAACAACATCCGGTCCGGTCGCCATATTGATTGCTGACAGCGGAAGAAATGTCTCCAATGTCAGGGAGACAAAAAGGACAAATGGAGACATGCTGATTAGAAGGAATAAATCCATCCAAGCAGTAAAAGAAGGTCCCAATAAAGAAAAAAAATATATAAACATAAATAGACAGCGCTAACAGGTGACAAAATGTGAAATGAATTATAAATATATATAAATGTGCTACAATAATTAATTGGTGCCCTAAAACATTGATGCTCTAAAAAAATTGATTGGTACAACCAAAAGGTGTATTTATAAACAATACATATATAATAAATAATAAAGTGCTATGATTAAGTGTCCATAATATAACCATTAAGGTGCAAAGTGATTTGTTAAGGTGCAGTCCAATAAATACTTCTTCAACAGAAAACTAAAGTGCCAAACAGGTGCTCGAATCCATAAAAGTGCCCAAGTGCTCTTCAGGAAAAAAGGCCCCCAATGGGGATGCACTCACCAGATTTTGGGTAAAAATGAGCCTTGAACATGTATAATGTTCCTTGATCGGATCACAGGATCAATGCAGCTACCCTAGCATATGAGATATCCCTCAAACGGATGGATGGATGACATGCACCTCATAGACTGGCTCCTTAATAATTCGTCTCCTCTCTCTCTCCCATGTGTGTTTCAAATACAAAGAGAGAAGCCATACATAGTGAAGCCCGTAGTATTTATTTGAAAACAGAATGGTAAGAATAATACTCACAAAGTATCTTTAAAAAATTGGCAATGAACAGCATTAAGCAGCCTAGCACAGTCAATCCTCTAATTTCCGTGTCGCTGCCGGCGTGCGTTCCACGGTGGTTAACAGGAAATGACGCTGCAAAAGCTCCGCTGCCCGGAAGTGCGTCGACGCGTTTCGCCCGCCTTAATGGGCGTTATCAAAGACGTCCGTTTGAGGGATATCTCATATGCTAGGGTAGCTGCATTGATCCTGTGATCCGATCAAGGAACATTATACATGTTCAAGGCTCATTTTTACCCAAAATCTGGTGAGTGCATCCCCATTGGGGGCCTTTTTTCCTGAAGAGCACTTGGGCACTTTTATGGATTCGAGCACCTGTTTGGCACTTTAGTTTTCTGTTGAAGAAGTATTTATTGGACTGCACCTTAACAAATCACTTTGCACCTTAATGGTTATATTATGGACACTTAATCATAGCACTTTATTATTTATTATATATGTATTGTTTATAAATACACCTTTTGGTTGTACCAATCAATTTTTTTAGAGCATCAATGTTTTAGGGCACCAATTAATTATTGTAGCACATTTATATATATTTATAATTCATTTCACATTTTGTCACCTGTTAGCGCTGTCTATTTATGTTTATAGTTTTTTCTGGTATTTTACCTAGTGAGCAGCAGCTTCAGGTTTTATACATTGTTTTTATTTTTTCACCAAAATACACATCACAGCGCGGAAAATAATTTATTGTTTTACACAAAAGAAAAAAAATAGATACAGTTATAGTATGTGCCTTTGAATACTATAATATTCTATAGACAAAAAAGTTTAACATTGTAATGGATCTAATGGGGACGAATCCACATATAAATAAATCCATACATAAATATAGATTGTTCTAATAGAAAAAGTATATATTAGATTGAAGTGCACATTTTTATATCCCCTATAGATGATAGAAAAATATCTATTTTGAGGTAATCTGTTTATTTTAGGGTTCGGGTTTCAAGGGCGGTCATGGACCAAAAGGGGCGGTGTCACTACTACCCAGGTCGGAACTGGGCCTGGAAGAAAAGGTAGGACACCGCGGGTGCCCATATGGGCAACAAGTTGGGGCAGGAAAAATTATACTCGATCCACCAGACCCTCCACAAGAATGAAACAACTCACCACCCAGACCAAGCATCCCAAATCATGTCCATTTGCCGGCAGAGGTCAGGAATTTTAATTAAGAATAATTTTTAAAAAAGGATCTTCTGTTCGGTTGTGGCAGATGATACACATCTAAAGAGTATAATAGAAACTCTGAGAATTATACAATCAACAGACACATGTATATTATAATACATTAAACAAAGGTTGAATACATGACAACTATCATGCATCCAATTATTCAGCCTATACCTTAAATGGGATAAGGCTAAAAATATTCATTTCGACATTTTACTAGCCAAGGAAGGGTTTGAAACTGATGGACTCGTTTATACCAGGATATTGAGTGGCTGATAAATTGAATATCCATTTTGTTTCACGTTGCAACAAATTTTTATCTACAATTCCTCCTTCATTGAGTGGGATGTGTTCTAAAGCAAAAAAAGTCATCATTTTATCATTGAAGCTATGATAAAGACCCATATGGCGACTGATGGGACTTTCAAATTTTTTGTTATTAACAAGTTTGACATGATCTCTAACACGATTGAAGAAAGGCCTTTTGGTTTTCCCAATATAGAAAGCCTTACAATTGCAATACATTATATATACAACACCAACAGTTTGGCAATTTGCATAGAAATTGGGTCTGTATATTTTACCATTTGGAAGAGTAATTTCACTTGTATTTGACATATATTTGCAGAAGTTGCATCTTCTGCAGGGGTAGGTACCTGTCAGGGATTTTTTTGATGATTTACCAGAGGAGGTGTAATGGCTATGGACCAATTGGTCCCTCAATGACCTTGATCTTTTAAATGTTGTTTGGGGAAGGTCCCCAATGTGTTTAGATACTTTTTCATCAGCTTCCAAAAGATACCAAAACTTTTTCAAGATGGAGCGCACCTGATCATGTTGACCCGAGTAACGTGTGATCAGCCATACTCCTCCAAAGTTGTTTTTCTTTTTTGTACCAAAGATTAGGTCATTTCTATCAGATTTTTTAGCCCTATGATAGGATTTTTTTAAACAGGCCTTACTGTAGCCCCTACATAGGAGCCGTTTTTGTAGATTTTTGTCCTCTCTCTCAAAGTCTTCCAATCTAGTACAGTTTTGCCGTAATCTAAGATATTGACTAAACTGTATACTGGATACTAACGGTTGGGGATGAGAGCTGTCTGCTTTCAGAATTGTATTACCCGCAGTGGTTTTACGGAACAAAGTGGAGCCTAGAGTGCCATCATTGCCCACATATATCTTGATGTCCAAGAAATCAAGATATTCCTGGCTGTACATGAAAGTGAATTTGAGATTAAAATCGTTGGATTTAAGAGCCTCAAAAAACTTTTTTAGCATAGTTAATGACCCTGTCCAAATCATAAAAATGTCATCAATGAATCTTCTCCAAAGGAGTATCCGTGAAAGATAAGTTTCAAGATCATCCCTGGAGAAGAGATCCCGCTCCCATCCCCCCAGGTGCAGGTTGGCGTAGGAGGGGGCACATTTGGTCCCCATAGCCACACCCTGCACCTAGAGGTAATGGGAGCTATTGAACACAAAAACATTATTTGTTAGAATAAATCTAAGGAGTGAAATGATGAAAGCATTGTAGTCCACCGAGGATCCACCTCTTTCTGATAGGAAGCCCTCCACAACCCTAACCCCGCAATGATGCGGGATAGAGTTGTAAAGGGCCTCTACATCGATCCCTACTAGCCAGGCACCCTTGGGGACCTGAATTCCTTCAATGGCCTTAATAAGGTCACTGGTGTCCCTAATATATGAGGGTAGAGCCAGTACATGGGGACGTAAATAATCGTCAACCAATTGGCTGGCTCGCTCATTCAAACTTCCATTGCCGGAAACAATGGGTCTACCAGGGTTTTTTTTTAGGTTTTTGTGAACCTTAGGTAGGGCATACATGGTGGGGGTCTTGGGATCTTTTACATCCAAAAACTCACATGTTTTTTTATTTATTAGTGCTCTGGAGTAGGCTTCAAAAATAAGTTGGCGATATTTGATGACTAATCTCGTTAAATAATTTTCTGAAATTTTACGATACCAATCTTTGTTATTCAAAACATCTAAAACCATTGCTTCATTTCCTGTAGTGTCCATCACAACAACGTTTCCCCCCTTGTCTGAGGGCTTGATAGTCAAGGAGGGATCGTTTTGGAGTGATTGGATAGCCCTAATTTTGTTTTCATTCAGATTGGAGGAATTTAAATCTTTCCATTTTGTTTTTTGTATTTCTCTAATAACCTGTTGAGTAAAAGCCCAAATGTTGGGATTTGACTGCAGCAAGGAAAAAAATTGGGATTTAGATTTGTATGTCGAGGGGGTTGGAAAAATAGGCTCCAAAGGGATGTCTTCTTGAGAAAACGAGGATTGAGAGAGGTCTTCAGTGAAAGGCCACCCAGACGATTCTCCTTCCTCCCAGAGATCCATCAAATCATTGAGTGCCTGCATTTCGGCCATAGAAAGATCATGGCCCTGTGCAGGTTTGGAATGAAGTTGGTCAACCAAGTTTGGAGAATTGTTATCTTTGTCATATATTACTTTAAACATGAGTTTACGAGCAAAAAGATGGACATCTTTAATTAGCTCAAAAGTATCAATTTTTTGAGTAGGGCAATACGTTAAACCAAGAGAAAGAACATGTATTTGGTCTTCATTTAGTTCCTTACATGACAAATTTATAACCTTTAAGGCCTCAGAATCTGAGTTCTGTGGCTTAGAGGGTGATTGCTAACTGTGTTGGCTCTTCGGAGTTTGAAATATCGGTGCAGTGCGAACATCACTGTTGATCACTGTGTTGTGACTCACTTTAGAGGAATTAATAGTGATATTTGGGTTTGAAGGTGCTGGAAGATTATCAAAACCTGAATCGCCAGGATTCAAAGAAGATTGAGAGGGGGAATGAGGATTAAGGGGAAGTGTTGGGTGACGTTCCGAAGGAAACAAAGGAGTTCGTTTAGAAGACGTCTTTTATCATCCTTTTTACGTTTTTGTGATCCACTAATGTTGGTGTGATATTGAGTGTTCACCTGTGAAGAAGAAGTGGAAGATAGTGAAGAAACATCTGAATCACTAACATCATTGTTCTGTGTTTGTGAGTGGGAAGGGCCTAAATGGTAATTTTTAGTTCATTTATTGCCTCTCTCTCTGGTCCAGTGATAAGCTTCATCTTGTTGATATGCTTGCTTATCTCTGGCAAACTTCTTTTCTTTAGTTTTAATTAAGTTTCCTACAAAGGATTCCAATTGTTTTTGCATTTTAATTTCTCTCTGGGAGAAGGAAGGGTCAGTTAATAGAGATGAATTTTCAAGATATAACTGTTTGATATCATTGTTCACATTTTCCAAATCTTTGGTGTATTGTGAACATAGAAGGTTGATCATGTTTAAGGAACAGGAGTGTAAATTGGTCTCCCGTTCATTTTTTAACTCCATATCGACTGTTTTTATTAAGGGAAAAATTTGAATCCTTAAACCCCAAGGGACTAATTTTTCCTCTGTATATTTGAGAAAATATTTTTTATTCCAAAAGATTTTGGATTTTTTTTCCAATAATCTACACAATCTCATGAAAAAATGATCAAGAGTGATTCCACCTACTGATGAGCTTTGGGCTTGATGGAATTTGTCCATTAATCCATCGAAATCTGTTCCACAATAGCTGTCCATGGTTACCAAACCAGTGCTATTGTGGAAAAGGTTTCTAAGTCACAAATACCACTTAAATGTAGCTAGAAAATGTCTATAAGTAAGAAAACCTTATAGAAGAAATATAATTCAACTAAAGTACTGAACAGAAAATCATATTAAATATACATATCAAAAAACTAGAGGGACTGACAGATGTTTTGTGCACTGGTACAGATGTGATGGGGGACTGACGGAGGTTTTGTGCACTGGTACAGATGTGATGGAGGACTGACAGATGTTTTGTGCACTGGTACAGATGTGATGGGGACTGACAGATGTTTTGCGCACTGGTACAGATGTGATGGGGGACTGACAGATGTTTTGTGCACTGGTACAGATATGATGGGGGACTGACAGATGTTTTGTGCACTGGTACAGATGTGATGGAGGACTGACAGATGTTTTGTGCACTGGTACAGATGTGATGGGGACTGACAGATGTTTTGCGCACTGGTACAGATGTGATGGAGGACTGACAGATGTTTTGTGCACTGGTACAGATGTGATGGGGACTGACAGATGTTTTGCGCACTGGTACAGATGTGATGGGGGACTGACAGATGTTTTGTGCACTGGTACAGATGTGATGGAGGACTGACAGATGTTTTGTGCACTGGTACAGATGTGATGGGGGACTGACGGAGGTTTTGTGCACTGGTACAGATGTGATGGGGACTGACAGATGTTTTGCGCACTGGTACAGATGTGATGGAGGACTGACAGATGTTTTGTGCACTGGTACAGATGTGATGGGGACTGACAGATGTTTTGCGCACTGGTACAGATGTGATGGGGGACTGACAGATGTTTTGTGCACTGGTACAGATATGATGGGGGACTGACAGATGTTTTGTGCACTGGTACAGATGTGATGGAGGACTGACAGATGTTTTGTGCACTGGTACAGATGTGATGGAGGACTGACAGATGTTTTGTGCACTGGTACAGATGTGATGGAGGACTGACAGATGTTTTGTGCACTGGTACAGATGTGATGGAGGACTGACAGATGTTTTGTGCACTGGTACAGATGTGATGGAGGACTGACAGATGTTTTGTGCACTGGTACAGATGTGATGGAGGACTGACAGATGTTTTGCGCACTGGTACAGATGTGATGGGGGACTGACAGATGTTTTGTGCACTGATACAGATGTGATGGAGGACTGACAGATGTTTTGTGCACTGGTACAGATGTGATGGGGACTGACAGATGTTTTGTGCACTGGTACAGATGTGATGGGGACTGACAGATGTTTTGCGCACTGGTACAGATGTGATGGGGGACTGACAGATGTTTTGTGCACTGATACAGATGTGCTGGAGGACTGACAGATGTTTTGCGCACTGGTACAGATGTGATGGGGGACTGACAGATGTTTTGCGCACTGGTACAGATGTGATGGGGGACTGACAGATGTTTTGTGCACTGGTACAGATGTGATGGGGACTGACAGATGTTTTGCGCACTGGTACAGATGTGATGGAGGACTGACAGATGTTTTGCGCACTGGTACAGATGTGATGGGGACTGACAGATGTTTTGAGCACTGATACAGATGTGATGGGGGACTGACAGATGTTTTGAGCACTGATACAGATGTGATGGGGGACTGACAGATGTTTTGTGCACTGGTACAGATGTGATGGGGGACTGACAGATGTTTTGTGCACTGGTACAGATGTGATGGGGGCACTGTGACACTTTGTGTCCTGTGATCACAGCCATGAAGGGATGGCACCGCAGTGTGGCCTCGGGGCTGTTCACGGGCGCTCGTTCTGAGCGACGTTCCTGACCGTCCACTCAGAACGACAAAAGTCCCACCCGGCCGTATATGTGCAGTGGCCGGGTAAAAAGTAGTTAAAAAAGCTGCAAAAAAAAAATCTTTCAAAAACATCAGTAAATGGATACGCTCAGGTGTGAATGGAGCTGGAATACCCTGCAAGCGCGATGCACGTTTCCAAAACGTTGCAAAATATTCTCTTTTTATCTCTACTTCCAGAAACGCAGGTGTGAATGGAGCATTATGCGGTGAGGAGTTGTGTGCAGTGTGATGTAGAAGGATCCCATTAGCTTTGTATTATTATATATTCTATAACAGAGTTACAATGAAAGGAGGAGAGTGGTAACAATAGGCGGGTGCAGTTAGCGGCGCGGCCAGCAGGGGTCGCGGGCGCAGCTCTCCATAGGCAGGCAATTGTTCGGGTAGGAGGAGGAGGAGGAGAAGAAGGAGGCAGCACGGAGAGGGATGCGGGCAGAGTAATACAATACACCCCGAGGAGGAGGAGGAGGACACGGCACGGTACGCAGCATGGAGGCTCGTGCCCGGCCCTGATGCCGCATCGTGCACAGCACCTCCCGGGTGCAGGCTGGCCATCGTCGCTGCAGACTCGGCTCGGCTCGGAGGAGAGGAGATGAGCGGCTGTACGGCGGCGCTCCTCCTCTGTGTGCTGGCCTGGAGCGGGGGGAGAGGAGCGCTCAGCAAGAGCCTGACCCAGCACAATGCAGCACAGGCTCAAGGTCGGTGAGAGATGATCGGAGACACCCCCCCCCTTCTGTACAATACACCCCCCCAATAAACACCCCCTTCTGTACATACACCCCCCCCCCAATAAACACCCCCCTTCTGTACATACACCCCCCCCAATAAACACCCCCCTTCTGTACATACACCCCCCCCCCAATAAACACCCCCCTTCTGTACATACACCCCCCCCCAATAAACACCCCCCTTCTGTACATACACCCCCCCCCCCAATAAACACCCCCCTTCTGTACATACACCCCCCCCCAATAAACACCCCCCTTCTGTACATACACCCCCCCCCCAATACACACCCCCTATTGTATGTACCCCCTACTGCTAACACCTTCCAATACACACACCCCCCCTACTGTACATACACCCCCCCCCCCAATAAATACCCCCCACTGTACACCCCCCCCCTATTGTATGTACCTCCTACTGCGCACACCTTCCACTACTATACATACACCCCCCCTACTGTACATACCCCCTACTGTACACCCCCCTACTGTATGTATCCCCCCTAATACACCCCCCTACTGTACATACCCCCTACTGTACACCCCCCTACTGTATGTATCCCCCCTAATACACCCCCCTACTGTACATACCCCCTACTGTACACCCCCCTATTGTATGTACCCCCTACTGCACACACACACCCCCCATACTGCTCACACACCCCCATACTGTACATCCCCCTACTATACACCCCCCTATTGTATGTACCTCCTACTGTATACACCCCCCTAATACACCTCACACTTTACACCCCCCCCCATTGTATGTACCCCCTACTAAACACCCCCCCCCCACTGTACACCCCCCTAATACACCCCCTATTGTATGTACCCCCAACCCCCACTACACACCCCCCTATTGTATGTACCCCCTACTGTATACACCCCCCCCCCCACTCTACACCCCCTAATACACCTTACACTCTACACCCCCCATTGTATGTACCCCCTACTAAACACCCCCCTATTGTATGTACCCCCTACTGTACACACCCCCTACTGTACACCCCCCCCCCAGGATCCACCATACCTACCTGCACTCATACCACCACACTCCCCTTCCTGGGGGGGGCAGTCGTAGAACTTGGATGGTCATTGGCTGATGGGTTTTATATAGAAAGATGGATTTGTCCCCCAGGGGGGAGTGTACAGATTTATTTCACCTTCTCGGTTGGTTTGGTCAGATTTGGTGGTCTCAGGTCTATGGGCGCCTTTCGTCTGGCAAGGTCGGGTCATTCCTGAAAACGTTCCCCGAGTCTCACGTCAACTATTGCACCTTAATACGTTTCGGGGTCCACTGCTGAGATCTTCCAATATTCCATTTTTACCAATGACCCTCCAATTGGTTGTAGCCAGATGTGTGTGGTGTGTGGTGTGTGGTGTGGGTACCCTACAGCTACCTATAGGGCTGCTGGGTTTGCTGGTCATGTGATCGTCTGGGCATTGCTGGTGGTGATTGTATGGTAGGAAAGATGAATATATAGTTGGTGTATGGCACAGGGCCCTATTTATAAGGTTTATAGTTCGTTGTTGTTGGTTTGATCTTCCAGTGCCATTGATTGTTGTAAAGCGCTGCGCAAACTGCTGGTGCTATATAAATCCTGTATAATAATAATAATTGATTATACAGTGGACGAGTTTGCATCCAATATTTTTATATTGTATTTTAAATATATATAATTTATTTTTTTTTTTATTTTTTTTAATTTTGTTATTTTTTTTCAATTTAGATCTTTGATTTGCTTATTTAAATATTTTTTAATTATTATTTTAATTCTTTTTATCTTTATTTTGTTATTTTTATCTTTTTAGGACCGGTTCACACTAGTGCGATGCTAGACATCGCATGTGATGTACACCGCATTGTAGTGCAGATCGCATGCAATGTCTGGGTGATGCGGATTTAGCCATACAGTTTATATGGCTGAAATCGCATCGCATCACATTTGCACCAAAATGGCGCAGGGCCCTTTTTTTTGGTCTGCGCTGGAATCAGATCACATGGGTGTTCACATCCAATTCCACAATTCGCACTGCGTTCTGCAAACTGATTTGGGGGTGTCATTAACTTCCTCTTGACACCCGCAGCGGTTTGCAGAGAGCAGCAGTGTGAACTGCCTGCAAGTTAAATGCGATGCGGGAACCCGCACAGGAATTGCGCTGGTCCCAAACTTGAAAATGTGGGAACCCAGCCTATAATATTTTTGTTAGTTTATTTTATTTTTATTTTATTTTTTTTGTATTTTTTTTTTTTTTAATTTTGATCTTTATTTGCTTATTTAAATTTTTTTTTTAATTATTATTTTAGTTTTTTTTTTATCTTTTTAGGCTGGGTTTTTTGTGATGCCAGACATTGCATGTGATTCGCACCGCATTCCTGCGCACATCACATGCGGTGTCTTTGTTATGCAAATTTACCCATACTCTTTATATGGCTGAAATCACATCGCATTTGCACAAAAATGGTGCAGGACCTATTTTTTGGTCTGCACTGGAATCGGATCGCATGGGTGTTCACATCTATGCGATCCGATTTCTCAGTTTGCACTGCGTTCTGCGAACTGATCTGGGGGTGTCATTAACTTTCTTTTTAGCGGTTTATTATTTTATCTTTTTTTTTTATTTTTTTTTTTTTATCAATATGGATATTTTTGTCTTTATTTTATGTTTTATTATATATATATATATGTATATATATGTATGTATATGTGTGTGTTTATAGTTATTTTTATTAACTTGAACTTATCTTTTTTAGCATGACCTTTTTTTGGCCTTGACAGGGTCATATCACACTGGCGATTTTATATCCATGTTTTTTTTTTGCTTTTTTTTTTTTTGTATCATTTCTGGCTAAGGAATTTTATAATTATTTTCTATGGAATCGCTAACTTGGTAATTTTGCAGAGATATGAACTTTCATTACTCAGCGATAACATTTGTGCAGCTTTTCTTGTCAGCGACAATTGTGCTGCATTCACCTCCATGGCTTGGGGAAATAAGTCCGGGTTCACATCTATTCCTGGCCACTTTTGCCTGTTTTTGGGTGCGTTTTTTTTTTTTTTTTTAAACCTCTTGTAATCCATGTAAAACATTTGTGCTGCAGCAGGGAGGGCTGGGCCTTAAGCACACATGAAGCGCATTGACTGAGCTGTCATAGATAGCTCCTGGTCCCTTTATGTGATCAGAAGCTTTCCTGGTCATGTGACCTCTGTGACAGCTAATCGCAGTGATTATGTGATTGGCAAGTCCACCCAGAGTGCTCTCAGTGTTAGGACCCAGCTAAATGGCTGCTGGAAGGGAGCAGGAAGGGGTTGTGGGTTTGACCAATGAGAGGTGATATCCTGCTGTGATGTCATTGTTGTGACATTTGGAAGGATCTACTCCCAGGGGCTGGAAATGCAACAAAGGCACTATAGGTGTATTTTCATGCGTGGCCATAGACTTCTGTGAACTTAATGTCAAATAATATTGCCACGTTAGATGGGCGAGTTTATGGTGCCAAGGGCCACGTTAGGTTTGGGATTTTATGGTGCCAAGGGCCACGTTAGGTTTGGGATTTTATGGTGCTGAGGGCCACATTAGCTGGGATATTTTATGGTGCCAAGGGCCACATTAGCTGGGCTATTTTATGGTGCCAAGGGCCACGTAAGATGGGCTCTTTTATGGTGCCAAGGGCCACGTAAGATGGGCTCTTTTATGGTGCCAAGGGCCACGTAAGATGGGCTCTTTTATGGTGCCAAGGGCCACGTAAGATGGGCTCTTTTATGGTGCCAAGGGCCACGTTAGATGGGTGATTTTATGGTGCCAAGGACCATGTTAGATAGGCTATTTTATGGTGCCAAGGGCCACGTTAGATGGGTGATTTTATAGTGACGAAGGCCACATTAAGTTTGCAATTTTATGTTGCCACCGGCCACGTTATAAGGGCGATATTTATGGTGCCAAGGGCCACATTAGCTGGGTGATTTTTATGGTGCCAAGGGCCACATTAGATGGGTGATATTATAGCGACAAGGGCCATGTTAGGTTTGCAATTTTATGGTGCCAACGGCCATGTTAGATGGGCGATTGTTATGGTGCCAAGGGTCACATTAGCTGGGCGATTTTTTTGGTACCAAGGGCCATGTTAGATGAGTGATTTTATTTTACCAAGGGTCACATTAGCTGGGTGATTTTATGGTACCAAGGGCCACGTTGGCTGGGCTATTGTATGGTGCCAAGGGCCATGTTAGATGGGCGATTTTATGGTGCCAAGGGCCATGTTAGATTTGCAATTTTTGCAGCAGCAATTAATTACTACAAATTTCTAATGTCAGCATATTGTTGCTGGCGATTTATTAGCTATATTCGCTGGCGATTTTGTTGTCAAGAAGTGATCTGTCGCTGTTGCAGGTCAGACTATTGCTGCATTGTTACTTTGGCAATGGCTGCTAAAATCGCTCCCCTTCAGCGATTTGTAGCTTAGCCATAGAGCGAAACACTGCATAAACTCAATCGCTGAGCGAACGTACCATAAATCCCTGCAAGATGAGTTAGCGATTCCATAGGAAATGCCTATGATTTTCTTAGCGATGTATCAGATAAAAGTCGCCCGTCTGACATGGCGCTGATTGCTCTGGATCCAGCTGATGCATTAGAAATCTTCTTGTTATTTTGTCTGTATTTGGGGAGGGAGGGAAGGCAGCTCAGTCATATGTTCTGTTTCCTTCTATTGTCCTGGTGTCATTTGCTCAGGAAACTTTGGCGCTTTCCATTCTGTGTGCGCTTTGCTGGGATGGAAACATGAGAACCTGCTAGGCCCCCCCCCCCCTTCTCCGTCATTAAAATGAAAACAGTTTTTCAGAATGCCCCCCCCCCCCCCGATCCCTCCCTTCTACTCCCCATCAACAAAGAGGAGGGGGGACCCTAACAGGATTTCACTGCAGGGTCAAAGGAAATGACCCCGCTTTTTGAATCTGCAAGTTGGCAGGCCGGGGTCAGGTACACGGCGATAGGTTGCATGCAGCAGCAAGCTTTATTTTTGAGTCTTTAGGTTATGGACTTTCTGTAGTGTTTATCATTGCAGGGCTCTAAGGCCTCATTCACTGCGACCTATATGTCTATATATAAGATTATAGTACCTTTCTAAATGCGGGTGATTTTTTTTTTTTTTTTGTCTTTGTATTGCTCAACAAAAAAAAAAAAAAAAAAGGGAAAATAGTACAATTTTACCATGCATACTATACCGTACCATTATCATACAACAGATTGTGATTGATCAGTATAAGAAAGACTCGTTTACAGCAGATGGTAAAGTGGGTCTTACACAGTTAGTGCCCTTTCATACTGCTCCAATGAAAAAACAAGGTTAAAACGCATGTGCGTTTTTGATGCATTTTCTGGTTTCCCAGCATGCATCTGTGAAAATTTGACGTGACTCAAAAAAAAAAAAAATAAAATAAAAAAAAAATACCGCACTGCTGTTGTGTGTTTGATGCATTCTTTGGTGAGTTTCCCATAGAAATCAATGTGAGGGTCCTTTCACACGATGCGCCGTCCGACGAGGTCCGTTCTCTGCTCAGCGGGCGATCGATCCGCCAATCTCCGCTAAGCAGGCGGATGACTCTGTGTGCAGAGACGGGGCTGTCAGATCCCTGCTGTCCTCTATGGGGAGATCGGATGAGAACGGACCACCTGTCTGTTCTCATCCGATCCGATCCTCCAGACAGATGGAAAATAGGGTTTCCATCCGTCCGGATTTCACAGACAGGATCGGATCAGATAGCAGCAGGTGTCAGTGTACATGTCTCTGCTGACATCCGCTGCCCCATAGGGATACATAGAGCATCTGATCCGGTCCGCCTGAAAAACTGACAGGCGAGTCGGATCGGATCACCCGTGTTAAAGGACCCTGAGGGCTCTTTCACACGGTCCGCCTCCGTAGGCGGATCCGTGTTGCTCAGCGGGGATCGATCCGCGATCCCAGCTGAGCCGGCGGATGACGGCTCCGTCTCCGCTTGCAGAGCGGAGAGGGAGGTGTCTCAGTCCCCGCTGCCCTCTATGGGGGATCGGATGAGAGCGGACAGCCTGTCCGCTCTCATCCGATCCGATTACTGAACGGATGGAAAAATAGGGTTTCCATCCGTCCAGATTTCACGGACAGGATCGGATACGGATGGCAGCGGGTGTCAGCGGAGGTGTCTCCGCTGACATCCTCTGCCCCATAGAGCTTCATGGAGGATCCGATCAGATCCGCCTAAAAAACTGACAGGCGGATCTGATCGGACCGCCCGTGTGAAAGAGCCCTAAGGTGCATTTTATTGTGCACTTGTGAAATGCGCAACAAAGATGCAGCATGCACGACTTTTCAAAAAGCAGCAAACCCGCAGCACACTGATATGAATTCCATAGGATTAATTCTACTTTCACACCGCTCTGTTGCAAAAGCACAGTAAAAACGCATGTGTTTTTGTTGTGTTTACGGTGCAGTGTGGACCTGTGATAGAAGGACATGTCACTCCAAAAACGCAACTGAGGGTGCATTTTCGATGCGGTTTTTATTCATTTCGATGAGAGTGTTGGTTTTTTTTTTTTTTTTATTTATTTTTTTTACTACAGCAAACATGCACCAAAGGACTTTTAAAAACACAACTGACCCGCAGCTGACTGCTGTGAGGAGTTCCATAGGATTTAGCCCTGGTTGATGCCATCGTATGTTGTTCGCACAGGAATCGCCCACATTTCTGTGCGGTGTGATTTGAGCCCATCATTTTGTCAGGATCAGATCTCACATCCCCGCAAAAAAAGTTTGTTTGTCTCACTGGAATCAGATCGCATGTGTGTTCATACCCATGCGATTGGATTCAGGCAAACGCACTGCGTTCTGCAACCAGCTTTTGGAATGTCGTTAACTTTTAATTGACACCCACAGCAGATTGCATGAACACAGTGTGATTACTGTGCAATGTGGGAATCGCAGTGATTCCTGTGCATTCCTACATCTCATCAGTGTGAATCAGGGCTTCATGAGCATGCATTTGTCTTCTACTTTTGCTAGGGCTAAAATGGAAGAAAAAGGGATCTGTGTTAAAGGGAAATATTTCTCATTGCATTGCTCTTGCACTTTTAGCAGGGTGAAAGCCGCAGCAAATCCGCATCAGTGTGAAATGGCCCTTCGATATATATATAGGGAAGTTTGAAGCCATAAATCACAACCTGCACACATCCAAGTGTGGTGCAAATCCCCAGGGAGGGATCCTCTGGGAATTTGCACCACACTTAGCACCAGTTTGCTTCAAACTTGCCTTTCATAGTACGGTGGGGACACCTTTAAAATTGGCAGCTCTTTTCTTCTCTGATTTATCAATATCCTTTTTATTCTTTTTTTTATTTCAACACTTTAAATTACATCTACTTCATTGGTAGCGCATTGGCCCCCTGATTTTACAAATTATATATATATATATATAATTATATTATATATATATATATATATATATATATACTTTTTTTTTTTTTTTTTCAGCCTATGTGAAAAACTTTACACAATAGTGTAGGTCTTTATTTTCAGTCATCTGACTGTAGGTTTTAAATCTCATTGGACCTGACTGAAGATAACTGTCACTTTTTTTTTTTTTTCTTTTTTTTAAAACAAGGATCCTTGTCCTGGTGTGCCAGCCTATAATTAGGTATTTCATTAATGGAATACCATACATGAGCAACTGTAAATTCCATGCTCTGTTGTGAGGTCAGTATTGTATGATGTCAGCTTGGACAGATGTTTGACTTTCAGCACTTCAGCCACCAGGGGTGCAAAATTCAAACCTGACTTCAACGGTTCTCGCATGTAACGCTGCTTTGGGTGATAGTTTTTTGTTTTTTTTGAAAGATTAGTCTCTCTCTCTCTCTCTCTATATATATATATATATATATATATATATATATATGTGTATATATGTGTGTATATATGTATGTGTATGTGTGTATATATATATATATATATATATATATATATATATATATATATATATATATATATATATATATATATATATATATATATATATATATATATATATATATATGAAAAACAATGCCTAGGGATCTAGGAATATGACCCTACCCTGTCGTTTCCTCATACAAAGTCCTGATTTCTTCTCCCCCCTTTATATATAATATAAATACATTTTTTTTTTTTCAAAGCAGTGGCTGCTTTCTATTGCGTGTCTTTTATATTTTTGATGATTGCTTACCCGTTAATTTTGGTTGGCTTTGTTAAAATGTCTTTTTCCTACATATGACATGTTGTTGCTTATTCAGAGACTCTTAAAGTGGACCTAACCCATTGATTTAACTGTTTGTCATAACAGTCACATTCAAGGCATGCCGTGAATGATGACTGTCACAATTGCTTGTGCTCTCAACCAAACTATCGAGCAGTCATATGGCTGGCTTCTAATCACATGTGCAGCATTATGACAACTTCAGATCGAGAAGAGACTAAGATGGCAGCTTCCTTGGCTGTAAAGGAAAGGGTACAGTTTCCTCCTTCCCGACCAGGCCATTGTTTTTATATACGGCACTGTTACTTTAACTGACAATCTGCACTGTACTGTACTGTCAAGCAACGCTGAAGCCAAATGAAATTTATATAATTTTTTCCCTACAAATATTTTTATTTTTTGGTGGTATTTGATCACGTTTGCGTTTTTTTGCACAAAAAAAAAAAAAAAGACTGCCAATTTAAAAAAAATATATATATTTTTTACTTTCCGCTATAAAACATATCCAATAAAAAAAAAAAATTGAAAAAATCGAATCTCTTCATACATTTTTTTTTTTTTTGGCGACTCTGGTGGGACACGAACTCTTCCTAAATTTAGGCAAATATTTATCCTGCTACAAATTTTTTGTAAAAAAAAAAAAAAAATCCCAATTAGCATATATTGATTAGTTTGCACAGAAGTTATAGGGTTTACAAACTATGGTGTGTATATATACTGGAATTTTTTTTTTATATATTCTAGTAATTGCGGCCATCAGCAACTTATAGCGGGACTGCGATATTGTGGCAGCCAATCGGACACAAACTGACACCTTTGACACTTTGTGGACACCAGTGACGCTAGAAAAGTGATCAGTGCTAAAAATATTTACTGTCACTGTACTAATGATACTTGCTGGGAAGGGTTTGAACATCTATGGTGATCAAAGGGTTAAATGTTTGCCTAACCAGTGTTTTTGTGTAAGCCGTGTGCTGCTTCTATTTAGAGCCAGTTCACACTGAGGCGATCCGACTTCGAGGGGTGACTTGCAGGGACTTCACATAATGGAAGTCAATGCAAGTCGCTCCCAGGTCGCCCCAAAGTAGTACAGGACCCTTTTTCTAAGCCGGAGCGACTTGTGTCGCTCCTATTAGAAACAGGTCCTGTGCTAATCAATGGCGAGCGACTGAGCGCGACTTGTCAGGCTGACAAGTCGCCTGACAAGTCGCGCTAGTCTGAATGGGGTCTAAGGAAAGTGATGGATTTTTATTAAAGCAGGGACACCAAATCTATCACTCCCCCCCCCCCCCCTTTATGATACCATCTTCTACTTTTCTTTTTATGCATTTTTTTTAGGTTGATGACCCATCAGTATATGGCTGAATCAGCATTTTGTTTATGATACGATCCTTCCACATACATATCTTTATTCTGTATACGTGTTTAGGCGCGTTAAATCTGCAGATCGGGATGACCCTGGATGGAGAGTGACCTACTTTTTTTTTTTTTTTTTGCGCGAACACAACGCACATTTTTACAGATATGCGCAGCTGTGTGTATGGGCTCATTGATTACTATAGTGCTGCATTCAGATGTGCATTTAAATGCAGTTTTTTCTTCCTGTGGGAATGAGCCCAAAATTGCGCATCAATGCATGACAACGTATATTGTAACCTAAAAAGACATGAAGTTTTGTCAAATTTTAGCACAGCGCGATGTGTGAATCCAGCCTTGGTGTAAATTAAAATGTCCAGTATGGCGATAAAAAGGCACTTCAAATGCAAATCCAATGCAGCAATCCTAGGCCATCTTTAGGAGTCTGACATACATCCCGTTTTCTCTTTTGTGTTGACATGGCTTTATGACCTCGCCCTATAGAATTTTATGGAGCCTTTGGCCTGGGTTCCCACTGCTGAGGTGTGAGACACCGCATGTAATTCACGCAGGAATTGCAGCACATGCTTGTGCGAATTACATGCGGTGTCTCTGGGGTGCAGTTTGAGCCATGGATTTATATGGCTCAACTGCATTTGCACCAAACTGGTGCAGGATTTATTTTTTTTTCCGCACCAGCGCAGTCCGATTTTGCAGATCGTGCTGCATTTTGCAAACCGATTGCGGGGTGTCGTTAACTTAACACACACTCAAATTTTTTCACGTGGGCGTGTTGCGATTTAGATGCAAATTTGCACCGCATCTGGTGTGAACCCAGTGTTACTGTTCCGTTAGACTTTAGCATTGGCTGTGATATAGGTGGGTTGCATTGTTCATGGTATGGTGACTGCTTATGATCGGTGACGGGCCGCACTGAGCTTTGGTGATATCAGGAAATTCTTGTCCGTTTATGAGAGGTGACCCCGGTTACCTCTGACAGCCGCCGGCCTCTCAGGGTGACGTACGGCACATTTGTACAGTGCAGATGTGAAATGCTTTTGGCGGAAGAACCATTTGTTCGTGCTGCTTTAGGCTGCAGTCGTTCTCCTCAGCGTGTGATTGAATTTACCTCAGCTTGCGTTTGTGGATTTGTTTAAATTATTAGTCTGGGTTCATGTCATTGCAGATTTTAGTGTTTTTTGCAGATTCACAGATACACTTTTTGTTAAGCACTGCGCAAACTGTTGGCACTATATGAATCCTGTATAATATACCACACGCTACAATCCATTTACCCTTATTTCCTATGGGACACGTTCACATCTATGCAATTTCCAGCAATGCATTTTACTTCTTGCCTACCAACCACTTTCACCCCCTTCCTGCCTAGGCCGGATTTTCAGATTTCAGTGCTGTCGCACGTTGAAAATTGTACGCTGTACCCAAACAACATTTTTCTTTTGGTGGTGTTTAATCTCCACTGGGTTTTTTATTTTTTGCTAAACAAATGAAACAAGACCAAAAAAAAAAAAAAAGTTTTTCTTAGTTTCTGTTATAAAATGTTTTAAAGTAAATAAGTAATTGTTCTCCTTCACTGAAGTGCACTGATGAGGTGGCACTGATATGCACTGATAGGCTGCACTGATGGACAGTGATAAGGAGGCACTGATATGCACCACTTATGGACACTGATAGGCTGCACTGATGGACAGTGATGAGGAGGCACTGATATGCAGCACTTATGGACACTGAAAGGCTGCACTGATATACAGTGATGAGGAGGCACTGAAATGCCACACTTATAGACACTGATGATAGGCTGCACTGATGGACAGTGATGAGGAGGCACTGATATGCAGCACTTATGGACACTGATGGACAGTGATGACGAGGCACTGATATGCAGCACTGATGGGCAGCACTGATGAGGAGACACTGGTGGGCACTGTTGGGGCTGCACTGGGAATCGGGACACTGACAATCAGTGCAGATGTCCCCACTGAGGAATGCCGCTTACCGGGCTCTCCTTTTCTCACGCGCTGTCAGCGTGAGGAGAAGAATGCCGATAATCGGCATTTCCTGTTTGCACTGTGATCAGCTGTGATGGGACACAGCTGATCACATGGTAAATAAAGAGCCTATCATCATAGGCTCTTCCCCGTGATCGGTGATGTGCTATGTCCCGGCAACACGGCACTTTGCCGCGCTGCGCGCCCCCTCGGTGAGGATGGGTGGACGTCATTTGACATCCTCCCAGAAGGAGTGTTCCCGCCCATCTATTATTTCACTATACAGTAGAGCTGCACGATTCTGGATAAAATGAGAATCGTATTTTTTGGCTTAGAATAAAGATCACGATTCTCAGCGTAACATTATCTTTTACATTATACAAAAGAATTGGGCTAACTTTACTCTTTTTAGTTATTTTTTTTTATTTCATTAAAGTATTATTTTTTTTTTATTTCATTAACGTAGATGTAGCACCCTCCTAGACAGGTGCTAGATAAAAGCATCTATTTTGGTCCTGCTGCTTATCAGGGGAGCTGATCTGTTAGTTTTGCCTGTCACATGTTTCCAGGTTTGATTCACTGGGTCTGAGGGAGTGTCCCCACTACATCCAATGAGGGAGCTTGTTGGACAGTGGAGGAAACCCTACCAGTGACACATCCTGTTTCATGGCAGTCCCAGTGGGAGGGCATTCCTGCAATGCATCCTGGGATTGGCCATAAATAGGGCGGGAGCAAGTGACAGGGGATCGTTTGGTGGGAGCAAAGTCCCAGGAGGAGGTGGACGGCTGTCTCTCCTCCTGCATAGTGAGGAAGGTGGTCCAGGCGGTCGGCCTAGTGACCAGGAGTGGAGCTGGGCTGCAGAGGATCCAGAGTGCTGACCAGTGGAGCTGCTGGGCAGAGGACTTTGGGAAAAACAGTATTGTGAGTACTGAGGGATCTCCCTAGGGGTCTGCCTGAGAGAGGGGACCACTCCAGAGAAGTCAGGGGATCAAGGAGCCAGCTCACACAGAGTGTTACAGTAATGGGGGTACCGTGTAGTGAAGATT
Organism: Pelophylax lessonae; assembly: GCF_965119305.1. Classification (NCBI taxonomy): domain Eukaryota; kingdom Metazoa; phylum Chordata; class Amphibia; order Anura; family Ranidae; genus Pelophylax; species Pelophylax lessonae. Next base: position 62,295,759 of record NC_138772.1, read on the forward strand.
AGGAACAAGGGGGGTGCCAGGAAGGGCCCTGAAGTTGTTCAGCAGTACAGTTCAGTTGCTTCAGAATACAGATTACTTCAGTTCTGCGTCACAGCTAGTGACAGACTGAAACCAGCGGCCTAGCCGTGACTAGCTAAATTTCAGCGTTAGCCAGTGTTTACTCAAGTCATCCCTGCCTATTGTGCATAGTTCTGTTCAGTCGGAGTATCCCACTCATCCCTTCTCCTATCCAAGTTCCTAATAAAACATAAAAACCAAAGAAACTTAACTGGTCGTTGTCTGAGGTAAAAAAACACTTGGAAAATGCCAGATTGTTCTACTGTTGCTATAGGTAACCGAGGGGGACCCGTAACCAGCAGCTCCCTTGGGAGTAGTGCTACATATATTTAAACCCAAAAAACTGCATTTGAAAGACTTCTGCGCAAATACAGTGTGACATAAAAGATTGCAACGATCGCCATTTTATTCTCTAGGGTCTCTGCTAAAATAAAAAATAAAAAAAAAATATATATATATAATATTTGGGGGTTCTAAGTAATTTTCTAGCAAAGAATACTGATTTTAACTTGTAAGCAACAAGTGTAAAAAAAAAAGGCTTGGTCTTTAACCACTTTCCAACCGTATACTTTATATATACTGTACATCGGCAGAGTGGCTCTCCCTGGCAGAGTCGCGTATCGGTACGTCACTTGTCTGGGAGGAGCTAAGGGGCGAGCGCGCTCCTGCCCACGCTCGTCAGTGGGGAAGCTGGCGCGTGTGTCAGGGGGCTCCGATTGCTGCCTGACACTCACGATCTCTCTTCGCTGACAGAGAAGGACAGACAGCTGATGTAAACACAGCCGTCCATCCTTCTGCCTGCAATGATCATAGAGACCATGCGATCCTGCTATATATAATCACATGTCTCTATGATCATTTCACAAGCCCAACCCCCCCACAGTTAGAATCACTCCCCCTAGGCTTACCTTTAACCCCTTGATCACCTATACTGTTAACCCCTTCCCTGCCAGTGTCATTATTACAGTAACAGTGCATATTTTTAGCACTGGTTACTGTAGTAGTAATGTCACTGGTACCCCTCAAGTGTCAAAAATGTCAGTTAGGGGTCCAAGCTATGTATATTAAAAAAGAATAGCGCGCAAATGCAAAAGAAATTACTACCAAATCTGAAGAGAGTCCATAAATAAAAATGGGGGTTTGGTCCCACCATATGGCCATATCGTGCTCAAGCCCACTACTGCGTCAAAGTACCCCATTATCAGTGGGTCCTACACTATCCATGAAAAAAAGAGATGAATCCAGCCCTTCTAACCCTTGGAGACAACACTCCTTGCTGGGAAAAATGTGCAAATGCACTACAGGGGACTCCTCCTATATCCATTTGATGGTGGACACTGATTGAGTACAGGTGTATGTGGGGGGTGGGGAGGGCTGCTCAACCTCGATAGTCTGGTCAGACCGAATATAGCTGTTCACCGCAATGTCGCAGTCTCGTAAAAAAGTGCAGATCGCCGCCATTACTAGTAAAAAAAAAAAATAAAAATGACATACCGATAAATCTTTCCCAGTTAGTAAACGCGATAACTTTTGAGCAAACCAATCAAAATACGCTTATTGCATTTTTTTTTTTTTTTTACCAAAAATATGTAGCAGAAAACAAATTGGCCTAAAATGGAAAAAAAAATGTGATTTTTAAATTTTTTTTGGGAATGTTCTATAGCAAAATGTGAAAAATATATATATATTTTTTTTTTTTCAAAATTGTCGCTCTTTTTTTGTTTATAGCGCAAACAAATAAAAATTGCAGTGGTGATCAAATACCACCAAAAGAAAGCTTTGTTTGTGGGAAAAAAAGGGTACAGCGTCGTGTGCAATTGTCCGTTAAAATAACGCAGTGCCAAATCACAAAATCGGGCCTGGTCATTAAGGGGGAAAATCCTCCGGTCTGAAAGTGGTTAAGAGGTTAAACTGCCCTCACTTACAGATGGAAGTTCATTCCTTTTGATCTAAAAGAACCAGAACTAGTGTCCCTATTGTAAGATTTCCCCTCTATTTGTATTCTGACTACCCAGAATTTGGGACTTTCTTTGACTTTTATTCTCAGTGATAATAGTAGACAGGACAAATAGAGGGGGGTGAGCCTCCCTAATGGGGACACGGACCGCAATAAAGACTGACAGGTAGTCTAAACCAGTGTTCCCCAACCCCCGGGCCATGGACCGGTACCGGTCCGTTGATCAAACAGTACCGGGCCACCTGAGGAACTTTAAATTATTTTACTGTCTCGCCGCAGTCGCGGCCGGTGCGTTGGGGGTGCCAGGGAGCAGAGCAGTGCGCCCCGAGCCCACCCATTGTGTGACAATAGCGAATGAAAATTCGCTATTGTCACACGGATCCTCCTCCTGGCCAATCAGAAAGCGGGTCCTCTCGCTTCCTGATTGGCCGAGGAGGAGGCGGGAAGACTGAGGACTCAGACGCTGGGGGACTGAAGAGAAGCCGCCGCTGCCTGAGGTAAGTGCGGGGGGGGGCACGCTGGCATCGCTGCATTGAAAGGGGGAACGCTGGCATCGCTGCATTGAAAGGGGGAACGCTGGCATCGCTGCATTGAAAGGGGGAACGCTGGCATCGCTGCATTGAAAGGGGGAACGCTGGCATCGCTGCATTGAAAGGGGGAACGCTGGCATCGCTGCATTGAAAGGGGGAACGCTGGCATCGCTGCATTGAAAGGGGGAACGCTGGCATCGCTGCATTGAAAGGGGGAACGCTGGCATCGCTGCATTGAAAGGGGGCACGCTGGCATCGCTGCATTGAAAGGGGGAACGCTGGCATCGCTGCATTGAAAGGGGGCACGCTGGCATCGCTGCATTGAAAGGGGGAACGCTGGCATCGCTGCATTGAAAGGGGGAACGCTGGCATCGCTGCATTGAAAGGGGGAACGCTGGCATCGCTGCATTGAAAGGGGGAACGCTGGCATCGCTGCATTGAAAGGGGGAACGCTGGCATCGCTGCATTGAAAGGGGGAACGCTGGCATCGCTGCATTGAAAGGGGGAACGCTGGCATCGCTGCATTGAAAGGGGGAACGCTGGCATCGCTGCATTGAAAGGGGGAACGCTGGCATCGCTGCATTGAAAGGGGGCACGCTGGCATCGCTGCATTGAAAGGGGGCACGCTGGCATCGCTGCATTGGAAGGGGGCACGCTGGCATCTCTGCATTGGAAGGGGGCACGCTGGCATCTCTGCATTGGAAGGGGGCACGCTGGCATCTCTGTATTGAAAGGGGGCACGCTGGTCTCTGTGCATTAAAAGGGGGCACACTGGTCTCTGTGCATTGAAAGGGGGCACGCTGGCATCTCTGCATTGAAAGGGGGAATAAATCAAAACAAGCGGGCCATGGAAAAATGATCAAACGTTTACCGGTCCGCGGCGATAAAAAGGTTGGGGAGCACTGGTGTAAACCAACTCCAGTCCATCCAAAACTATGGTGCCAATACCTGGCAGAGAATTGGCTGAATGTATGCTGGATTTTGAAAGATGACGGGAGGGGATTGATGCAGCAGTAATGTTCCACTTTAATTAATAAAGGTAATTTCTCCCTTGATGCGGATTGTACATAAATAGGTGCATTCAGGTATGAAGGTAAACGCACAGTAACATGCTGGGCAGCCCATTGCAAACTGCATGTCAAGGCATTGTGGTGTGAAGGGTTCTATGGTACTGACCGGTTTTGTATTTCACCTGCCAGCTAGAGGATTCCTCAGAAAGGGAAGTGTAGGAGGGTGGACTTTCTCCAGCAGAGGAAGAACTTGGACAAAGCTTTGTAGAACAGGTGAGAGTTCCCAGCCCCGGGCCGCATTCAGCCGTTCCATTGTTTGGGGAAATGGCAGGAAGCGCAGGTGACTGCAGACTAGACATGAGCTCATCTGTTTGGCTGATCCCGGGACCATTACTGTAATTATATCCATACATATTACAGGGCCTGGAAAATATATAGCAAGGGTTGGTTTTTACGAAAGGCATTTTAAATTAAAACCATAGCAGCCAAAAGAACTAAACTCAATTAACACAAACTATTGTTAATCCTTATGCCCCTAGCATTAGTAAATAGGGAGATTATATTTACTTGTTTTAATTTTTTTTTTTTTTTATTTCTTCAGTTACTTCCTGGTTTCTGGCCTAGGCCAAAATAATGTCCTACATCCTTGGAGTCTTCATGGGCATTTTTTGTCTTGCATCTTGGGGGGTTGGTTCTCAGCTAAGCACACCCTCCTGTCTGCGTGCCTGAGCTAAGGGCAGATGGAGTCCAGGAATTAAATACTACATGAATAATCTGCCCTAACTCTAAATTGCCTTGGCTAGAAACTCTAAAGGGGGTGCTTTTCAAAGTCAAATCAAGCATGGAGACATGGCTGGATGGGGAATTTTGCTTTGAATGTTAAAAATGAATGAAACAGCGGTTTCAGTTCATGGTGTTTAGATTAGTGATCGACCGATATAGTTTTTTTTATTGCCGATACCGATATTTTGGTCATTGGATATTGGCCGATATTTTCTGACTTTTTTTTTTTTTTCCCGCAGCTACTCTGGTGGAGGGATCTGCCCAAACCCCTCCTCTGCACTTAAAAGCATTCAAAATGCCAAGTTTAGCTGTTTTGAATGCTCGCATTTTTTTTTAATTTGCCGCCGAGTACCGGGAAGTGATGTCATGACATCACTTCCGTTTTTTTTTTTTTTTTACATGGAGACCCGATCAAAGCCGAATGCGGCTTTGATCTGGGTCTTCTCGCTGGCAGCCACGCAGGTAGGATGCCCGGGTTTCCCGGTGACTCGGGCGAGTCCCGCTAGGGGGGAGACGTCCCCTCCCGCTCCTTGTAATGACAGCCGAGCGGCATCTCAGCCGCATCGGTTGTCAATACAAGACAGCCAACCGTTGGCTAGACGCTGGTACCGGGGTGATGCCTCTAGCTGCAGGCATCACTCTGGTACAGCACTTTCCCGAAATATCGGTAACCTCAGGGGCAGATTGTTATATATCGGGGAACGTGCATATCGGCCCCGGATATATCGACATTTCCGATAATCAGCCGATCCCTAGTTTAGATAGTTAAAGTGTTACTAAACACAGTCACATTCACTATAGAATAGAATGCATTAAGATAAAAAAAACGTACCGCCTTTACAACTCATTTTAAGGAAAAGAGTAAAAATCTTATTTAAGGCCTTGAAGAACCTCAATAAAGTTATAATAATGCAATTTTTCCCTTTTCCTCTTTAGTCAGCCTTACAACTTACATAAAAAGAAAGAAAGGGGAAAAAATAAGAATAAATACTCTTACGCATATATATATATATAGATATAACCGTATGTGCTGCGGTTAGAAAGTAATGAAGTAGGCCTTTTTTATTCTGTTTATAGGCATCATTGATACCATTGTAATCGGAGGATCATTAGGAATCCAATCTCCAACCAATTTATTTTATTTTTTACTGAAAATTGTTCCTTTTAATCTGAACTGATTTATTTGCTGTGGTTTGGGAAAGCACAGGTTCACTTTAAAGTGGTAGTAAAGCCCCCATTGTTTACTTGTACCTACAGGTAAGACTAAAATAGGGGTGACCTGTAGGTACAGTAAATATCGCCTATCGTTCTAGGAAATATTTACTATAGTAGCAGCCGGTGAAGTCACCAGTGCATGCGCACTGCACTCTCAATGAACGGCCTGCCGTTGCTCAGCCAGTCAAACAGCCAGAGCCTGCGAATCCGGATGGAAGACCAGGTGAAGATGGAAGCCCTGTCAGCAGTTACAGCACACCGCTGGAGGGCTTAATTCTAAGGAAAGTCTTTCATAATTTGCTAGAATGCGATACATATTAACTAACACATTATGCTATTATCATTCAGGGGATCGTTTTTTCTTTTTTTTTTTTTGCAATTTAATACCGCTTTAAGAAGAGATATGTGCAGGGTGGCCTATATAAAAAATGTATTTGAATATCATTTGCAGATGCATGTTTAAGCTTAGGAGCTTATCGAAACTGAAATGATTGCCATCAAGGTAGATAGGGATACAAGTATGCACAGCGGAGATCCTCTCCAGTAATCTGACAGAAGGAAATTGGCTCCAGAAAGTGACTTTTCTTGATGTGTTTTTTACAAAAATAAGAAACTGGTGGGTCTTTAAGGGTGTTGAACCTCCTCTCAGTATAATTACCAGTACACATTCATTAAGTAAAAGAAACCTTTATTGTACACTTTTAAAAGCTAAAAGACTAGGGTTTTTTTCCCCCCTAAAAGCGGTAGTATACCGCTTTTTTCCACTTTTAACTACAGGTAAGGCTTACCAGTAGGTACAATTAATATCTCCTAAACCGGCACGGTTTAGGAGATATTTGCACTGCATGCAGTCGCTCACACGCTATGAAAGGAACGGCGGACCTTCAGCTTTCCTTGCCGGGAGCTTGCCGGAAAATGACTCCCGTGCGCATGCGCGGGAGTGACGTAATCGCGGCTCTGGCCAATCACAGTGCCGGAGCCGCCAAACCCGGAAGAGAAGCAGAGGGATCATGTCAGCTCCCACAGCGGTGTCTGGGGGTCCATGTCGGGGCTTCGTCCTAAGGTAAGTAAGTGGTACGGGTCGTGGTACGGCTCGGTTCGGTGCGCAATTTTTGCCATTTCCATTGTCAAAAGTTGTGAATGGTTCCCTAATTCCGAACCGAATTGTACCACTTTTTTGGGAACCTTTCGTTGGGGTACCAAGCACAATCGTATCGTACCAACAGGGTGGAGCTACACTCTGCAGAACGTTGATTGGTCTATCATCTCCTATCACCACACCTATCAAGTGACTTTGATCACTACTTTCCGGCTACACAATGCCTATCATGTAAGGGTACTGTTGGTGGTGGAAACGCAAGCCTGATCAAGCCTGATCAAGGTGTACCGTTACGCACCGTAATGAACTGTACCGAACTGCACCACTCAGTGGAAACAAGGCAAAAGTAACACATCATGGTAGTAAACCCAAAGCGCCCTGAAGATAGAGGTCCATCCTTATCCTTACACAGTTATACTTTAGATCAGAGTTTTTCAACCAGGGTTCCTCCTGAGGTTGCTGGGGGTTCCTTGAGAAATTGGCAATTTCTGCTTCTCAGATAAGTTCCCAATGACCCCATTGTTCCTTTTAGCTATCTGTAAGGAGGTAAGTCTTCGCAATGATGACAAGAGTAAGGAGCATTCTTCCCACTGACTGTCACACTAATGTGTCATGAGTTGTAGATTTTAAATTTTTAACAGGGGTTCCCCCGAGACCGGAAATATATTTTGCAAAAAATTTTATTATTATAAACAAAGCATTTAGTAAGACTCCATTCACACTACTGCGACTTGTCAGCCTGACAAGTTGCAGTCCGTCGCGGTCCATGCAGTGCTACAGGACCCGTTCTAATAGGAGCGACACAAGTTGCTCCGACTTAGAAAAAGGGGCCCTGTACTACTAGGGGGCGACTTCGGAGCGTCTTGATTAGACATTAATTTTATGAAGTCCGTGCAAGTCGCACTGAAGTCGCGGTGCACGGGACTTCACAAGTCGCCCCCGAAGTCGGAGCGACCTAGTGTGAACCGGCACTAATACACCAAAGAGATGAGTACATCAAATTTGACATATAAAAAGATTCCCAATTTAGGACATAAAAGAATATAATATTGCATAGATTCCTATATATATATATATATATATATATATATATATATATATATATATATATATATATATATATATATATATATATATATATATAATGTCCTTTGAAGAAAATCCTAAGATTCTAGGTGAAAAATTCCTATACTCCAAGGTAGGGCTGATTACGAAATATAATCTATGTATCAAGGTGTATTAATGAAGTCCATGGAGTAATTAGGAATACTCATTAGAATCATAAAGCCTAAGATGCGTTAGTAAAGGTGTGATGTAGGAAAAGGAGAAAAATAAGAAAATAAAAGAAAAAGTCAGGGGAAAGATTGGAAAAAGAGAATAAAGAGAGAGTCCTGCGGGGCGCGCATCGGGAGATCACTTAAATTGAGAGAAGTGTAGTATTAAATCTGGAGGGTTGGGTATATGACGTCCTCGGTTGCCATACTTTAAGAAATTTATTGTGGGGATCAATAGCTATAGCCGTCAGTTTCTCATTTGTCATAATATCGGACCGGAAATAATTTTCAAGGGTTCCTCTGTGTTGAAAAGGTTGAGAAAAGCTGCCTCTAGTTCCTCCTGTTTTGAATTGTATTGTAACTGTATGGTCTTCCCTCACATTGTAAAGCGCTGCGCAAACTGTTGGCGCTATATAAATCCTGTATAATAATAATAGATATTGGTGTTAAACCACTTCATATATGTACTTGTATCGCACAAGGAGGGGGGTAACTCCTACTGGCGCGTTTTTGCCTTTGTCAGCTTCTTCTAGGTCTTTAGTAGCAATGGGTTACTAAAAAAAAAAAAAAAAAAAAAAAAAAAAAAATACATTTATTTACAAAACATATTAACCACTTAAGCCCCGGAAGATTTTACCCCCATTCCGACCAGGGGGTATTTTGCGATTCGGCACTGCGTGACTTTAACGGACAATTGCACCTAAACGAATTTGACGTCCTTTTTTTCCCACAAACAGAGCTTTCTTTTGTTGGTATTTGATCACCTGTGCGATTTTTTTTGATCATGCGCTATAAACAAAAAAAGAGCGACAATTTTGCAAAAATAACAATATTTTTCACATTTTTTTTTTTATATGAAATTCCCCCAAAAAAATGTAAAAATCTAAATTTTTTTAACATTTTCGGCCAATTTGTTTTATGCTACATATGTTTGGTAAAAAAATTCGCAAAAAGCGTATTTTGATTGGTTTGCGCAAAAGTTATCGCGTTTACTAACAAAGGGAAAGATTTTTGTCATTTTTGTGTTTTTTTTTTTTTTTTTAACGCGTAATGGCGGCGATCTGCGTTTTTTTTTTTTTTGCGGGACTGCGACATTGGGGCGGACAGATCGGACCCTGGACTGACATTTTTGACACTTTTGGGGTTACCAGTGACATTACTGCAGTAATCAATGCAATACATATGCACTGTTACTGTAAAATGACACTGGTAGTGAAGTTAACTTTTTTTAGAGGAAGGGGCTGTGTGTGTCCCTAGGGGCGTTATTCTAACTGTGATTGGCTGTGGCTTGAAGTGTAGGAACAGTGATCAACGGTCCTACATAGCAGAACCGTATGATCATTGTTCCTACACAGGGGAGAATGACAGGCGGCTTGTTTACACTAGACGCCTGCCTTTTTCCAGCTGTCACGGACGATCGTGAGTGAGCGGCGGACCCGATTTCACACGCGCGGAGGAGTCCGTGACCGCGCGGGAGCGCACCTCCGGCGGCGCGCTTGCTCGCTCGCTCCCCAGAGCCTCACAGGCTAGCGATGTACCGGTACGTCACTTTGCCTGTGAGGGGCTGACCGCTGCAGTATGTGTACTTGCGGCGGTCGGCAAGTGGTTAATCCTCAATTTTGTCCATTTTTTATTTTTTTACACAAACTCACTTACAGAAATAGATTGTATCTCAGGAGAATCTAACAAAGAGCTCCCTCTCTTGCGGTCAAACACCAACCATACCAGGACAAATGGGCTGGATGAGCCAGGGCACTTCACCAGGGGGCCCCCCAGACAGCACCCCAAAAAGGAGGGAGAAAATTAAAATGCCACCTGTACCACTTTCACTTAAGATGTAATTCGTATACTGATAAAGAAAGGGAGACATAGCCATGGTGTGTTTCTGTTGTTTGTAAGGGGAACAAAAAAAAACCCCTAGTCTTATAGCTTTTAAAAATGTAAAATAAAGATTTATTGTAATCAATGAATGTGTAATGTTACTTCTACTGAGAGGTTCAACACCTTTAAAGTCCCACCAGTTCCTTATTTTTGTAAAATTGTTCTATATTGGGATGTGGAGTGGACGTGGTCAGCCAGGACTATATACCTGATTTTTCTTTTCCTGATGTGTGTGGATTGATTAGGGGTGGGTTGGCTGAGTTTTCAGCAGTTAATTGCCCCTGATGCTTCTAAGTGACAATGGCTGGAGGAACATGGAGCCGGATAGCTTTGGTGTGGGTTGTGGTTACTATAGAGAAAATACCAGGCATTCTGGACAGTAAAATCTATTAGACAAAGCAGCTCTTTTCTAGAAGATGAAACTCCCAGTAAAGTGTCGGCTTTGGCTGCTTTGTTTCCAAACTTCGCTGGTCAACAGTCCTTAGTTTATGCTGTGACCTTTTTAATGCAAATACTTGGTAAATAATGGCCCTTCTAAGTTGCCCAGAGCAAGAGGTCAAGTTTGTCCCTCTAAGTTTCTTGTGCAGGTTAGGACCAGTGTTCATTTTGGCAGCAAATTTCAATTTAGTTTTAGTCTTAGTCTTAGGACTAAAATGGCATTTTAGTTTTAGTCCCATTTTAGTCTTCTGCAAGTGTTTTAGTTTTAGTCGTATTTAGTAGACTAAAACGTCCTACATTTTAGTCGACTAAAACGTCCTACATTTTAGTCGACTAAAACTCATTTTAGTCATCTATAATCGAATGGGTGTAGTTCAATTGTAATTTGTAATGCATTATTTAAGCATTTCTCTACAATTTCCAAACTCATTATATACTACTGCTGGTCCTGGAGTGAAAAATCTAATATGTTATTATTTATGGTGGTATTAACCTTTCAGCATGCACCAGTGTTAATTTTGGCAGCAAATTTCGATTTAGTTTTAGTTATAGTCTTTTGAATAAAATGCCATTTCAGTTTTAGTCGTATTTTAGTCATCTGAATTGTTTTAGTTTTAGTCGTATTTTAGTCGACTAAAATTGTGTTAACTTAGTCGACTAAAACGTTTTAGTCGACGAAATTAACACTGGTTAGGACATGGAAGTGAGGCTCGGTTTTGGATTGTCAGGGGAACTGAGCTTCTTTCTGGCTTTCGACTAAAAAGGTATTTCCTAAATTTAAAGGGTATGTTCAGACTTACGGGGGTTCCTGCAATTAGCTGCGAGCGGCAGCAACCGTTGAAAGCAAAGGGAGGCTTCTGGCTCTCGCAGCTAATCTCTCCCACATGTATGTAATCCCTCATGCAGCGATTGTCCCAGGATGCAGACTGCCTGGGTCCAGGAACGATTACTCACATGTGATTGCTGCATGAGCGAATACATGTAAGCAGGTGCGATAAGCTGCAGGAGCCTCCCATCCCTTTGCATAGGTCTGCCTCTTGCAACTAATTGTGGGAACCCCTGCTAGGGTTTTCGCATCATGTAATCAGACTGCAGGTGTGAATGCATCCTTAAACCCAATTGTAGATATTCAATCAGACAGACATTGCAAAATAACTTCCATTTTCATTGTCTGAAGGCCAGTCTGCATGGTATGCACTGAAAAATGCATTTTCACTGGTGATGTATTGAGAAGGGCGGTGAGGTACATTTACCATCCAACCTGACAGCACTGGAGAGGATCTGCAAGGAGGAATGGCAGAGGATCCCCAAATCCAGGTGTGAAAGACTTGTTGCATCTTTCCCAAAAAGACTCCTGGCTGTATTAGATCAAAAGGGGGCTTCTACTAAATACTGAGCAAAGGGTCTGAATACTTAGGACCATGTGATATTTCAGTTTTTCTTTTTTAATAAATCTGCAACAATGTCAACAATTCTGTGTTTTTCTGTCAGTATGGGATGCTATGTGTACATTCATGAGGAAGAAGAATGAACTTAAATGATTTTAGCAAATGGCTGCAATATAACAAAGAGTGAAAAATTTAAGGGGGTCGGAATACTTTTCGTACCCACTGTAGCACCATCAATCCTAAATACACAAATAAATCAATAATACATAAATGTTCGCTAAAGTGCAAAACAATACTGATGCTTCAATATTCAATGGCTTAGTGCAATGAATCAGACTAAAGTGCAAAACAGTGATATTTCTCCATAATATACAACAAATGATAAATCTATAAAAAAAATTTGAAATATATATATATAAGTATTTTCCTTATAAGTCCCAAAATTCCAATTTAAGCAGGTAGCCAGTGAAAGTGCATAGTGCTCTGTGCTCCTTGTTATTCAGTGTCAATCTGTGCAAAAAATGAAGTGCAATCTTGTGCAGTTCCACCCCTTTGGATGCTTCCACTTACCAGACTGCCAGGACCCCGTAGCAATACTGCATGTGGGTCAAATGCGCTGTAGTCCGGTGTGGAGTGGGATGCCTTTTGGGTCACATGTAGAGTAGAATCTCTCCCTGGGCCAAACCTGCTCAAATGTAATCGCTCTCCCCCAGATGGGCAGGTATTTTAATGGCCATGCAGAAAGAGAACTCCCATAGTGTAGTATTTTAATATAAGCTGTTTATTAAAGAAAGAAAATACACTCACAATTTTCCAGATAAAAAGACTGCAGATATATGGTAGGGAACTTTCTGGTAGTGGAGTGGAGTGGGCGCTCGGGTAGTGCTGGTCCCGGCTTGCGTTCCACCACGACCGGAAGTGACGTAGGTACAGGCCGTAAACCGGAAATTGTATCAGGAATATATACCTATTTTTGTGCTGTTTCATTACACCGTACTGATATTTGCGCATCAATCAGCATTTCTGGATGTAATTTCAGGTGTTTGTTTTGCGCGTAATTATGTGCATATTCATTTATGAACAAAATTTTTCCAACAGGGCGGTTGAATATAAGTCAATCGGCAGTTGGACTTCTATTCAGCCACTGTAGCCATACATAGATGAAATTTGGATCCATGTAAAGCCAGCTTTATTCTTTAGTTGTACATGTTCATCCCATTCTGCTAAACGTACCCAAATCGGGGAAGAAACCATGCCGTCCACAACCACAATTTCAGAATGTTCTCTTGTTTGGCTGTATACACCAGATTAGAGGTTGGGTTTCATTTGATTGTTTTGGGTAATGGAAGCCAGAGTTGTCTATAGCTGACAGTTCAATTTATTTTATTCTTATCTCCAGTAGAAAAATGATAGCCGCAGTCTGGCTGCTGTGGGCAACGCGGGCTTTTGTCTTCCCTTTATTTTTGTGCATCATTTTTCAGTCTTTTGTTTGTCCCGCTTTTGGCAGAATTGGTGTTTTGGGCAATGAATATACCATCCCCACCGTGTTCTCCGCTTCCACTTTATTTATCTTAGAAACAAGTGTTGCACCGCAAATATGTCTGAATATAGAGCGTAAATCTGCTTACTGCATTGTGTTGTCTGCAGGATTCCTGAGACGGTGATAAATGGCCCTGGTGGTGCGAAGGGAATTCAGATCACTGAAGATATTCTGCAATGCACAGCCCGTCTCCCGCTCATGTCTGTATGATAGTTTAACTGCTACACTCATAACCTTTATGTCTGATGCAGCTAGGCAGTGCAACGGATGACTGAATCCTCAGCGTCTGTACAATTTCTGCAGCATCTTGGCTCATTGTCTGTAGCTATGCAACTACTAAGTCTGATTTCAGTTTTATTAGCTTTTTAAAGTAAAAGTTTTTAAAGTTTTGGATAGAGTGGAGAGGGATTAGAACACCTGATCTCGTTAAGGAGATTCACCCTCTTTGTCCTGTTTACCGTTGCCAAATTTTGAGTTGTCCCCAGAAAAGTAATAGAGGGGAAATGTTCCAATGGGAATTGGTCACCTTCTACTAGGAATTCCCGTTAAAGCGGTAGTATCCCGCTTTTTGACACTTTTACCTACAGGTAAGCCTATAATAAGGCTTACCTGTAGGTACAAATAATATCTCCTAAACCGGCATGGTTTAGGAGATATTTACAGTGCATGCAGCCGCTCTCGCGAGCGGCGCATGCGCTCTGAAGGTCCGGGGGGACCTTCAATTAATTTGCCGGGAGCTTGCCGGAAAAATCACTCGCGGCTCCGGCCAATCATCGCGCCGGAGCCGTCTCTTCCGGCCAATCACCGCGCCGGAGCCGCCGAACCCGGAAGAGACGGCGAGGGATCATGGCAGCGATGTCCGGGGGTCCGTGTCGGGGCTTCGTTCTAAGGTAAGTTACACATAATGGGCTAGTATGCGATGCATACTAGCCCATTATGCCTTTGTCTTGCAGGTTTTTTTTTTTTTTTTTTGGTCTAAGGGTTTAAAACCGCTTTAAAGAGGTTGTTAAGTCAAAAAGGTTTTATATCTTAATGCATCAAGCTAAAAAAACCTTCTGTGTGCAGCAGCCCCCCTAATACCCACCTGAGCCCGCTCTGGATCCATCGATGTCCACATATGACTCAGCTGTCCGAGACTTTTTCCCCTGCTTGGCTAAGACACCGCAGAGATAACAGGAGACTGCAGCGATCCAGGAGTATTGTAATCTATTTGTCCCTCTACAAGTCTGGGGTTGTATTGTACATGCGTGAACATCAGGAAGAAAAGGCCCGGCTGGATGAAGGTAAACTTTGAGGACAGATATGATGGTAAGAGCTAGGCAAGTACGGTGCCGTGGAGAGGGCTTACCCTTTACATCTTTTTGTTTCTTAATAATTGATAGATTAGTATTAATATTTAATGATTTATTTGGTGCATCGTATACCAGGAACAAAAAAAAAAATAGCTTGGGTCAGCTATAGTTTGATTTTAAAAATGTGAAAAAGATCAAGAGAAGCTACAGTATGTATCTGGACTAAAGGCTTCATTTACTAGAATATCTTTTGTCTTGGCATTGCATTTGTTTAGTGTGTAAGATTTTGGCTATTGGATTTATACTGTCCATATGGGAATATAGCAATGTCTGCTGTTTAATGGCATTAGGCCTTAGTAGCACAGGGATAAAAGCAATTATGTTAATGAACTAGAGCATTGCATTGTTTGTTAATTATTGACACTGCGATCAGCACGTTTTGCATAGTAAACATGCCTGCAGACTCACCTGCTCCTGATTTTATTGATTTTGAATAGGAGACGGTGAGCCCATCTGTTTAATGAATCTGTCTGGACAATCCTCACACGGCCCACAGCCATTTATGTCAGATTAAATATAATTATATTAGAGCTATTTATCAATGTCACCAGCAAATTGCTTATTATGTATAAAGTTCATGAAAGGGTTACCCTGGGCAAGTTTGACTAGGAAAGACCCCCAGATTTAGATGTCAGTCTCATTGTACTGCAAAATAATTAACTACAGATTGTATAGTAGAGGGAGAAGCCAACATTTGAGAGAGAGACAAGGTACCCCCCTACACATATATTTTCAGGGTCTGTGCAATCACCTTGTTATAGAAAATACATGAGAAGATATTTTGCTGTAACCAAAAAAATGGAGGTCCACAGATTGATTTTTCTGGTGAAAAATATTGTATTCTGTTATGTATGCTGTTAATTCTTGTAATTTATAGAATTCAGTATATTTGTTCTCCCTTTTTTTTTTTTTTTATACTTTATTTTTTCCAATTTTTACATGTAGACCAGCTGTAACAGTGACAACTACTGTCAGGGGTACTTATACCAATAAGCCATTATTCATATGGTTTAAAGCAGAAGTGCGCATCCCTGGAGAGGTTGAGATCTGCCTGAACGGTGTGGACACAATAAAAATTACCAGGGTGCAATTCCTTTTTAATTTCTTAAGGAAATAACCTAACAAGGCCCCATTAAATAGTAAGAAGGGTTTGAAGGAGCTTGAGGTCAGTAGGTAATGTAGAGTGCAGGGGTCGGTGGTGTGCAGTGCAGGGGTCGGTGGTGTGCAGGGCTGAGGGCAGGGGTCGGTGGTGTGCAGGGCTGAGGGCAGGGGTCGGTGGTGTGCAGGGCTGAGGGCAGGGGTCGGTGGTGTGCAGGGCTGAGGGCAGGGGTCGGTGGTGTGCAGGGCTGAGGGCAGGGGTCGGTGGTGTGCAGGGCCGAGGGCAGGGGTGGTGGTGTGCAGGGCCGAGGGCAGGGGTGGTGGTGTGCAGGGCCGAGGGCAGGGGTGGTGGTGTGCTGGGTTGAGGGCAGGGGTTGGTGGTGTGCAGTGCTGAGGGCAGGGGTCGGTCTAGTGCAGGGTTGGAGGGCAGGGGTCGGTGGTGTGCTGGGCCGAGGGCAGGGGTCGGTGGTGTGCAGGGCCGAGGGCAGGGGTGGTGGTGTGCTGGGTTGAGGGCAGGGGTCGGTGGTGTGCAGGGCCGTGGGCAGGGGTCTGCGGTGTGCAGTGCTGAGGGCAGGGGTCTGTGGTGTGCAGGGCTGAGGGCAGTGGTGTGCAGAGGGCAGAGATTGATGATTTTTAGGCCCCTTTCACACTGGCTGAGTCCACCAGCATATCTGCCTGCTTAGAAAGGGATCTCTCCGCTGATCCCCAAGGGGACACGGACACAGCCCCCTACTCATCTATGGGCTGTCGGATGAAAAAGGACCGCCTGTGCGTTGCCATCCCACAGTCATCTGATCCGATCCGCTAGATGGATGGGGAACAGATCCCCATCCGTCTGTTTTTAGCAGACAGGTTTGGATGTCGGCAGGTGTTGACAGACAATCCACCGCTCCATAGAGAACAATGGATGGTCCGATCGGGTCTGCTTGATAAACGGACAGGCAGACCTGATCGGTCCGTCTGTATAAAAAGGGCCTTCGCCAGGAGCAAGTAAAACAGAGTGCAAGAGCCTGGAGTGCATAACGCATCTCCCTTTTAAGTGCAAAATACCTACTTTTTCAGTGCAAACAACTTTCCCAGAATCTACACTAATCCCCCAGCACAAATTCCCCCCTCCCTACCATCCTGAAATATACTCGTTGACCTCAAATGCAGTGGTGCCCGGCATAGTGAGGGAAGTCCACCCAGGTTTCCTTTCGGCTGTGTCCATATGACGTCAGACCCAAGAAGAAGCCCTGGACTTCCTTCTGCTCTACAATACCCATCGCCGCTTTAATTAGAGGTCTGAGAGTCGGGAGCTGCAAAGTGTTCTCGGAATGGCGCCCCTGCTGAGCAGCCAACCTCCAGTGGTCAGTATACAGCAGGGCTCGACAATTCCCGGGCGCCAGGTCGCATTTGCGACTAGAAACTGAGTCCGGGCGCCTAGGATTTGAGCCATCTCCTGTCAGGCATCGGGACGCCGATCTGTGCTGCAGACTTGCAGAGATTTGAAATCCCCGTGGCTCCTGTCCACAATTCTCTATGTCCCTGACAAGGCATTTTAATTGGTCAGCACCGTCACATGGACGGCGCTAACCAATCAGAACCGGCTGCCTCTTCTCTTACTTTCAGTACATCCGAGCACTGCTCGACTTCACAGCACAGCAAGCTTCGGCCCCGCCTTTGAGGGCGGGCCCGGGACTGTCTTCACTCTGCAATTGGCCGATGTGGAGGAGAGGTGGAACGCACGCCTGCCTCCGAGATTGTGCGTCCACCCGATTTCAACATACAGCACGCCGACTTCCTTATCGTGCACCCCCGCATCCACCCTCAGATGTGGCCCCCCTCGCTGAAAACGGCAATGAATATCTGCTAACTGCCAGGGACTTAAGACAAGGTACTGGATTCTCCTCTGAAACAAATACTGGGTAGTCTCTCCAAACCCCCCCTATGATCTGTGACAAGACTCTATAGGGGGGAATGTCACTAGTACACATGCATGTGTCCATAAAAATACTGGATTATGGCTAACATATCTGTTCTCTCTGTGTGGTATCCAGGCAGCAAGTAGACTGTATACTGGTTAGCCAGTCAGGTACAATGTCCATTTTTGGCAACTTTAATCTATGGACCTATGAAGCCTGCCTGTGTATCACTGCTTCCTCAGCCCCTGGGGGAGGTGGGAATGCAGACAGAGCCTATCCTGCCGTGGCTAAGGGAAGGGAACCACCTACAATTAGTTGAGGGGCACAGTTTACCTTTTATTGGCCAGGTGTGGGAGCCCCCCCCCCCATAGACACGTGTGTGGGGGAGCAGAGCAGGCCATTTTCTGAGTGTATAGGAGGAAGGTGGGGGATTGCCACATTTCTGTAAAATTCTTCTGTACACACCATAGAGCTGAGGGGATCTCACTGTACATATACACATCTGCCTGAGACTTTCACTCTCTCCCACCCTCCCTCTCTCCCCCCCCCCTCTTTCATTCTCTCTCACCCCAACCCCCCTCCCCTTCCCCTAACCTCCCCCCCCCCCCCATATCCCCTTCTGTACCTCCCTCTCCTCTTTTTTTCTTTTCTCTTCTTTCCCTTTTCTCTCTCTTTTTTTTCTGGGCGCGGGTCAGCTTTTTTAAAAAACTGGCTCCTAACTTTTTTAGCTGGCTCCTAGATTCAAAGAAAATTTGTCAACCCCTGGTATACAGCATGGTAACCGCTCAACACAGAACCTGGAAGCAAGCGTAAATCACTGGAGTAGTGACATCTACTTCAGTGATTTCCAGCTTTCAGGGAGATCTGTCAACAGCAACAATAAGGCTCGGTTCACATATATGCAAATTGGATGCGTTTTTAACCATCTAATTTGCATAACATGAATCAGACCAGGTTTCGAATAAGCCGGTTCACACATGTGCGGGGCGGCCGTGGTGCAGTTTTAAAAAGGGTTCTGTGCGATTTTGAGTCCAGTTAAGGTGCAATTTCAGGTAAAATTTTGCACCTGACTCACCTGAACTGGTGAACTGAACCGCACTGGACTCCCACATTGAAACCCCAACCGCATGTGTGTGAACCCAGCCTGAAGGAGAAAATAGTGTGGAAAGAAAAGTAATGCAGCCACCACATCGAAGGACCAGTATAGCGCAGCACTTTTATTTATTTATTTATTTATATTTATATATATATATATATATACACAGCTTTAGCCACTCTCTTATCACCCTTTTAACAGTTCTCACAGGTCATCATCTCTGAAACTAGGCTAGGGCCTGTGTAGATAAGGTCTGACATGTAGAACTGTTTGATATCACAATCTCCTAGCAGTAATGGGCTGACCATTGGTTCTGTTTGCAGTTTTTCTGGCTGTGACAGGTATTCTTTAATCACTGAAAACCCAGTAACCCCCAGTATGTTATTGTTTATGATCATACTCCTCTCCCTGTGATGATAGAGGTCCGAGCCGCTGCGTCCAGAATTCCCCAGTTCCATTGTTTATTTCCCCCAGTAGACACAAGATTAATGGTTTATTATTGAGAAAGTGGACAGTGGAAATCTGTACTCTTTTCAGTTTGGGGAAGTTCATTTATTTTCTTTTATAATTGAGGACAATGTGGCTTTTCTTTGTGTAGAACACCAAGGCGGCAGCTCTGGGCAATGAACGTTCGGCCTTGTCGACCCTGTTGCACACTTTGTCCTTTATTGGTTCTCTAATTAAATCTGTGTGCGAGTTCTTGGACCGTGCCCAAGTGCCAACCCCACTTCATTCTGCTCCGCTATGTCCATGCAGGCAACCATATTTAAAGGGCAACTCGTAGAACCAGTCTTGTATGTGGGAAAAGTTAATATAGTGACAGATTTTGGACATGTAAGCAGGTCTAAGTAGTGCAGAGAGCAGTATAGAGCAACCCAAAGCAACTAATCGGAATTAATCTTTTTATACAAGCTATGATAAACTGAATCTGCCGCCTTATTGATTGTTGGTTACTGTACTTTTCATGTCTTTCTTCATTCCCAGCATTTTTTTTTTTTTTTTATGTCAAATAAATTTTATTAAATAAAAAATATTCACTTACAGTTAAAAACAATACAAACAGCTTGCTGCGGCATGGTGGTTCCTGCTTTCTGCAGCGATATGATGTTGTACGGTCTGCCTTGCTAGACGCGTTTCGCCCTCCCCCCTGGGCGTCATCTGTAAATCGCACATGTGTGCCTTCCTCTGTGCACATATAAATGCTCAGGTCAGGGGTTAACAGCGTACAGCCACAGTCTATATATTGCTTCCCGGCACAGAAATATGCAGTTTTTTTTTCACAAACTGCTCACTGTGCCTATGTGAATGAGCCCTATAACTGAACTCCAGGCAAACCTTTTTTTTTTTTTTTTTTTTTTTTTTTTTTTTTTTTTGTTTTTGCTTTTCAACAGTCTATTCCACTTCTAGGCTTTTTTTTATTGAATAAGTTCACTTTTACTTGTTAACTATAAGCAGGCAACTAAATAAACTTGGGGGCTTGGCCTGGTTGGAGCCCTAAGCCTGAGCGGCTCACATACTGGGCTTCTTTGGGTCACAGGCATCTAAATACATATATAAATAGATATGTTTGAACCGTCTAAGGGCCGGTTCACACTAGTGCAATGGCAGAAAGACTTGCACCACATTGCTGTGTAGATCACATGTGATGTCTGTGCAATGCGATTTCAGAAATATAAACTATGGCTGAATTCGCATCGCATTCGGACCAAACTCGTGCAGGAGTTTTTTCCGCACCAGAATCGGATCACATGGCTGTTCACACTCATGCAATCCGATTCTGCAAATCGTGCTGCGCTTGAGGTGATCAAATACCACCAAAAGAAAAGCTCTGTTTGTGGGAAAAAAAGGACATCAATTTCATTTGGGTACAGCGTCGCACGACCACGCAATTGTCCATTAAAGTCACACAGTGCCGAATCGCAAAATAGGCCCTGGTCAGGAAGGGGGTAAAATCTTCCGGGGCTTAAGTGGTTAATAAAGGCCCTCATAGCGGCTGTAAGGGACAGTTGAGAGACTCCGTAATCTCCTGTAGATCTTAGATCCTGAGTGTGCAGCTTCAAATACTACTGAGGCATTTGTGTCATCAGAGATAAGCCAGTTATGAGCGTGGGTAAGCATGGCCGCCAAATAGTAGGTATGAAAGTCTGGGGAAGCCAAGCCCCCTTGCGTCCAAGGTCTGCATAAAACTTTCCTGCTAAATCTAGATGGTTGGGATTGCCATAAGAAGGAGCCTATAAGTGAATCTAATTGTTTAAAAAAGGATTTCGGTGGCCACTCTGGGACGTGCCTAAGGCTGTATAATAGAACTGGAAGGATTTTCATTTTAATTAAATGAATTCTCCTGAAAAGGGATAAAGGGAGATGTGACCAGGCTTTCAATCTCTGTTTACCCCACGGAAGAGAAGGGGGCAAATTAGGATGTCTAAAATGCTTAGTGTTGGGAGAAATATTGATCCCTAAATATTTAATAGTCGAAGGAGAATTGGGGTCAGCCAACCTTTTAACCCCTTGATCAATTTGTAATTTAATTCATTTTTAATATTCAAAAAAAACTCGTCCATCCATGTCTCCATGCTTTATTTTGCTGAGAAATACTTTGACAAACATCTCCCTAGCATGTCTAGCTATGGCCATCTTAGGGCAGAAGATTCATGTAGCATTTACTTCCTTGAATCCATCTGCCTTTAGCTCAGGCATGCAGCCAGGAGGGTGTCCTTAACCTAGAAGTTTCCTTCTCCCTTCCTCCAGATGAAAAATGAAATGCCCTGGGATGTATGACATCATTTTTTCCTAGGCCAGAAACCAGGAAGCAGTAGATAAGTAAATATGATATACAGTGGGTACGGAAAGTATTCAGACCCCCTTAAATTTTTCACTCTTTGTTATATTGCAGCCATTTGCTAAAATCATTTAAGTTCATTCTTCTTCCTCATGAATGTACACATAGCACCCCATACTGACAGAAAAACACAGAATTGTTGACATTGTTGCAGATTTATTAAAAAAGAAAAACTGAAATATCACATGGTCCTAAGTATTCAGACCCTTTGCTCAGTATTTAGTAGAAGCCCCCTTTTGATCTAATACAGCCAGGAGTCTTTTTGGGAAAGATGCAACAAGTCTTTCACACCTGGATTTGGGGATCCTCTGCCATTCCTCCTTGCAGATCCTCTCCAGTTCTGTCAGGTTGGATGGTAAACATTGGTGGACAGCCATTTTTAGGTCTCTCCAGAGATGCTCACTTGGGTTTAAGTCAGGGCTCTGGCTGGGCCATTCAAGAACAGTCACGGACTTGTTGTGAAGCCACTCTTTCGTTATTTTAGCTGAGTGCTTAGGGTCATTGTCTTGTTGGAAGGTAAACCTTCGGCCCAGTCTGAGGTCCAGAGCACTCTGGAGAAGGTTTTTGTCCAGGATATCCCTGTACTTGGCCGCATTCATCTTTCCCTCGATTGCAACCAGTCGTCCCTGCAGCTGAAAAACACCCCCACAGCATGATGCTGCCACCACCATGCTTCACTGTTGGGACTGTATTGGACAGGTGATGAGCAGTGCCTGGTTTTCTCCACACATACCGCTTAGAATTAAGGCCAAAAAGTTCTATTTTGGTCTCATCAGACCAGAGAATCTTATTTCTCACCATCTTGGAGTCCTTCAGGTGTTTTTTAGCAAACTCCATGCGGGCTTTCATGTGTCTTACACTTAGGAGAGGCTTCCGTCGGGCCACTCTGCCATAAAGCCCCGACTGGTGGAGGGCTGCAGTGATGGTTGACTTTCTACAACTTTCTCCCATCTCCTGACTGCATCTCTGGAGCTCAGCCACAGTGATCTTTGGGTTCTTCTTTACCTCTCTCACCAAGGCTCTTCTCCCCCGATAGCTCAGTTTGGCCGGACGGCCAGCTCTAGGAAGGGTTCTGGTCGTCCCAAACGTCTTCCATTTGAGGATTATGGAGGCCACTGTGCTCTTAGGAACCTTAAGTGCAGCAGAAATCTTTTTGTAACCTTGGCCAGATCTGTGCCTTGCCACAATTCTGTCTCTGAGCTCTTCAGGCAGTTCCTTTGACCTCATGATTCTCATTTGCTCTGACATGCATTGTGATCTGGAAGGTCTTATATAGACAGGTGTGTGGCTTTCCTAATCAAGTCCAATCAGTATAATCAAACACAGCTGGACTCAAATGAAGGTGTAGAACCATCTCAAGGATGATCAGAAGAAATGGAAAGCACCTGAGTTAAATATATGAGTGTCACAGCAAAGGGTCTGAATACCTAGGACCATGTGATATTTCAGTTTTTCTTTTTTAATAAATCTGCAACAATGTCAACAATTCTGTGTTTTTCTGTCAGTATGGGGAGCTGTGTGTACATTCATGAGGAAGAAGAATGAACTTAAATGATTTTAGCAAATGGCTGCAATATAACAGAGTGAAAAATTTAAGGGGGTCTGAATACTTTCCGTACCCACTGTACCTTCCTATCTGTTTACTAAGGATAGCAGCATAAGGGCTCATGCACACTGCAGCTCAAAGAAACCGCTCCTACAGGCTTGTGAGCTTTTTTTGAGCTCTTAATTTTTTTTTCCCCTCCATGTTAGCCAATGTGTCCATTCATACTATGGCTTTTTCAGGAGTTTACAGGCAGAAAAAACCCACCAAATTCACGTTTTTTGAGAGGAGCTTTCCAGCAGAAAAGATGCCTAAGTGCCCAAAAACGTGCGAAAAAGCACGAATGAGCATGAAAAGGCATGAAAAAGCTTAAAAGAACATAAAAAAAATAGAGAAAAAAATTAACTAAGGAGAGGGTTTGTGAGAAAAAAAAAAAAAAAGCTTATGCTCAAAAAAGCTCAAATAAGCTCAATAAAAACATGCAAAAGAGCCCCAAAAAGTACAAGTTTCTTCAAGCTGAAATAAAAGCTCAAATGCCTATAAAAGCAGCTTTTTTTCCCTAGCTGCAGTGTGCATGAGCCCTAAGGCCCCTTTCACACATGCTGTCCGTTTGTCCGTTTTTCATCCATCCGTTGACGGATGAAAAACGGACATCAATGTATCTCTATGTAAAAACGGATGACAACTGATGATCATCAGTTAACATCCGTTTTCATCTGCTTCCATCAATGTCCGTTTTTTTGAACGGATGAATGCCCTATTTTTCATCCGTCAAAAAAACGGATCGGACGAAAAACGGATGACAACGGATGAAAAACTGATGACAACGGATGACAACGGATGAAAAACTGATGTCAACTGATGACAACGGATGAAAAACGGATAACAACTGACGAAAAACGGATGAAAAACTGATGACAACTGACGAAAAACGGATGAAAAACTGATGAAAAACGGATGAAAAACTGATACATTTGACGTGACTGAACTGATGAACTGAACGGACTGTATGTGTGAAAGGGGCCTAAGGATTAAAAATAGTTTGTTGACTGACAGAGTTTAGTTACACTTCAATTTTTGGGCCTATAGTTCTGGTTTGACAGTTGTATGTGTTTGAAAATGCACGGGCTTACTTTATATATTTTTATATATATATATATATATACACACACACACTATGTTACCAAAAGTATTGGGACGCCTGCCTTTACACGCACATGAACTTTAATCGCATCCCAGTCTTAGTCCCTAGAGTTCATTATTGAGTTGTCCCACCCTTGCAGCTATAACCACTTTGACTCTTCTGGGAAGGCTGTCCTTGAGGTTTAGGAGTGTGTCTGTGGGAATGTTTGACCATTCTTCCAGGAGCGCATTTGTGAGGGCAGGCACTGATATTGTACGAGAAGGCCTGGCTCGCAGTCTCCCCTCTAATTCTTCCCAAGGGTGTTATATTGGGTTGAGGTCAGAACTCTGTGCAGGTCAGTCAAGTTCCTCCACCCCAAACTCGCTCATCCATGTCTTTATGGACCTTGCTTTGTGCGTTGGTCCAAATCATTTGTTGGAGGGTAGATTATGGTGTGGGGTTGTTTTTGAGGGGTTGGGCTTTGCCCCTTAGTTCCAGTGAAGGGAACTTTTAAGGCATCAGCATACCAAGACATTTTGGTCAATTTCATGCTCCCAACTTTGTGGGAACGGTTTGGGAATGGCACCTTCCTGTTCCAACATGACTGCGCACCAGTGCACAAAGCAAGGTCCATAAAGACATGGATGAGCGAGTTTGGGGTGGTGCACAGAGTCCTACACTAAACCTGATAGAACAGCTTTGGGATGAATTGGAGCAGAGACTACGAGCCAGGCCTTTTTTCTAACATCAGTGCCTGACCTCACAAAAATGCTTCTGGAAGAATGGTCATACATTTATTTATATATATATATATATATATATATATATATATATATATATATATATATATATATATATATATATATATATATATATATATATATATATATATATATATATATATATATATATACATTTTTTGGATATGGAACAACCAGAGTGCAGGAGGGTATATATTTTGCCTAAAAGTCTTGGAGCTCGTAGTCCTCACCCCATCTGACATAGTTGGTAGGTGTGATGCATCCTCGGAGAGACGTGTGCTGCAGAAATGGAGCAGTTGCGCTTGTCCATTTGAGGGGAAGGAGTGTACCCTATTGACCTGCTCAGCGATGTGGATGTAACTTATAGGATTCCGGAGCTCCGGGGAATGAGTTAGCAGGCTCTGATAAATCCCCAGTGACATAATTCAGTCACCGCTCAATCTGAATCCTCCTACTCGGGAAATGAAGTCAGCCCATTACAGCATGCCTCTCGGCTCTTTCCTTTGTAGCGATCATGGAGATGAATTTTGACTTCAGCCCTCCCTACTGCCAACTATGAAATTTTCTAGTGTAATGACCAGGTTTCTAGTTCAGGGGGTCTTCTGTTGTATTCGGCTGCTTACACGTGACAGGTGTACCTTATATGGAATTTCATTGTCATTTTTGTATCTGTTCTTCCTTTTTTTTTTTTTTTTTTTAAAGAAATGTATTTAAACTTCTTGTGAGTATTTATGTATGTTAATGTTTTAAAAACATTGTTTCTGTATACAGTTTGTAATTATAGGTGTACATGGGAGCAGCCATATTTGCTCATTACATATGAATTAGGGATGCACTGATGCCGTTTTTTTATCGGCGAGTACCGATCCTTCTGGTCAAGTACTCGCCAATACAGAGTACCGATACTTCCATGCATAAATTGCAAGCGAGTTGAACAGGAATACAATGTGATTCCTATCTAAATCGCATGCAGTTTCCTCACTGCTCCTGTGTGAACCCAGGCTTGTCATAGTGATTTCAGCCTGGGATCATTCAGGAGCAGTGCGGGAAACCACATGTGATTCGGATCGGACTCACACTGTATTCTTGTTCAAATTGCATGCGGTTCTTTGCAGTGCAATTTGCGTCCATTCATTTTGTAGGGACGCAAATCGCACTGCAAATTATCAGGAGCATTTTCACGAGTACAAGAATATACGAGAATATTCTCGGTATCTGCGCATGGCTATTCTTCATGGTCTGGTTTGCACTGTTACACAGGTATACTTTACTGCTTCACCTTGCAGTGCAGGTCAATGATTTGGCTGGTTTACTGAAAACAATGCACTCCCTTAGTGGCTGATAACTTTTCAAAGCAGCAGGGAGGTTCAATGAAGCTTGGTCATGCACAGAGCTTTTAAATCTGTAAATCTTTGTATTTAATACATGAATAAAGATATAGAAGGCAAAGTATTTCAAATCTAAAAATAAATAATTATTATAGAAGAGAACCAAAGCTTGAAAACCAAAAATAGTAAACCAGAAGGGTTTTTTTTTCCCCTAGGGGACATATTATATTTCTTATGCAATATTGATTGGTCATCAGTACAGGAATAGAGGGGAAGTCTTCCAATGGGGTCACCTGTTGTGATAACCATCTGTCTTATTTTGGGGAGATTTTCTTTCACTTCCTGTTGTGTCTATACAACAGGAAGTAAAAGGAAGTCACCCCAATGGGGCACATGACAGAAAAGGATTTGCAGGGGTTTTAATTCTTCCATAGTCCAAAGTTAGAAAGAAAATATTTTGCTTTAGATATATACTTTTAGACTGTTCTTTGCAGCAGGGGTTCCTCCAGAGGTTGCTAGGGGTTCCTTGCAGCATTCTCCCCTCTTGGCACCAATGTAATGAGCATTCTTTCTGATGGCTAGTGTAATCTCCCCATGACCAACAATTTAACAGGGCCCTACAATGACCAGCAGTGTAAAGGGGTCCTTCTACACTAAACATCAATGTAAGAAAGCTCCTCTCTACTGGCCACCAATGTAAGGAGGATCCTCTCCCAGTGACCACAAACGTAAAGGGTGACCACCAATGTAAGAGGGCCATTCTTAAATTGCCACCAATGTTAGAGGGTGCAACACTGACCACCAGTGTAAAGGGATCCTTCTCCACTGAACACTGATGAAAAAGAGCCCTTCTCTATTGGCCACCAATGTAAGAAGGCCTTTTCCCAAAGACCACAAATGTAAGAAGGGCCATTCTCTACTGGCCACCAATGTAAGAGGGCCTTTTCCCAAAGACCACAAATGTAAGAAGGGCCATTCTCCATTGGCCACCAATGTAAGAAGGCCTTTTCCCAAAGACCACAAATGTAGGAAGGGCCCTTCTCTACTGGCCACCAATGTAAGAGGGCCTTTTCCCAAAGACCACAAATGTAGGAAGGGCCCTTCTCTACTGGCCACCAATGTAAGAGGGCCTTTTCCCAAAGACCACAAATGTAGGAAGGGCCCTTCTCTACTGGCCACCAATGTAAGAGGGCCTTTTCCCAAAGACCACAAATGTAAGAAGGGCCATTCTCTACTGGCCACCAATGTAAGAAGGCCTTTTCCCAAAGACCACAAATGTAAGAAGTGCCCTTCTCTAGTGGCCACCAATGAAAGAGGGTAGTACACTGGTAACCAGTGTAAAGGGGTCATTCGCTGACCACCAATGTTAGGAAACATTACAATTGTAATTTTCTGTTTCTTTTCTATATTATTCATTTCATTTCAAAATAATTTGATCAGATAAAACAACCCAGAGTGTCAAATATGCTAATTACTCCACATTCCCTATTCTTTTATTTGGTTAATGTTTTGTTAGTTGTAGCTATAGGCTAGTAGAACACTAGTAGATTTCCAAATGAAAATTTATACAAAATTTAGTACATTCAATGACTTGACAATTCTCATTTGAAAGTACTTAAAATTTAAGGTTTTTTTTTAACATGTGACATTGGAACCAAACACCGTAGACAAAATCTACATACGATATTAAAATGTTGTTTGTTCAAGATAAAATTTCCATCTTGCTTCCTTGAATTTTCTCATTTCAGTCAAATGCAAAATGTAATTTGACCCCACTAATGACTGGAAAATGGAACAAAAAATTTCTGCCACCTATACTAATTTTTACTTCTATGGACCTAAAACTTAATTTAAGGGTTCCTCCTGATTAAAAAGCTAGAGAAAGATTGCCCTTAAGATATACATTATGCTAATAACGTAATACTTGCTCACTTGAGTACATACTCTTTACTTCCCCTTTAACAGTAAGCCCCTATTATTTGCCCCAGGTATATATATAAAATGATGGTGTTCATGTCCCTTTAGAAGGATGGCATTGAAGCCAATATTGTATTTCTAAAGGCTGCCTTCATCTTTTGTTTAAGCAAATTAGGGGAGAAGGGAAAAGTCTGCTTTGTATAATGTGTTCAGGATACAATACCTCTTTGTTAGAGCTCATGTCGACTTTGGTAGAGCGCTTCTCCTTACTATTATTTCCATGCAAATCTCTACTTGCTCTTTAAAAG
This sequence comes from Pelophylax lessonae, assembly GCF_965119305.1. NCBI lineage: Eukaryota > Metazoa > Chordata > Amphibia > Anura > Ranidae > Pelophylax > Pelophylax lessonae. Next base: position 62,324,200 of record NC_138772.1, read on the forward strand.
AGACCCCATTCTTTATCCTAGATGCAAATGATCACAAGTGATGGTTTAAAGGGACGGTTTACATAATATAAGGACCTAATAGGAGAGCTGTTAATGCCTATTTCCTTTTGAACAGGGGGAAGCCCTGTACTGCTATCCTAATTGTCACTGTGCTACTTGACCACTTGTCTACCGGACAACTACCCCCCCCCCTCCCCCCTTCCTGCCCAGGCCAATTTTCAGCTTTCAGTGCTGTCATTTTTCTTTCACGCAAATAGAGCTTTCTTTTAGTGGTATTTAATCAACACTTTTTTTTTTCCGTTTTTTTGCTACACAAATGAAAAAAGACAGAAAATTCAGAAAAAAAACTTTTTTCCTAGTTTGTTAAAAAAAATTGCAAACCGGTAATTTTTCTCCTTCACTGATGTGCGCTGATGAGGCTCCACTGATAGGTGGTGCTGATGAGGCTCCACTGATAGGTGGTGCTGATGAGGCTGCACTGATAGGTGGCTTTGATGAGGCTGCACTGATAGGTGACTCTGATGAGGCTGCACTGATAGGTGGCGCAGATGAGGCTGCACTGATAGGTGGCGCCGATGAGGCTGCACTGATAGGTGGCGCCGATGAGGCTGCACTGACAGGTGGCGCCGATGAGGCTGCACTGACAGGTGGCGCCGATGAGGCTGCACTGACAGGTGGCGCCGATGAGGCTGCACTGACAGGTGGCGCCGATGAGGCGGCACTGATGGGTGGCGCTGATGAGGCGGCACTGATTGGTGGCGCTGATGAGGCGGCACTGATTGGCTGCACTGATAATCAGTGCCCTGATTGTCAGTGTAGCTGTCCCACAAGAGAATTCTCTTCCACAAGCAGTCGTATCAGCAGAGAGCATCGATGGTTTCAAAAAACTATTAGATGGGCACCTTGAAGACCACAACATACAGGGGTATACAATGTACGGTTAGCAGCAAACACACACACACATCATAGGTTGGACTGATTTCTTTTTTTCAACCTCACAAACTATGTAACAAGCCTGTTATAGGATCTCTTCTCCCCTTCTCACGCTGAGGAAAGAAAAGCCGATAACCGGCTTGTTCTGTCATTGGACACAGCTGATCACGTGGTATAGGGCTGCTGTGATTAGCCCTTTACCCTGATCAGCTGAATCTGAAGGACTCAGTGATCACAGAGTGCGCCACCCGATCACGGGAGGATGTCATATGACGGTCTGCAGGCAAAGTAAGCCCCTGTTGTAGCCGTCTTTTGGCTATAGCGTGGGCGGTAAGTGGTTGATCAGCCATTGATGGAGAGCAAGTAGGCAGAAGTTAAGACGTCTCACATTTCACTGGTCGCATGCTTTTCCCAGATCAATAACACAAAGTAGTAGTAAGGCTGGGCATACGTGGGTCATTTTTGGGGGTCAAAAATAAACCGATTCCCTCATCCACATGGGCAAGGTTGATGGAGGAATCCTCCCTGCTGTGCTAATGTATTCTGACAGCGCTGATTGAATGAAAATGTTCCAACATTCTTATCCAAAGAGTTTGATCATTAGGTAGACTTCTGTCAGGCAACAAGAGCCATAGATGAACTGAAATTCCACCGGTCCCTGCTGAGCCAGCCAAACTTCAGACCAGCTTTAAGAATTGCCTTCTCTTCCTGGTCTAGCAGTAAAGAGAATAGAACATGTGCAAGCTCCCCGTCCCCATATGAAAGTTCTGGGGTCTGGCGATTGATTGATCAATCCCCCAGTACTGCATCATGGAAGGGAGTCCTATGCTTTCTTACCCTGGTCTTCCAAGTAATCCAAATCTTTCTAGATGACAAAAGGTGTAGCAAGTCAACAATAGAGAAAGGGAGGCATTTAGGTAAAACTATTTTTCTTTTGATATACGTGGGCATATGGTAGGTTCACTTTAAATTGCGTTTTAAAGTGTAAGCAATGAACTTCTCTTATTTCCTCTTTTATTGATCTGTTAACCACTTGACTTCTGGAAGATTTACCCCCCTTTATGACAGGCCACTTTTTGTGATACAGCACTGCGGTGCTTTAACTGACAATTTTGCCGTCATGCAAAGCTGTATCCAAATAAAATGTTGTCTTTTTGTGTGTGTGTATGTATGTATGTATGTATGTATATATATATATATATATATATATATATATATATATATATATATATATATATATGTATATGTATATATGTATATCTTTATCTTTTTTTACTTTCTGCTATGAAACACATCCAATAAAAAAAAAAATAAATCAAATTTCTTCATAAATTTAGGCCAATGTGTATTTTGCTACATGTTTTAGGTAAAACAAATCCAAATAAGCGCATATGGCACAAACATATGTTTACGCGAATGATCTAGCGTCTACAAACTATGGGATATATACTGCAATTTTTTTTTTTTTTACTACTAATGGCAGCGATTTTATAGTGGGACTGCGATATTGCGGCGGACAATCGGATACTAACTGACACTTTTGACGCTTTGCGGGAACCAGTGACAGTGATACAGTGATCAGTGCTAAAATATGCACCGTCACTGTACTGACACTGCCTAAGAAGGGGTTAAGCATCTAGGGTGATCAAAGGGTTATCTGTGTGCCTAACCAGTGTTTGTGTTTATATGTGTGCTGCTTTTACTAGGGGATCGATTTTAGTTCTTGCTTTGAACACAGAGCCCACCAACCCCCCCCCCCCCACCCCCCACCACCCGGCAGAACCAAACTCTGCCTTGTTTACATAGTCGAAGCTCCATTCTGAGTCTCTGCCCGACAATCAATGGGTGCTAGCAGACATCCGGTGCCCTGTACCCGCAGATCAGCTTCTGCTCTGAGTAATTACAGCAGAAGCGGCCCACCATTGGTGCGTGCGCTAACATCTGCCGCTGCATGGAGCATCCGATCCGGTCCTCCTGTCAGTTTTTCAGCCTGTGTGAAAGGAGCCTAATAAAGGAAAACTGATGTACCCACCACATTTAAGGATTGGTAAGCTGCAATAAATGACATTTTTATTCTTGAGTTTAGATAAGTTTTAGGCTGTGCCTGGAATTCAGTACAGTAAAAAAAAAAAAAAAAGTGATGCTTTAAGATGATGAGATTTCCGCCTCTGTGATTACTTTGTGATTCATTTTGCTATGAATATTATGGTATTTGGCCTATGTGTATGACGCACATTAATTTTTGTCACTACCCCGCATTGCTGGTTCCGATTAACTTTGACTAAGCAGATAATTCTCTGGAATCATCCAACACTTCCATCATGCATAGAGGCCAGACATTGCTAAAGAATATTACATCAAACTGTGTATCGGAAAAATACCCTGCTTGCCACTCGGAGGAAGTGTGATCGGATATTGATAACCACATTTTGTGCAATATGTTGGTTCTGCCATCCCAGTGGAATTGGCCTGTTAGAAACTTGGCCGGCCTTTATGTTTATTCAGAGGGAGTTGGGATGCTCTTAGCTTACTGTTTACCTTCATCGTTGATTTTGAAGCAGCGAGTTTTACGTTTTGCGGTAATGTGGCTTGCTTAAAGAGTTGTGGTCAGTTTTAAAGTGAAAGTTTTTTTTGTTTCAAGTTTTACTATCCAAGCTGAATATCTTTGTTAGTGCTGTGCCAAGAATGGGAGTCAGCTATGGAGTATAACGACAGTCCAGCCAAGCATGCACAGTGGTGAAGCTGGGACTCCATCCTGTACTGGGTGTTTGCACTGGACTTTAAGAGGGGGAAGCAGAGCAAACGCAACATTTGTAATATGTACACAAGGTGCCCAAATGAAGACATTTTGTGTCTGCCTTTTATGAAAGTCTGAGAAGAGGCTACTTGTCCTCTCTCTGTGTTTGGTGGCATCATATAAGGGTGGCGGCCATTTCTGGTGGTCATAGAGATCTCTTTATGTCTTTGCAGAGTTTGTAGGCTCAAGGGTAGGGGACGACCCAGGCGGTAGGCACCCAGAAGAAGACACGACATGGACAGTGAGAAGGCATAATGTATTGTTAATCCTTCCAGATACAATAACTTGGTTTCTTCAACAGTAAGTGCTGAGCAGCAAAACTCACAGCGGGAGAGCAGTACACAGAGGCTGGCAATACCTGGCACATGGGGCAGCAGACAGATGCAGTAAGCCCTGTAGTGGAAACGTTTTCCAAGAAGTCTGCAACAGTCCCTACGCGGCCTCTCCTCCTCTGGATTCTTTCCCTACACTAGATTACTCTTCCTGTCAAGCGGGATCCTGCCCCTAACCTAGCCACTTGCATAATGCTTGCCAACTGCAGTGAGCCAAGGCTTTTTGTAAGCTCTGCCCTCACCAAAGATGGGCACAGAGGTGGCAGAATCCAATTGGACAGCTGCCCACCCGATGACCTGTACTGAGGCTTAGGAGGAATTGGTCTTCCTCCTGTCCTCCAAACTCCCTGAAAGGTGGATACAACAGTGCCAACTGTGTAGGGAGGTCAACCTGCACCTGCCTACAAGTTTCTGAAGCAGTAACGGGGTGTTCACCCTGGAGTGCCTTTTCACTTGCCTGTCTGCCATAGACATCCCTGCTCCTCATCTCTTTTCCTACCTGTTCCTTATTGACAATGGTAGATTCCTACAAGGGGAAAAGAAAAGGGTCAAACATAAGTGGACCCTCACCCTCCCGCTTCAGCATCCTAATGGAATGCCAAGGGATGAAATTCCCATCAGAGGAAGGACTGGTGTAGATGGCCGCTGTTTTCCTATGATGCCTCGTCACATGCAGTTTAGCAGAATCCTAGTTGCTTAAATGGCCCAGTTTGGATGACCGTTCTGAGGCTGCGTTTGACCTTCTTTGCTTTGCGCTATATTTCTTTGGATGCAGACAGTGTTATTCATGTGCTGCAAGAAAAGCTGGTAGTCCTGTGCTGTGTTTTGTGTGCCTCCAAGAACTATGTGTTTGAATGCAAAAGTGTATTTGAGAACATTGCCCGTGTGGCTATCAGTAAGTCTTTGTAAGCTAAAACACATTCACTTTCTGCTGTAAACTTAACCGCTTGAATTTTAATAGATTATGTATGGACTCCAGCACTGACTTTTTAAAGCACCAAGTGGATGGGGATGACAGGAGCCCAGCTGTGAGGTTGTAGAGCTAAGCTCATTTCTTTGGTGAAACATTGCCTATGTGTAGGCAGGTGCAGTCTGTAGTCCCCACTGCAGGTGGCGCTTGACTGAAGGGGAGGGAACTTGGTTCCTCTTTGACTTCCTGCGGTCGCGGGAAGACAGCTGTCCGATTGGACGCAGGCACACACGAAATTGACTCACAGTGACACTGACAGCAGTGTGCAGCAGCAGACCAAATGATAACACCTCACCGACACAACATGTCCCCTCCTGAGTCACAGTGACATTCTCTCTCCACACCAGGTGATCCCTTCAGTCCACTCCAGTTCAAACAGCACTGACAGTTCTGCTCCCGTCTCGCAGACCCCCGCCTGAGGCTCTGTCTGTTCTGCTCCCTTGCACCATGATATCACACACCACAAGCTCAGGCACGGCCTCCACCAAACCCCCCGGCACTGCCTGAACACACTGTAGCAGGCACTCGGATGGTCTCTGCATGCGCAGTTCCGAGCGTCACAGCCATATTTTTAACTGGCAACCTTTTCTTGTCACTGGCATTTACTAGAGAAAAGTGCCCAGTTTGTACTTGCTGCCAGTACAAATACTGATGGTTTGCATGTGCTTATCCAGCTATATAGTCCAGGAAAGCTGCGCAATACTTTACAAATCTTTTCACAGATACAACCTGTCTCTTTTATATGGGTTTCCACCGTGTTTTTGTAGCTGTTTTGCTGGAGCTGTCCTTTTTAGTCTCTGGAGCTGGGGGCTTGAGTATGCTCATTGGTAATGAGATGTCACTTTGGCTGACAAATCAAGTGACAGCACTCAGGGAGAGCAGGTGTCTGAAGTGTTATTATGCTGGGACAATGGGGCAGAGTAGAGGCTGGTTTCCTGTCCTAGAGAAAGCTCTGTCTGGTCCTCGCTCTATGTGAGAAAGTGCTCTTTCCTCTCCCCTGAGATCCGCTATAAACAGCTGTGACTTGTGCTCTGTCACACAATAAAAGGGGTAATACCCCTAATAAAAAAGGTCAGCTTCATACAGCAATGCTTTGAACATTGCAGGACATCCGGATCAATGTTTTAGGAAAAAAAAAAAAAAATTTCAATTTGTTCAAAGCAATCAATTCAATTTCATTTTAATTGTCCTGAGATGCTGCATATTTGCATTAAAGGGAGCTTGTTTTGTTTATACAGCAGCCATATTGGAAAAAAAATAATTATATATATATATATATATATATATATATTCACAGTATCTCACAAAAGTGAGTACACCACTCACATTTTTGTAAATACAGTATTATATCTTTTCATGTGACAACACTGAAGAAATGACTTTGCTACAATGTAAAGTAGTGAGTGTACAGCTTGTATAACAGTGTTAGGCCTCTTTCACACGGGCGCTCCGTTTTTGTCATCCGTTCAGTCACTTTTTTTTTTTTTTTTTAACTGACCGTATGTCCGCATATCATCCCATCCGGACATAATGTATGTCTATGGGATTGCGGATGTCAGCGGATGACACTGCTGACATCCGATTTTGCGTCCTTTCCGTTTTTTAACCGGTTGCCGAACGCCGCAAGTATATATACTGCAGCAGTCAGCCCCGGCCAGGCAAAGTGACGTATGGGTACGTCACTAGCCTGTCACTTGCTTTTGAGCCGGTCACTTGCGATCGTCCGCCGCAAAGGGAGAAAGGCAGGCAGCTAATGTAAACAAGCCGCCCATTCTCCCCTGTGTATGAATAGTGATCATACGGTTCTACTATGTAGGACCGTTGATCACTGTTCCTACACCAGTAGCCATGTCCAATCACAATTAGACACACGCCCCTAGGGACACACTTAACCCCTCCTTCCCCAATAAAGTTAACCCCTTCCCTGCCAGTGTCATTTTGCAGTAACAGTTCATATGTATAGCACTGATTCCAGTAGTAATGTCACTGATAACCCCAAAAGTGTCAAAAATGTCAGTCAAGGGTCCGATCTGTCCACCCCAATGTCGCAGTACCGCAAAAAAAATCGCAGATCGCCGCCATTACTCGTTAAAAAAAAAAAAACACCAAAAATGACAGAAATCTTTCCCTTAGTTAGTAAACGCGATAACTTTTGCGCAAACCAATCAAAATACGCTTTTTTGCGATTTTTTTTTTTTTTTTTTTTTTTTTTTTTTACCAAACATAGGTAGCATAAAACAAATTGGCCGAAAATGTTAAAAAATTTAGATTTTTACATTTTTTTTGGGGAATTTCATATAAAAAAATGTGAAAAATATTGTTATTTTTGCAAAATTGATGCTCTTTTTTTGTTTATAGCGCATGATCAAAAAATCGCACAGGTGATCAAATACCACCAAAAGAAAGCTCTGTTTGTGGGATAAAAGGACGTCAAATTCGTTTAGGTACAGCGTCGCATGACCGCGCAATTGTCCGTTAAAATCACGCAGTAAAAAATCGCAAAAAAAACCCTGGTCAGGAAGGGGGTAAAATCTTCCGGGGCTTAAGTGGTTAAGGTTGTCCTTATGAGGTATTGTTTGTAGAATTTTGAGGAAAATAATGCATTTAATCCATGTTGTAAAAAGGCTATAACCTAACAAAATGTGGAAAAAGTGAAGCGCTGTGAATACTTTCCGGAGGCACTGTATTTTTTGTACTTTAACACAGCGCAAACAAATGTAAAGCTAGCTACCACCAGAACAAGAAGTGAGGGAAAACCTGTTCCGGTCTCATGACAACTCTTGAAGGCCTCATGCCGGAGGTTCAGCCCGGTGCATGGGGATCCCAGTGTTTCGGTGCTGGCAGAAGGCACAGTAGCACTGTCCAGTCTTGTTTCAGGCAGTCTGTATAACTCAGAGAGACTGACAGCTGCTGCATCTGGATGGTTCACTGAATGGTACTATCATTAGGGCAGTATGTGTCCAGGGGCAATGTTCCTGGTATGTAAGAAGTCTGCATTCTGGGCATTTGAGTTATACCCACTGCCAGCAGTGGGGGTGGACGGGGCATCTAAACACCAGAATAAAAACCTGACAGTGAAAACATTGAAAGACAAATGAGGCTAAAGACCAGCTCCAGGCAAAACTTTTATTGTTTTCATGGGGATATAAAAGGAAGGGGCTGGACCCTTTTTGGGAAACCTCATTTCCTGTCAGTGTGACAGGTGTCATAAAACAGGAAGTGAGGGAAAACCCGGGAAGACATGGAGAGCAGTAAAAAGTTGAGGTTCTAACTCTTCACATTCTATGCCAAACTTGTATTTAAAATTGTACCCAAATTTTTTTTTTTTTTTTTTTTAAATTTGAGCTTCTCTACTCCTTTTTTTTTTTTTGGACAGTTGCGTCCATAATGTCAGCATTATCTTTTTATGGGAAATTCAGTCTTCCTTTCACACTTGCAGTATTTTTGGAGGAGATGATGCTCTGACAGGGCTGCAGGATGAAAAGCTCTCTCCTCGCCCCGTCCATAATTAGGTCCCCTCGACTGCTTGGCAGGGTTGAGTGCTGAAGAATGTGTTCTATTCACGTGTAATAAATTGCCTCTTCTGTGCTTGGCTTTCCTGCTAATCATTCATTCATTAATTTATTCATTCATGAGCTACTTGACGATTTTTCTCTTTGCTGTGCGCATAGGTGTTAATTTTTGCAGCACTGATCATCCGTGCATCCGGAAAGTATTCACAGTGCTTCACTTTTTCCATATTTTGTGATGTTACAGCCTTATTCCAAAATGGATTAAAATCATTATTTTTTTCAAAATTCTACAAACAATACTCCATAATGATAATGTGAAAAAAGTTTGCTTGAAATCTTGGCACATTTTATTAAAAATAAAAAACAAAATAAAATTACATGTGTGTAAGTATTCCCAGCCTTTGCTCAATACTTTGTTGAAGCACCTTTGGGACCAATTACAGCCTCAAGTCTTTTTTAGTATGATGCTAAAAGCTTGGCACACCTATTTGTGAGCAGTTTCTTCCATTCTTCTTTGCAGGACGACTCAAGCTCCATCAGGTTGGATGGGGAGCGTCGGTGCACAGCCATTTTCAGATCGCTCTAAAGATGTTCAATCGGGTTCAAGTCTGGGCTCTGGCTGAGCCACTCAGGGACATTCACAGAGTTGTCCTGTAGCCACACCTTTGTTATCTTAGCTGTGTACTTGGGGTCATTGCCCTGTTGGAAGATGAACCTTTGCCCCAGTCTGAAGTCCAGAGTGCTCTGGAGCAGGTTTTCATCAAGGATGTCTCTGTACATTGCTCCATTCATCCTTCCCTCGATCCTGACTAGTCTCCCAGTTCCTGCCGCTGAAATACATCCCAACAGTATGATGCTGCCACCACCATGCTTCACTGTAGGGTATTGGCCAGGTGATGAGTGGTACCTGGTTTCCTCCAGACATGGCACTTGCCATTCAGGCCAAAGAGTTCAATCTTTGTTTCATCAGAGCAGAGAACTTTGTTTCTCATGGTCTGAGAGTCCTTCAGGTGCCTTTTGGCAAACTTTAGGCAGGCTGTTATGTGCCTTTTTACTGAGGTGTGGCTTCCATCTTGCCACTCTATCATACATGCTTGATTGATGGAGAGCTGCAGAGATGGTGGTTCTTATGGAAGGTTCTCTTCTTTCCATGGAGAAATGCTGGAGCTCTGTCAGAGTGACCATCGGGTTCTTAGTCACCTCCCTGACTAAGGACTTTCTCCCCCTATTGCTCAGTTTGACCGGGCGGCCCCCTCTAGGAAGAGTCCTGGTGGTTCCAAACTTCTTCCATTTACGGATGATGGAGGCCACTGTGCTCTTTGGGACCTTCAATGCTGCAGAAATGTAATGTCACCTTCCCCAGATCTGTGCCTCTATACAATCCTGTCTTGGAGGTCTTCAGACAATTCCTTGGACTTCATGGCTTGGTTTGTGCTCTGACATGCACTGTTAACTATGGGATCTTATATAGACAGGTGTGTGCCTTTCCAAATCATGTCCAGACAATTTAATTTACCACAGGTGGACTCTAGTCAAGTTGTAGAAACAGCTTAAGGATTATCAATGCAAACACCTGAGCTCAATTTTAAGGCCCCTTTCACACAGGCGGATTTTTGGCGGATCTGAACGGATGCCCCATGCAATCTCTCTGGGGCATCGAATGTCAGCGGAGACATGTCCGCTGACACCCGATCCGTCAAATCTGGACGGATGGAAACCCTATTTTCCATCTGTCCAGCAGATCGGATGAGAACAGACAGGTGGTCCGTTTCCATCCGATTCCCCCATAGAGAACAGCGGGACCTGACAGCACTTTCTCAGCACACAGCGTGGAGACACAGCTGCCACCCACCTGCTCAGCAGGGGATCGGCGGATCGATCCCCCGCTGGGAAAAAACGAAGTCCGCCGACGGACTCCCCTGTGTGAAAGGGGCCTTAGTGTCATGGCAAAGGCTGTGAATACATGACTTTTTTCGTTTTTTATTTTTAATGAGTTTGCAAAGATTTCAAACTTCTTTCATGTTGTCATTATGTGGTAATGCTTGTAGAATTTTGAGGAAAATATAGAATTTAATTCATTTTGGAATAAGGCTGTAACATAACATAATGTGGAAAAAACGAAGGGCTGTGAATATTTTCCGGATGCACTGTACTTGCTTAGAACAGTGGTGGTCAACCTACCAGATATAAGGTGCCACAACTGTGGGAGAATAGTCATTTAGTACAGCGAGTATAGAATAAAATAATCACATTTTGTTGCTTTGCATCCTCAAATGAAGACAGATACAGTTTTTGTTTTATCCAGCTGTATTTTCTCAGTGCAACTTATAACTTATAAAACAACATGTCAGAAAAAAATAAATAAAAAAACTTAATTACTGAGTTGGAAAAAGGATCGCCCCCTTGTGTTAGTATTTTGTTGAACCACATTTTGCTTTAAAGGCATAAGTTCACCTTTTCAAATAAATAAATGCATCTCTTTTTGCAGGTAAAAAAAATGTGCATTTATTATTTTTTTTTCTATTGGGAACCTATAAAGCATTGCTCCCACGATCAGCAGCTTGTATGTGCTTTGCATGGCTCTTGCAGACTCTGTGTGTGTGCTGTGGATGCTCCTAGGAGCATTGAGTTACACACTGACAGTGCGCTACCACTGCGCTCAACAGCACTTCTTTTCCTGTGAACACGGTCAGCATGGGCAACCTGACTGGTCTGCGGCCCCATACACAAGAAACTGCTAAGCACTGTGTGATCTGACAGCTTTCTATCAGAACCAGCGCTAACCTTCTCAGAGCTACATTGGTTCTTCTATTGGATCAGACTACACAGGCCAGCCTACGCCCACGTGCATTAATGAGCCTTGGCTGCCCATGACCCTAGACCCCAGTGTTCCTTCCTTCGACAACTTTTTGGTAGGGTAGGTCCTGACCACTGCGGACCAGTAACATCCCACAAGGTGTGCAGTTTTGGAGTTGCTCTGACCCAGTTATGTTTTTATATATATATATATATATATATATATATATATATATATATATAATATATATATTTGTGTGTGTATATACAGTACACCCCTCATATTTTTGTAAATATTTTATTATATCTTTTCATGTGACAACACTGAAGAAATTACACTTTGCTACAATGTAAAGTAGTGAGTGTACAGCTTGTATAACAGTGTAAATTTGCTGTCCCCTCAAAATAACTCAACACACAGTCATTAATGTCTAAACTGCTGGCAACAAAGTGAGTACACCCCTAAGTGAAAACGTCCAAATTGGGTCGAATTAGTCATTTTCCTTCCCCGGTGTCATGTGACTCCTTAGTGTTACAAGATCTCAGGTGTGAATGGGGAGCAGGTTTGTTAAATTTGGTGTTATTGCTCTCACTCTCTCATACTGGTCACTGGAAGTTCATCATGGCGCCTCATGGCAAAGAACTCTCTGAGGATCTGAAAAAAATAATTGTTACTCTACATAAAGATGGCCTAAGCTATAAGAAGATTGCCAAGACCCTAAAACTGAGCTGCAGCACAATGGCCAAGACCATACAGCAGTTTAACGGGACAGGTTCCACTCAGAACAGGCCTCGCCATGGTCAACCAAAGAAGCTGAGTGCATGTGCTCAGTGTGTCATATTCAGAGGTTGTCTTTGGAAAATAGATGTGCTGCAGAGGTTGAAGGGGTGGGGGGTCAGCCTGTCAGTGCTCAGACCATACGCCACACACTGCATCAAATTGGTCTGTATGTTATCCCAGAAGGAAGCCTCTTCTAAAGATGATGCACAAAAAATCCTGCAAAAAAGCCTACAGTCAAGCATGGTGGTGGGAATGTCATGGTCTGGGGCTGCATGAGTGCTAATGGCACTAGGGAGCTAAAGTTCATTGAGGGAATGCCAACATGTACTGTGACATACTGAAGAAGAGCATGATTCCCTTCGGAGACTGGGCTGCATGGCAATATTCCAACAACACTAACTCCAAGACGACCACAGCTTTGCTAAAAAAGCTGAGGGTAAAGGTGATGGACTGACCAAGCATGTCTCCAGACCTAAACCCTATTGAGCATCTGTGGGGCATCCTGAAATGGAAGGTGGAGGAGCGCAAGGTCTCTAACATCCACCAGCTCCGTGATGTCATCATGGAGGAGTGGAAGAGGACTCCAGTGGCAACCTGTAAAGCTCTGGTGAACTCCATGCCCAAGAGGGTTAAGGTAGGTAAGGAAGTGCTGGAAAATAATGGTGGCCACATAAAATATTGACACTTTGGACCTAATTTGGACATTTCCACTTAGGGTGTACTCACTTTTGTTGCCAGAAGACATTAATGGCTGTGTGTTGATTTATTTTGAGGGGACAGCAAATTTACACTGTTATACAAGTTGTACACTCACTACTTTACATTGTAGCAAAGTGTCATTTCTTCAGTGTTGTAACATGAAAAGATATAATAAAATATTTACAAAAATGTGAGGGGTGTACTCTTGTGAGATACTGTGTGTGGGTGTATATATATATATATATATATATATATATATATATATATATATATATATATTTTTTTTTTTTTTTCCTCAGCCAGTTTATTAGGTACACCTTGCTAGTACCGGGTTGGACCCCTTTTGGCTTCAGAACTGCCTTAATTCTTCATGGCATAGATTCAACAAGGTTTAGGAAACATTCCTCAAGATTTTGGTCCATAGTGACATGAAAGTATCACACAGTTGCTGCAGATTTGTTGGCTGCACATCCATGATGCAAATCTCCCTTTTTACCACATCCCAAAGGTGCTCTATTGGATTAAGATCTGGTGACTGTGGAGGCCATATGAGTACAGTGACCTCATTGTCATGTTGAAGAAACCAGTGGTGAGAGGATTTGAGCTTTGTGACATGGTGCATTATCCTGCTGGAAGGAGCCATCAAAAGATGGGGACACTGTAGTCATAAAGGGATGGACATGGTCAGCAATAATACTCAGGCCGTGGCGTTTAAATGATGCTCAATTGGTTTAAGGGGCCAAAAGTCTGCCAAGGAAAAAAAAACCCACACCATTACACCACTACCAGCCTGAACTGTTGTTACATGGCAGGACGGATCCATGCTTTCATGTTGCTTACACCGAATTCTGACCCATCTATCTGAATGTTGCAGCTGAATTTGAGACTTCTCAGACCAAGCAGGTTTTTCCAATCGTCTATTGTCCAATTTCGGTGAGCTTCAGTTTCTTGTTCTTAGCTGACATGAGTGGCACCCGCTGTGGTCTTCTGCTGCTGTAGCCCATCTTCTTCTGCATACCTTGGTTGTAACAAGTGGTTATTTGAGTTACTGTTGCCTTTCTATCATCTGAAATCAGTCTGACCATTCTCCTCTGACATCAACCAGGCATTTTTTTTTTTTTTTGTCCACACAACTGCTGCTCACTGGATATTTTCTCTTTTTGCATAATGCTCTGTAAACCCTAGAGATGGTTGTGCGTGAAAATCCCAGTAAATCAGCAGTTTTTGAAATACTCAGACCAGCCCGTCTGGCACCAACATCCATGCCACCTTCAAAGTCACTTAAATTCCCTTTCCTCCCTATTCTGATGCTCCGTTTGAACTTGAGCAAGTCGTCTTCGCCACATCTAGATGCCTTAATGCATTGATTTGCTGCCAAGTGATTGGCTGATTAGCAATTTGTGTTACCAAGCAATTGAACAGGTGTACCTAATAAATTGGCCAGTGTGTGTGTGTGTGTGTATGTATGTATGTGTGTGTGTGTATATATATATATATATATATATATATATATATATATTGTACATCTGATTTAGTTCATTATTATCCACAAGCAGGAGCACAAACCACCAAATACACAATAGGCTCGTCGTGTTGCAATCTAAGTGATTGTAATGTCTGATTGTGTAGCTGAGGCTTCAACACCATCCACCAAGTTAACTGTATATAATGATCCTGATGTTTAAAGCGGAGTTCCACCCAAAAGTGGAACTTCCGCTTTAGGGAGTCCTGACCCCCCGACATGCCACATTTGGCATGTTATTTTTTGGGGGGGGGAGCGGGTACCTAGTTTTGACAGGTACCCGCTCCCACTTCCGCTCGGAGCGCCGCGGCGCCCTGAGCGGAAGTTCTCCTCTCCCCCTCCCTCCCTGCAATCTTCTGGGACACGTCAGAGGTCCCAGAAGATTGCCGGCCAATCACGGCGCGCAGCGCGACTCGCGCATGCGCAGTGGGTACCCGGCTGTGAAGCCGCAAACTGTAACAGCCGGGTGCCCACAGCAGTGATGCCGGCGCCGAGGGAGAGGATCGAGGCTTCCGGCGGCCGCATCGCTGGACCGTTGGACAGGTGAGTAAATGGCTGGAACTCCGCTTTAAATAAAATAAATGATTGTTTAAAAAAGAATGGAATTCTGCTGTGGTCAAAGTGAAGATGTAAAGGAGAACAAGCATCTGTGTTTGTTCGATGGATTCCTCACCCCCTGTGCATTGTAATTTGTAGGTCAGGAAATTCCTGGAGTCCCCAGTGCCGCTACAGACTGATCGCATGCTGCTTACATTCCCGCATTGCTTGATCGCAGTGTAATCGGGAGGAGCAAGTTCCAGCAGCTGGGGTTGGCTGGAGTATGGAGGATGACATCTGCATGGTTCTCTCTCATCCTGTAAGCCGATCTTTACCCTTGCACTGCCTGATCGGTGGTCACATTGCTGCTTCTAATCGGGTTGTATTTGGCTTTTTATGTATTGTGTTTATAGTGGATAAAGTATTTTATATATATTTTCCTATTAGGTGTTTGCATTCTTAGTAACCATTTCAGGTATTTTATACCTCACATAGGGATCACCGTACGTGGGGATCACCGTACGTGGGGATCACCGTACGTGGGGATCACCGTACGTGGGGATCACCGTACATAGGGTTCACCGTACGTGGGGATCACCGTACATAGGGTTCACCGTACGTGGGGATCACCGTACATAGGGTTCACCGTACGTGGGGATCACCGTACATAGGGTTCACCGTACGTGGGGATCACCGTGCATGGGGATCACCGTACATAGCGTTCACCGTACACAGGGATCACCGTACATAGGGATCACCGTACTCT
>NC_138772.1:62344844-62437344 GCF_965119305.1 Pelophylax lessonae
CCATACATAATTTAGCGAGGAGGTTTTGACACGATCAGCAGTTTTGTGGCAGCGTGTCTGAGACGTCGGCACCTGTCCGGGGCTCCGCTGCCATGTGACGCCCATTGTGCTCCTTATTGCAGTTGAATCCGGCAGTATTGGAGCTGCTGGAAGGGAGAAGGAGGGGAGGGAAAAAAAATACTGAAGTTTTCTAAAAACACTTGGAACATTTTAAGTGGAAACACATGGGAAGCAGCTGGCTGTTCATGAGAGGAGCTGGGCAGTATTCCGAGGATAAGGGCCAGCTGACTGCTGCATAGCTCAGGACAACACCCGTGTCAGGCCTCAGCTTGTGTTATGGGGTCTTCCCTGATGGGTGGTATGCAGGGCCTACAATTCACACGCCTTTCCACTGTCAATGTTGTTATGCAGCCTTCCTTAAGGCCTTGTTTACACTTGAGGTTGGGGGGGTGGTAAAAAACATGTGGTTGAGCTGTGTTCTGTACTGCTTCCCCTTTTGTGGAGAAAAATAGCTTTTACCATTGTCAAAATGTGATTTAATTTTAGTTACCACTTCAGAACCACAATACATATATTATAGTTTTTTTTTCTTGTTGAATGGGATTATTAGGGCTGAAGATATTTTTTTATTTTATTTTATTTATTTCAGGTACTTATATAGTGCTGTCAATTTAGGCAGCGCTTTACATATACATTGCACATTCACATCAGTCCCTGCCCTCAAGGAGCGTACAATCTAAGGTCCCTAACTCACATACATACATACACAGTAGGGCCATTTTTTATTTTTTATTTTTATACAGGATTCAATTAACCTACCAGCATGTCTTTGGAGTGTGGGAGGAAACCGGAGTACCCGGAGGAAACGCACGCAGGCACAGGGAGAACATGCAAACTCCAGGCAGGTAGTGTCGTGGTTGGGATTCGAACCAGCGACCCTCTTGCTGCTAGGTGAAAGTGCTAACCACTACACCACTGTGCCACCCACACCACTGTGCCACCCATATCAGCCATAACCCCTGTATTGTTTTTTTTACAGCTGGCTTTCTCACAGTGTTTTTTGGGCATACCGTTTCCGCCGGGTCATCCAAGAAACATACCGGCAGTGCAGCCGGCTGCTCCCAGAAGCGATCAAAGAGTAGATCCTCTTTGACTGCCTCTATGGCTGTCAGGGTCCGGACTGGTAGCAGGAGCGGTGCAGGGAGTGGATCCGCTGTGTCAGTGAGGGATTGGCGTGGACCGTACCGGAGGATCGGTTCTAAGTAGTTACTGGTTTTCACCAGAGCCCGCCGCAAGGCGGGATGGGCTTGCTGCGGCGGTAACTACCAGGTCGTGTCCTCTGGTAGCGGCTCAACTTCACCGACTGCTGATATAGGCGTAGTACAAAAGGGACAGGCAGAGGCGTAGTCAGACGTAGCAAAGGTCAGGGCAGGCAGCACAGGTTCAGAGGCGATAGTTGTTAGCAAAGGGTTCGGCAACAGGCAAAGGATTACACAAATAACGCTTTCACTAAGGCAAAAAGGCAACAAAGAACCGGCAATGGCTGGAAGGGGCAGTTCACTTATATAGGAAACAGGTCACAGGAAACAGGTCACAGGAAACAGGAAGGGAGGTTTGGACCAGGCACCAATTACTGGTGCACAGGCCCCTTAAATTTCAAACGACCTGCGCGCGCGCGCCCTATGGTGCAGGGGCGCGCGCTCCGGGAACCATGTGAGCGGGGAGCGGAGGAGGGAGCCGGAGCGGGCACAGGTGAGTGGATCTGGAACGAACGCTGCGAGCGCTCCGGTCCAGAAGCAGGGACCGGAGCCCTCAGCGTTACAATGGCCTTGGAGGACCGGAGCGATGTCATGACTTCACTTCCGGTCCCGGCTGGAAGTAAATCATTTTTTTTTTCTCAAACAAAAGATAAAAAAAAAAATGTTTTAAATCTTTTGCCTTTAGTGCCGGTTCACACATGCGATGCGGGAACCCTGCGAATCAACTGCGGGTTCCCGCACTGCGTTCAAATCGCAGGCAGTTTACACTGCCATACGTGAATCGCTGGGGGTGTCAATGCAAAGTTAATGACCCCTCCAGATCAGTTCGCATATCGCAGTGTGAACTGTCAGTTCGGACATGAATTGGATCACATATGTGTGAGCACCCATGCGATCCAATTCTGGTGCAGACCCAAAAAAGGGTCCTGTGTGTGTTCTGTCCAAATCCGATGTAAATTCAGCCATACAATCTGTATGGCTGAATTCGCATTGCACAGACATCGCATGTGATTTGCACAGCATGTGATGTCACATGTAATGTCTGTCATCGCTATAGTGTGAACCAGGACTTAAAGGTAAAAGAGAGACTTGACGTCTTTTTGACCCCAGATCTCTCCATAAAGTGGACCTGTCATCCTTATTTCTATTAGAGGGATGTTTACATTCATTGTAATAGAAATAAAAGTAATAAAAAATAAAATTCAGGGACAGTGTAAAAATAAAGTAAAATAAATGAGAAAAAGTGATTTAAAGCGCCCCCATCCCTCCGTGCTCGCGCACAGAAGCGAATGCATACGTAAGTCGTGCAAATATATGTAAACAGTCTTCGCATCACACATGTAAGTTATCAACGCTAATGTTAGCGTGACAGCAATAATTCTAGCGCTAGACCTCCTCTGTGTAACATGTAAAGGCGTTTAAAGCGTCACCTATGGAGATTTTTTAAGTACCGTAGTTTGTCGCTATTCCATGAGCGTGCGCAATTTAAAGCATGATGTTCGGTATCTATTTACTTGGCGTAACATTGTCTTTCACAATTTACTAAATAATTGGGGTATATGGTGTTTGTTTGTTTTGTTTTTTTCACTCATTAAAGTGTATTTTTTTCCCAAAAAATTAACCACTGCGCAAATACCGTGTGATATTATTATTTTTTATTATTATTATATAGTATTTATATAGCGCCAACAGATTGCGCAGCCCTTTACAACATGAGGGCAGACAATGTAGTTACAATACGATTCAATACAGAAGGAATCGGAGGACCGTGCTCTGCTCATGAGAGCTTACAATCTAGAAGACATAAAGTGTAAGGCTGGGTTTACACTGGGGCGGCTTCAAAGTCATCCGACTCTGAAGCCGCCCCGTGCAGCGCGACCTCAGCGTGGCTGGCAAACGACTTCTCTAATAGAAGTCAATGAAAGTCACTCCATAAGTAGTGCAGGAACCTTTTTCTAAGTTGGAGTGACTTGAGTTGTTCCATTGCACTGAATGGAGCGCGACTTGTCAGGCGGCTAAGTCGCCTGACAAGTTGCCCCAGTGTGAACCGGGACTAAGGATCACCATTTTATTCCTCAGGGTCTTTACTAAAAAGAATTCAAAAAAATGTATGTTTGGGGGTTATAAGTAATTTTCTAGCAAAAAATACTAATTTTAACTTGTAAACAAAAAGTGTCAGGTCTTAAAGTTGTTAAAAATGACCCTTCTTTTTGAATCTGCAGCCTCTGTAATTTTCTGTAAAATGTAATATGACAACCTGGATGGTGTTCTGTACTCGTATATAGAACGCCCCCCAGAAACATCATTTTCTGCTGGTGTGATTGGCTCACTGAATTTCCCAATAGTCTGCACTAACAGACAAGTCGGATTTTGAACATCCCCTGCAACAAAAATGTAATTTGTGATGAGATACTCCCAAAGGGAAAGTATGTCTAAAGGGATGCAGACCCTGCCACTTTCCTCATTAGGGCTCGGCAGGTGCAGCAGCTGATTAGCGAGCCACAACCAAGCGATAATGAAGGGATGATAGTGAAGCCCCCGTTTTGGGTGGTTTCAAATGTTTATTTAAAAAAATGCTACTTACAAACAGGATAACAGTTCAAGCACTTCAGAGATAGAATCCGTGGCCAGTGATCAGAGGGGCGTACCAGCGTCACAGCGTCCAGCCTGACGTGTTTCGTCCAATAGGATTTTTTCAGAGGCCTCTCATTTATGAGAGCCTAGGCAATCCAGTACTAATCTATATGGATACCTTGAGGAGAAAAGGAGAAGTGGTTTAGAGCAGTGGTCCTCAACTCCGGTCCTCGGGGCCCACTAACGGGCCAGATTTTAAGTATTACCTTGGGGAGATGCAGACTAGAATACTGCAATCACTGAGCAGCAAATGAGATCGCCTGTGATGTAATTTAGTTATCTTGCAAACCTGCCCTGCTAGTGGGCCCAGAAGACCGGAGTTGAGGACCACTGGTTTAGAGGTTCTGGATGGATGGTCATTCCTCCATTGCGGATTCCTCCCCTGTTTTAGGCTCCATACTTATGGAGTTTTGGTAAGCAGCCAGAAGCACTTTGTGGTGTTGTGTGCTATTATCTCACATGACTGAAGGTGACGGTGTTGTGGATCAGACCAATCGTCTGGTTTAGTATCTGCCCCTTCCTGATTTAGCCTATATAATCTGGTACATGCATGAGAAGAACCACACTGAAGTACAGGTAAGTGATAATTCCTTTATCGCTACTGGGTACGTGGGGTTCTATAGGCGAGCGGCTAGTGTCATGGGCAAGTGCGTCATAAGCATAGCGTTATCTGATTGCTTGTAGCTTCTGATTGGTCATGTCCATGTAAGGTAAACTTCCTCCAGGTTGTAGGTGTCATCTTGGGTGTAATCCTGGATGGAGGCGCCATCTTAGTTACACGAGCTTCATTCTATGGGGGCTGCTTGTGGCCATTTTGAGTAAGGGATAAAAAAGCATATTTACATGTACAAAAAATAGACATAGAAAAAATAGACATTTTACCTTATCCATCACAACGGACTTTCCCTTGTATAGATATTTGTATAGATATTGGGCATGTATTGCCTTTCACTCAGCACTGCATGTGGACTTTTTTCGTTTATTTATCTGCCATCAACAGATTTATGCTGGCTGCTTTTTTAGTGAATTTTATCTTTAACGACTAGCGCAGATTTTGCTATTTATATTTTGTGCCAAACAAAGCTGCACCACTTCTTTTACATATTCTGTAATGTGAGATGAGCAGGACGAGAGAGGGTGACGCAGCTAGGAGCTCAGGTTGTCTTTCTCTTGTCCCTGTAGAAAGGTGTTCGGTCAGTTCTGTAATATAATCTGTGAGATAAGTTTATTTATTACCTGCCTCCCTGTGCTGGAGCATATGGGATTTTACCTAGCCACTTAAGCCCCGGAAGATTTTACCCCCTTCCTGACCAGGGGGTATTTTGCGATTCGGCACTGCGTGATTTTAACGGACAATTGGCGGTCGTGCGACGCTGTACCTAAACGAATTTGACGTCCTTTTTTTCCCACAGAGCTTTCTTTTGGTGGTATTTGATCACCTGTGCGATTTTTTGATCATGCGCTATAAACAAAAAAAGAGGACAATTTTGCAAAAATAACAATATTTCTCTAGCGCTCATCGACAGACGTAGTCCTCGGTGATACACCACCTTCGGGTTATGTTACCTCCGCAGGAGCAGGACTAGACGGGAAATTAAAAAGCTCTGGCCACACCCTAGGGGCAGTCCCAGAGGGTATATCCTCTCTCTCTCTGCCTCAGCAAATCAGTTATTTTCTGTCTAGTTAGGAGTAAGGACCTAGACACCTTGCTGGGATCTTAGGTCCTGGCAAGAATTTTTTCTTAAAGGATTTTTTTAGACAGCTTTTTTCTCCAGTGTTCCTGTGAGATCTTCAAGCAAGAAAGCTGAACTGGGCGACGGGCTGGATGTTGAGATCCGGTGGTCACCCCAGTTCAGCCTACGAGCGCGTGCAGGCCATAGCTCCGCGCTGGGTCGGCCGCGACAAAGTCCCATTAAAGGACTGTCCACGCGAGTTAAACGTCTCGCCGAAACGCCAAAGACCATGAGTCACGGCGTCCGTATCGGTCGACAGCCCTCCCGCCCCGGTGGAGAGGGGTACTGTCAGGAGTTGGTGCCCGCCTGGTTCCGGTATGGTGAGTAGCATGTTCCCCCTTTTTCCCTGACGGGTTTTGTGGTGAACGCGGGCCCCTCTCTGTATGGTAAGAAAGAGTCCTTTCTATCCTATAACATGTCACAAATCCTCCTACTTTGAGTGTGATTTATGTGTGCAAAAGCCAGGAGGCTTGGCTTGGGAGCTAACAATCTATTGTATACATGTTTTAAAGATGTAATCTGTGGCATTCTGGGAATCTTATGGGTTAAGTATAAGCTACCTACCAGTCAGAAGCCACGGACATGTAGACTGCCTTCCAAATCAGATCTCCAGCTATTTAGCAGGCCTCCCGAACGGCCACGCGGTCCGCTAGGGCCGGTACCGCCAACCACGCCATATCCCCATGCAGAGAGAGTGTTGTGTGCCCTGCAGCACACCGCTATTCAGTTTAGGCCGCCGCCATTTTTTTTGCTGGATCGCACGAGCCGCCATTTTGGCGTAGCCTCGTGTCTCCAGCATGGGGGCGGCCATGTTTGAGGTGATCCTACACCTCGTGGAGCTTGGGGGAGGCGCCGGAAGGCGTGCAGAGGGGCGGAGCCGCCTCCTTTCTTCCTGGGCAGCCAGCCAAAAGACTTCCTGTTTGTCAAGACAGCGCTGTAAGCTGTTGCAGTTTAACTCTGAGCATCAAGTGGTGAGCCTGGGGGTCTATCTCTCTCTCTCTCGATCGATAGGGATCCCTAAGCAGGTAACACTAAGGGGCTTTTTTGTGGCGCTGGGGGTCAAAGGGTCAAAAAAAAAAAAAAAAAAAAAAAGTTTTTTTCTTTACTTTTGAATTATATTATCCAGGAAGTAACTGGAGTTATTATGGACCCTGCCACACATATTCCCCCACCTGTTTCCCTCGAGGGGGCCTCGTGACCCGCCGGTGCACAGAGTATAGAGTCATTTACAGCAATTTTGGAGTCTATGGTGGCTCGGGTGGAGGCGGCCTGTCAGGGACGGGGGTCAAGGAAGCGACCCCCGCCTACCCCTATACCATCTGACACCTCTGACTCAGATTCAGAGATGGTCACGGCAGTTGCAGGTTCCTCTGCAAGGGCTGTTATCCCAGGTAAAGCCCCCTCAGACAGTGAGGAGGACGCTTCTTCTCTTGCTATAATTCAGGAAGAAGCATTGGTGGACGCACTAGTTGTGGCAGTGCAAGAAACCTTAAAACTTGAGGCTTTACCGGCAGAGGCAACTGAAACAGAGAGGCCTTTTGGGACTAAT
This sequence comes from Pelophylax lessonae, assembly GCF_965119305.1. Classification (NCBI taxonomy): domain Eukaryota; kingdom Metazoa; phylum Chordata; class Amphibia; order Anura; family Ranidae; genus Pelophylax; species Pelophylax lessonae. The sequence continues at coordinate 62,352,020 of NC_138772.1, forward strand.
AAGCCCATCAAGACGGCGAAGGCTTTTCCTGTACCTAAATGTTTTGGTAATCAGATTAAAGGAGAATGGGAGCATTCTAAACGTACCTTTACTATTTCCAAGCGTATTGCTAGACGCTATCCGTTTGAGGAATCCATCATTAAGAAATGGACGGTACCACCAGTCGTGGATCCGCCTATTTCCAGGCTGAATAAAGCCACGGTTATTCCAGTGGAGGACACTTCGTCCTTTAAGGATCCGGTGGATCGAAAGATAGAAGCAGAGTCCCGCACTATCTTTTCTCTGATAGGATCAGCATTTAGACCAGTAATCGTTATTGGTCTAGTTTCCCAGACACTTACGGAATGGGCGAAAATGGTACGCCAAGATCTTAGGGGAAAAGATATTCCCCAGGAGACATCTGATTTGATGGAACAGATCATACAAGGGCTACGGTTTATCTGTGACGCAGCCTTGGACACTACTCCCCTATTAGGGCATGCATCTAAGTTAGCAGTGATCCTCAGACGTGTGCTGTGGTTAAAATGCTGGTCAGCTGACCTAGGTTCCAAAAAGACCTTGACCAATCTCCCCTTTCAGGGGAATCGTCTATTTGGAGCCAACCTAGATGAAATCATTAAGGATGCCACTGGGGGCAAGAGCACTTTTTTGCCACAGGCTGCAAAAGCTAAGGGACCTCGCAACAAGCGAGGACCTTTCTTTACCGCCCATAAAGGGCGCCCTGCTGGTACTAGCGGGAAAGGCAAGACTCCTCCAGGAGGGTTCAAGAAGGGGACCAACCCAGCCAAACCCGAAGCAAAGGAGTACACAGCCTGAAGGTGCGCCCCCACCCGGTTTCAGGGTGGGGGGACGTTTTCACCGGTATTCAGGACATTAGATCGAGCATCAACCACTACTACCGGTGCGATTCTTCCCTTCCAACATTTAAGTACCACAGGAAGCGGTAGTTACCGTTCCCTGAAAAGATCTTTTCCTTTACCTTTTCCTAAGATTAGTCCCGATACCTCACAGGAATCGGATCTGGTTGACCAGATAGGCCAAGTAGCCTCTAGTCGGGTGACTTCGGTCCCTGAGGTTCAACCAGAAAAGATCACCTTTCCTGATAACTATCAGGTATCTGATAAATGTGTGGGAACAGAAAACGACCAGACTTTCTCGGATGGTCGGGGCCAGATAGCTCTAGGGACGCCTGGTTCAGATCCAATCAGCGCCAGTGGTCCTAGAAATTCTAGGCTGGCCTCCTCAAGCCGGCCTGGCCGACTTGGACATGTTAGTCGCAGACGTTCCGTGGGAACTTCGTCTCAGGGAGTGTCTGTGGTCTCAAGGACCAATTTACCTTCGTGCTTTACAGTCGCTGGTTTTAATGGCCTGGCCATTGAGACCCAAGTACTGAAGGACAGAGGTTTGTCTACTTCAGTCATTCCTACCCTTATTAAAGCAAGGAAAGCGACTTCCAGCAAAGTCTATTATCACACATGGAAGACTTATATTGCGTGGTGCGAATCTTTAGGATTTCCTCCACGTACCTATTCAGTGACTCGAATATTGGCCTTTTTGCAACAAGGGGTTGAGCAGAAGCTAGCCTTGAGCACCATCAAGGGTCAAGTTTCAGCATTAGCAATCTTCTTTCAGAAGCCTTTAGCTACCAAATCCTTGGTGCGGAATTTCATCCAGGGGGTGCGGCACCTGGCTCCTCCAGTCCGCGCGCCCTTACCGCCCTGGGATCTTAATTTGGTTTTGTCGGTTCTACAGAAACCTCCCTTTGAAAACATCAGGGAGATTCCCTTGCTTACTCTATCCCAGAAGGTGGCCTTCTTGGTGGCTATTACTTCTGCTCGCAGGGTGTCAGAACTGGCTGCATTATCATGCCAGTCACCATACCTAGTGATTCATAGGGATAAGGTAGTGCTTCATCCTAAGCCATCTTTTCTTCCCAAGGTGGTTTCAGATTTTCATCTGAATGAAGATATTGTACTACCTTCCTTGTGTCCTCAGCCCAAGCATCATCGGGAACATGCGTTGCATTCCTTAGATGTGGTTCGGGCAATCAGGGTATACCTGAAAGCTACGGAATCATTCCGTAAGACGGATTCACTTTTTGTGATCACGGATGGCCCCAGAAAGGGTTTGCCTGCATCTGCCGCGACCATTGCCAAATGGATTAGACAAACGGTGGTACAGGCTTATTCTATTAAGGGTCAGAGTCCTCCGTTCCCTGTTAGGGCGCACTCCACTCGAGCGCTCAGTACTTCCTGGGCCTTTCGCCATCAGGCGTCAGTGGTCCAGGTATGTAAGGCGGCCACCTGGTCGTCGGTACATACCTTTACAAAATTCTATAAAATTGATGTGACGGCATCGGCGGATGCCTCATTTGGCCGCAAGGTTTTGCAGGCCGCAATTTGAGGAGACCGGTGGTCTACCTCGAGGGTTTTTTTCTGTTTGAAAAAAAAAAAAAAAAAAAAATTGTTTTCTCTTTTTTTGGTTGAGTCTCATCATTAAGGATGAGCATTGTAAACTTCTAGTTGGCACCGGTTGGGCCTTCTAGATTGGGATTTGATTTCCATTTTCCCACCCCTCAGTTGTGATACTGCTCTGGGACGTCCCGAAGGTGGTGTATCACCGAGGACTACGTCTGTCGATGAGCGCTAGAGAAAAATGGATTTTTGTAAAATCTTACCGTAAAATCCTTTTCTCTTAGCTCATCGACAGACGTAGTCCCCGCCCCTCTGTTTTGGAGTTGGGTTGGGTTAAATTCTCTAAGCACTGCTTTTTCACATAACTGATTTGCTGAGGCAGAGAGAGAGAGGATATACCCTCTGGGACTGCCCCTAGGGTGTGGCCAGAGCTTTTTAATTTCCCGTCTAGTCCTGCTCCTGCGGAGGTAACATAACCCGAAGGTGGTGTATCACCGAGGACTACGTCTGTCGATGAGCTAAGAGAAAAGGATTTTACGGTAAGATTTTACAAAAATCAATTTTTTTCACATTTTTTTATATGAAATTCCAAAAAAAAAAATGTAAAAATCAAAATTTTTTAACATTTTAGGCCAATTTTTTTTTACCGTATGTTTGGTAAAAAAAAAAACGCAAAAAGCGTATTTTGATTGGTTTGCGCAAAAGTTATTACGAACAAAGGGAAAGATTTTTATCATTTTTGTTGTGTTTTTTTTTTTTTTAACGCGTAATGGCGGCGATCTGCGATTTTTTTTTTTTTTTTTTGCGGGACTGCGACATTGCGGCGGACAGATCGGACCTTTGACTGACACTTTTGGGGGTACCAGTGACATTACTACAGTAATCAGTGCTATACATATGCACTGTTAAAATGACACGGGCAGGGAAGGAGTTAACTTTATTGGAGAGGGAGGGGTTAAGTGTGTCCTAGGGGCGTGTTTCTAACTGTGATTGGCTGTGGCTACATGTGTAAGAACAGAGATCAACGGTCCTACATAGTAGAAGCGTTTGATCACCATTCTTACACAGGGAAGAATGTAAACACAGCCGCCTGCCTTTCTTCCGGTGTAACGGAAGATCGCGAGTGCCCGGCGGACATCGGGTCCGCCGGGCACACGCGGTGGGGGGGTCTGTGACCGGCGGCGCACACTCTCTTCCAAAACCCTTACAGGCTAGCGACGTAGTACTATGTCGCTTTGCCTGTGAGGGGCTGACTGCCGCAGTCGTGAAGCGGTCGGCAAGTGGCTAGATTGGCACCTGCATTTTGCTGCGCCACCTGCAGGTGAGATCAGATATGTTAAAATGACCAACAATTAGATCTTGGTGACTGCACTTCCGTCTACAAGCATAATGTTAAAACCAATGTAAGGCCTCTTTCACACGGTCCGCCTCCGTAGGCGGATCCGTGTTGCTCAGCGGGGATCGATCCGCGATCCCCGCTGAGCCGGCGGATGACAGCTCCGTCTCTGCTTGCAGAGTGGAGAGGGAGGTGTCTCAGCCCCCCGCTGCCCTCTATGGGGGATCGGATGAGAGCGGACCGCCTGTCCGCTCATCAGATCCGATCCGATTACTGAACGGATGGAAAAATAGGGTTTCCATCCATCCAGATTTCACGGACAGGATCGGATACGGATGGCAGCGGGTGTCAGCGGAGGTGTCTCCGCTGACACCCGCTGCCCCATTGAGCTGCATGGAGGATCCGATCAGATCCGCCTAAAAAACTGACAGGCGGATCTGATCGGATCGCCCGTGTGAAAGAGCCCAAGTCAAGTTTCTGGTGCTTTTTTTTTTTTTTTTATAGACCTGCTTTTGTAAAACATTACCGCTTGGGCCAAACATGACCAGGGACCTTATTATATCCGGATATAAAAACCTGTCTCGTTTAGTGGCTGGTGTACCAGTGTTCACTCAGATTTATTCAGTTTTCTTAGTAAGCCTATTCTATGCTCTAAACAGAAGATTATAGATTGAAGAAGGAAGTGCTAGTTTATGGACTGAACATAATGTGAGCTGGAAAATAAAAGGTGTAGTCCTGTTTTGGGACTTACACGGTTCGAATGTTGGCCGGTTCAGCAGGAACAGGCTGAGATTCTAAACATTAATGGGCAAGCTGAATGTACCAAAATGATCAATCTATCAACTTGGGTACAGGCAGCCTGACGGATTCGCTTGAGATTGAATATCCTGGCTGACCGGAGGAAGAGTGAACTCATTCATCGCTGTACAAACCTACCTTTTGCTGTGACCCGTTATTATACAATAACCACTCTGTAGCATTTAGTCTTTGACTTTTCATATTGGCTGTGGATGTTTCAGCGGTGAGATCACATATATTAACTAGGTGATGTCATTCTTCAACAACAGTTGCAGGAGGGAAATTCTTCCCTGAGATAAGATTTAAATATCAGTGACAAGGAAAAGAACTGGGATTGTTTCAGGCGGCTGCTCCAAACGTAGGACAGCTGTGCGTCTTTCATCGCAAAGCAATATTGGACATTGGATTTCATGACATTGTTGGATTTCTGGCTTAGTACTATCATGATGCCAAATGACTGGATTTTGAAGTTGCAGGCCACATAGTTGAACAAAATGGTGCAACTGGGCTTATCTTGGCTGAAACAATGGACATGAAAGTGCTCTGAGCTGGAGATAGGAGCTTGTTTTAGGCCCCTTTTACACGGGGTGCATCCATTTTGACGGACTCCGCTCGTTCAGCGGGGATGACAAATCCGTCTCCACTAACCGCGCAGAGACGGACCTATCAGAGTCCCGCTCTCCTCTATGTGGGCGATCAGATGAAAACGAACAGCCTGATCCGTTTCCAACCAATTGTCATCTGATCCGACCCGCTGGACGGATCGCAAACGTATTGTATTCTTGTCACTGGTCCCCAAAAAGTGTCAGTGTTCGAATGTCCGCCGCAATATCAGAGTCCCGCTATAAGTTGCTGATAAAAAAAAAATAAAATTGAATAGCCCATAGTTTTGCGCAAACCAACGTATTAGGATTTTTTTTTTACCAAAAATATGTGGCAGAATACATACTGGCCTAAATTTATTAAGAATTTATATACCGTATTTTCCCGTGTATAAGAAGACTGGGCGTATAAGACGACCCCCCTATTACATGATCTACCGGTAATACTTATACTTAGGTTACCTTGGAGATATTTTACTCAGCGTATAAGACGACCTCCCATTTTTGGGGGATTTTTTTGAGGTTCAAAAGTAGTCTTATACGCCAGAAAATACAGTATTTGTTTACATTATTATAATTGGATATGTTTTATAGCAGAAAGTAAAAGATATATATAGAGAGAGATAAATAGAGATAGAGATATATAGAGGTAGAGATATATAGAGGTAGAGATATATAGAGGTAGAGATATATAGAGGTAGAGATATATAGAGGTAGAGATATATAGAGGTAGAGATATATAGAGGTAGAGATATATAGAGGTAGAGATATATAGAGGTAGAGATATATAGAGGTAGAGCTATATAGAGGTAGAGCTATATAGAGGTAGAGCTATATAGAGGTAGAGCTATATAGAGGTAGAGCTATATAGAGGTAGAGATATATAGAGGTAGAGATATATAGAGGTGGAGATATATAGAGGTGGAGATATATAGAGGTAGAGATATATAGAGGTAGAGATATATAGAGGTAGAGATGTATAGAGGTGGAGATGTATAGAGATGTATAGAGATGTATAGAGATGTATAGAGATGTATAGAGATGTATAGAGATGTATAGAGGTAGAGATATATAGAGATATATAGAGGTGTAGATGTATAGAGATATATAGAGGTGGAGATGTATAGAGATGGATGGAGATAGATGGAGATAGATGGAGATATCATTTTTAATTTTTTTTTCAAAATTATCAGTTTTTGTTTATAGTACAACAATAAAAAACACGGAGGTGATTAGATACCACCAAAAGAAAGCTCTATTTGTGGGAAAAATAGAACATACATTTTTTTGGGTACACGAAGCACAACTGCACTATTTTCAGTTAAAGTAACGCAGTTGCGTATCACAAAAAATGGCCTGGTCATAAAGGGGGTAAATCTCCCAGGGCTGAAGTGGTTAAATAACATACAGAGGTCTTGTAACAGCAACAGACTGATAAACGATTCTTTCTGTCACTCTGCTCTCTCCTCCTATCTGCATGTTCCTTGTTAGCTCAGAACAACAGATTGGCTTTTTGCAGTCTAAGCTCTGCTGTACAAGAGGCTGATGACAAGTCAAACTCTGGTGCTTTCATTTAAAAAATACATTTTTATGGTGTGTTAATGAATACGGAGCTAAACTTATTTGTATATTTTGTATCTGCCTGAAGCTCAGGTTTAAAGCTGTAGTAAAGTCTCCTAAAAAAATAAAGTGCCTCCCTGCAGGTTTAAGTCCTAATGTACTAGTATGTATCGCAAACTAGTACACTATGAGACACTTACCTACCAACAGAGCCCTCCAGCGCTGGGCTGTTACGTCTCTCCCTGGTCCCCGGTGCTTCCATGTTAACCCGTTCTTCCTTCCAGGTTCCAAATCTTTGACCGCTTGAATGGCCGGGCTGCAGTGATGTCACTCTCACGCATGCGCATGAGTCACCTCGCCACGGGCAGTAAATGCGCATGCGCTGCTCACATCACATTACCTCTGGCAGTGAAGCTGAATAATTCTGGGTAAAATGAGAATCACAATTGTTTTGCTTAGAATAAAGATCACGATTCTGAACTTTATTATAACCACTTCTGGACCGGGAAGGATTTACCCCCCCCCCCCCCCTAATGACCAGGCCATTGTTTGCGATACGGCACTGCGTTTTTTTACCTGACATTTGGACGGTCGTGAGACGCTGTACCCTGATAAATTGACGCCCTTTTCTTCCCACAATTAGAGCTTTCTTTTGGTGGTATTTGATCATCTGTGTGATTTTTTATTTTTTGTGCTATAAACACAAAAGGAGCGACAATTCTGAAGAAAAAAAAAAACAATGTTTTACTTTCTACTATATAACATTCCCAATAAAAAAAATGAATTTTATTCATCATTTTAGGCCAATTTGTATTCTGCTACATATTATAGGTAAAACAAATCCCAATAAGTGTATATTGATTGGTTTGCCCAAAGGTTATCACGTCTACAAACTAGGTGAAAGATTTATGTCATTTTTATTTATTGTTTGTACTAGTAATGCCGGCGATCAGCGATTTTTTTTTTTTTTGTTATTTTATTTATTTATTTTTTAGCGGGACTGCGACATTGTGGCAGACAGGTTGGACACCTGACAATTTTGACACTTTTGGGGGGACCAGCGACATTACTACAGTAATCAGTGTTAAAAAAAATGCACTGTTATTGTACTAATGAAACAGACAGGGAAGGGGTAACAGTATGTATACATACTTACATACATACATACATACATACATACATACATACTTGCATACATACATACATACAGATAGATATAGATATATAATTAAAAAAAAAAATTTCTTGACAAGGTAACTGACTTTATTTGCAGACCAGAGTTTCCCTTTGATCTGTAAATGAATAAACAGAAGGCCAGATAAGAAGAAACAATGTTTCTTTGTATCCTGTGTCTATCAGCCATGAGCAATGCTGTTGATAAACATTACCGGCTGCTTTTTTTTTTTTTGATAGCTGTGAGTCGGGGAACTGCTCTGCACTTTTTAAATGAATCGTAGAAATGCTAAATTAAAATCGTGTGTGGGGGGGTCGAGATCATGATCTTTTAATGATGTAGCGTGCAGCTCTAGCTGACATGCATTTATGACCTATAGGGTCTCTTCTGTTTTAGCCACTTGCCGACTGCCTAACGCCGATCTACGTCGGCAGTCAGCCCCTCACAGGCAAAGTGACGTAGGGCTACGTCACTAGCTTGTGAGGGTCTAGGGAGCGAGCGCGCGCCCCCGGAGGCGCGCTCCCGCGTGGTCACGGACCCCCCCCGCGCGTGTGACCGGCGGACCCGATGTCCGCCGGTCACTCGGCGATCGGCGGGGGAGAGGGAGAATGTCAGGCAGCCTGTGTAAACAAGCTGCCTGTCATTCTCCTTGCTGTTAGGATACTGATCACTCGGATCTAGTATGTAGATCCGTTGATCAGTGTCCATACAGCTCAAGCCCCAGCCAATCACAGTAGAAAGCACGCCCCTAGGGATACACACAGCCCCTCCCTCCCAAATAAAGTTAACCCCTTCACTACCAGTGTATTTTTACAGTAACAGTGCATATATATAGCACTGATTACTGTAGAAATGTCACTGGTAACCCCAAAAGTGTCAAAAATGTCAGTCAAGGGTCCGATCTGTCCGCCCCAATGTTGCAGTACCGCAAAGAAAATCGCAGATCGCCGCCATTACACGTTAAAAAAAAAAATCAACAAAAATTACAGAAATCTTTCCCTTTGTTAGTAAACGCGATAACTTTTGCGCAAACCAATCAAAATACGCTTTTTGCGATTTTTTTTTACCAAACATAGGTAGCATAAAACAAATTGGCCGAAAAAGTAAAAAAATTTTGATTTTTAAATTTTTTTTTTGGGGAATTTCATATAAAAAAATGTGAAAAATATTGCTATTTTTGCAAAATTGACGCTCTTTTTTTGTTTATAGCGCGTGATCAAAAAATCGCACAGGTGATCAAATACCACCAAAAGAAAGCTCTGTTTGTGGGAAAAAAGGACGCCAAATTCGTTTAGGTACAGCGTCGCACGACCGCGCAATTGTCCGTTAAAGTCACGCAGCGCCGAATCGCAAAATACCCCCTGGTCGGAATGGGGGTAAAATCTTCCGGGGCTTAAGTGGTTAAAGACGATGCCTGTCAGAGAATTTTTTTAATGCTTGGGTTTACTACCATTTTAAACAAGGATAACAATTATTTTCAAGCCCTGCATGTCCTGGAAATGTAATGAACCAGCCTGCTGCCTGAGGTATCACAAATTAATTGCCTTCTTAAAGAGCAATATCTAAAATTGGTGATATGAAGTGTAACAGGATTATATAATGCACCAAGTTGTGCTAATCCTTGGTAATGAAATCTGGCCTATGCTACTACAAAAGGTAGCCGCGTTCTGCATAATGTGATCCTGCAAAGCATTATTCATTGCAGAGTCTTGTCTGTTACCACCTTCTAGAAGTCTGGCCCCTAATCACATTTCATTCTGTAAACGCCGTTTTTGTGATTATTGATCATTTTGCGTGTTGTGATTCTGGACAGCTTGCATGGGAGAGGTAAAATATTGCTGCCTGTAGGTCTATTGTTGAGAAACAGTGGTCTAGATTGGTTTACAAGTGTTTGAACCGAAGATAAGCTTGTTTTCCTCCCTCTACTTGGCCCTGTTAAATTATGAGCATTAGCTTAAATCCCTGTGGGATTAACTGATGACCGTTCCTTTCAAAGGGAAGATCATACAGTTTACGTTCCAATTTGACCATCTGAGAGGTTGAGCTTTTTTTCTTTACCCTCTTGAGAATATTGCACGGGCGTTTTTGGTTTTGGCGTCTTGTAAACAGAACTTTGCATGACCCCTCTTTGGTCATATTTCATGTGTCACTTTATGGAAACTTGTATGAAATTGGCTCTCTCTGCTGTTATAATTAGCGGTTTTTACAGCAGGTTGAGAGAAAAACGACGATGTACTGAAAAAAGAAGATATAATTTTAGGCTAGATTTACATCTGAGCTAAAGCCCTGTACACACGCACAGATTGTTGGCCGCAAATTGTCGGCCAACGACCGATCGGCCGATTGTAGGCTTGTTAGGATGATGCTTCCGACAACCAACTGCGAATTTTCGGCCGAAAAAAATCTGGTGTGCATGCTATAAAATTTTTGTTGTCCAACAACAGAACGGCCGATTGTTCGTCAGTCAGTACAGATTTCGGCAGACAAAAATCAGATGAGCAAGACTGGGCATGCTCAGAGAAGAAAAAACACAGGGAAAGTCAACCATCACATGACATCACTTCTGAAGTTGGTTTTTGTTGGCCAACAAAAGTCCAGTGCAAGTCTAGAGCACATTTCAACCAACAAACAACACTGGACAAAAGACGGCCGATCGGTCGGCCAACAATCTGTGCGTGTGTACGAGGCTTTAGTGACTTTTTAGTTTGTTTTTTTTTTTTTATTTGAGTGGTCTTGCGCTTATAAATGAGCGTTTCAGGACCATATTTCAATTGTATTCAAACTTTAGGCATTTTTTGTTTTAGCCATTGGAAAAGCAGTACAGTAAGTGCTTGAAGGCTCAAAATACGTTCATAAAAAGCACAAAAACACTTGTTTTGCTAGTTGAATAGCCCTCCCGCTAAAATCCAAGGGGCCAAAAATGTCAATATTGCTTTAGAATTAGCTGATATACCTTTTGGAGCATCAGGCATCAAACGACCGGCACCTGAGTGCTCATATATGAATGGCCACCGTTTGAAAACATGGGATTTTGTTTTTGGAGAGTTTTGAAGCTTTGAGCTTCAAGCTACGAAATGCTCAGATGTGCATGGGGTCTTCAAAATAATCCGTTACTTGGTCTATTTAGGGTAAAGTGCTTTTGGGGATGTTCAATCCACAATGGCAAGTATAGGTGGATGGGGAAGTGTCTGTCAAGAGAACATGCCACTTTGCCCTGAAGGACTTAATAAAGGTAGTCATCAATATTCGAAAAAACCAGCGAGACTGGGTGAACGAACAGTGTCTATCGGACAATCCTGACTCCAGTGGTCTGAGGCAGTGGTCCTCAACTCCGGTCCTCAGGGCCCACTAACAGGCCAGATTTTAAGTATTAAAAGTACATGAGGAAGGCAGTGCATGAACCACATCGGGATGCAATGGATAAGAAAGTCAGGTGAACATCCAGTATAAATATTGCAGATTTTAAGTATTACCTTGGGGAGATGCAGACTAGAGTACTGCAATCACCGAGCAGCAAATTATATCACCTGGGATGTATTTCAGTTATCTTGCAAACCTGGCCTGTTAGTGGGCCCTGAGGACCAGGGTTGAGAACCACTGGTCAGAGGGACCCAACCCATTTCTATGATTCTTTGTTGATGCAAGTGGTTCCTGCCAGGCCCCACTGATATCTTCTCCTCTCCATTGGTGTGAACTGAGATGTTCAGCCAGCCAGAATATTCTTCCTATTGACCCACCAACTCATCTTTTTCCTTGATGGTGGCCGGAACATGTGCTCATATCCCATGCTTTCAGATGCATTGAAATTGTATTTGAGATCCATTTTAGATCTATAATCATTCACAGTTCATGGATATGTGCCTGTGATCTGCCATCGACCTCCTTCAGACCCTCAATTGACCACACTGTGTCCTTGTGCAGACAGGCGCCTCGGACCATGTGATATAAAATTAGGGAGTATTTCCCCAACCAGGATCCTCAGCGGCTGTATACAGGTGCCATATAAATAATTTACATAATGTGTCGGTATGCAGGTATACAATGGTACTTGTGAAAACATGCACAAACATACGGATCTACTCTTGACTGGTGGCCATGGGGTCTATAAGCTGCCTCAAATTGCTAGAAGCTGCCTATTAATTCCTATTGACTTGTATAGGTAGAGAAGCAGTTCTGCAACAAACAAAAACCCATCAACACAATCCCTTACCTCCTTTGCAATGGGGGAGCAGCTCACCTGCAATGCAGAACCTGAAAACCTTAAAACAGGGATCCTCAAACTACGGCCCTCCAGCTGTTGTGGAACTACACATCCCATGAGGCATTGCAAAACTCTGACATGCCCCGACATGACTAGGCATGATGGGAATTGTAGTTCCTGAACAGCTGGAGGGCCATAGTTTGAAGACCATTGCCTTAAAATGTAAGATTCAACCATTGCATCTTGGTGACTGACAGCATAAAGAATGCCGCCATTGGAGCACATGGATCAGCTGCCACTAATCAGAGCTGTCCAGCTAGAACTGAAGGCCAAACTCCCTACACCTTGGTGTCTGACAATGTAAAGTAAAACAGACAATGCCATCATGGGGAGCACACAGAGCAGCTGCCACTGCTCAGGTCTGCCCAGCTAAAATTGGAGGGCAGACTATGTATGCCACCAGTAAAGCAGCTAATTGATGAAGTTCCACATAGGACAGCATAGTGGTGGCTGGGATTTTTGCCCATGCATGGGCAGCCTAATACTTTTCTTTGAAAACCCTTTCATAGCATCCCACTTATATTATGGCTCTGTGTTTTTTTATGTTTCTTACTGCCTTCCAGTCTGATTTGCGCCCTTTAATTGAGCGGTTATGACCCAAAGACTGAAATAGAAGCATGCATGGGGTGTGGGAAGCTTTGAGTTTGATGTTGGGGAGATGCATTACACAAACAGGATGTGGCAGCAACATTCATCAGAAGACTATTTACTTAACCTTTCCATAAGTAATTTGCTTTAAAGGTACACACCAGTCAAATGTTGTCCTTCATTTCACTTAATAGGCCAGGTTGGAAACATTCAGTATCCTCACTATTAAGGATCGGTGTCAGGTAGAGGATACAGCAAGCTTTTTAAGGACATTAATAAAGCAGACGCTTGTTTTTTTAGATGAGTTTGGAAGAGATCAGATTAAGCAGAACCAGTGAGCTGTGGGCTTTGGAATCTGAATCTGCTCTTTAATTGTCAGAGCAGAATTATTGAACTGGTAAGGCAGGCCATACACTGCAAATTTCTGTCCTGCATCCAGTGCTTTAAGTGGGCTGGTATGCACTGGTACTACCACCACTTCCATATATGGCTCTTGAGCATACCGCCACCTCTCCGTGCCCCTTAGCGTACCAGTATGCTAATTTTGGACATCTGAGCCCTCAATTGCCTCCGCCCCAAGAATATTTCCCACTCCAGAGCCAGACCAGTCAGCACCAGTGAGTCCCCCTGCTCGGGAGACCCAGTCCAGGCCAGGGGGGGGGGTGCTCTGTGGGGACCCTGATGTGGGGTGGGGGGGGGGTTGGGGCAAAATGTATAGGCTATAATAGAGTACCGGCACCTCTTTTGGGCCACTTAAAGCACTGCCTGCATCCATGGGTTGCTGTAAAGAAATTTGCACAATTCCCCCATCAACACAGACTGTGCTGACAGGGGAATCCGAGTAATTGTCTGCTCCCGGCCGGGCGGTGGGAGGGGGAAACCATCCTCACCAGGAGAAGACATATACTCGGCATGCTGGTTGTACCCGATTTGATCGATCGGTAAACTTAGTACATTCAGCTTGCATAATAACGGTTCGACCCTTGGCCGGTTCCTGCTGAATCGGCTTGGGTTCGAACCGTGTATGGCTGGCCTAAGGCTCATATGCATGGGATTGAATACAGCCAGATTGGTTGATAGTTATTCCAGTTTAATTTCCAAATAGCCACAAGAGGGAATAAAAAAAAGCCCAGCAGCGTACACATACCTTCCTTCCACTTCTCCACAACTGCGATCAGCGGCTGGGAGCGAAAGACCATTGTAAAACTGGCCATACATGGAGCAAATTGCGTCCAGTTCCTGGTGACCGACCGGAATTCTAGGGTGGCCCTGCCTGACACCGTCTGCCTGACATTTCTTGCTTGAAAAATTGAAGGAGATAGGCACAAAACTGTCAGCCAAACGGTGCCTGCATCCAATCAGGTGCAGACACTGAGTATTTTTAGAGCTGGTGGGGCTGGCTGTCAAAATAACAATAGCCATAGTGGGGAGATTTGTCCATTCACATTGTGTAGCACAGATGGAGGAATCTGGTAGATTTTTCCATTCAGCCTGCACATGTTTGTATTGCCATGTTCTCTTTTGAAAAAGGAGCACTGTCGTGCAGCTTTCTTGAATTTGTTCAGAAACAAATTACAAGTGTACTTTAGATACTTTGTTCTGAATTTTGAGGATGAATTACTCCAGGGTGCCTGCAGCTAAAGAGGTCAAAAAGTGTTGTGGTTTTAATTAAAGTTCTTCTTAAGAATATATAAATGCTTTAACATCCATAGCCTTGGCACATGTGCCCTTTAAAGCCCAAGTATAGTATTTTTTTTTTTTTTTTAGGTTTCTCTTTTAAAGTGTGCGTAAAGCCAAAATGTTTTACTTTGGTTTTGGATAAACTGAGGAAAGTTTCAAACTTCTTTTTTTTGCTGTCTTTGTCTCCAGTCCCACAGGGGATTCAATAGCAACTTTATAACTTTGCTTTGGCATTATACTCGTTAATATGCGACCGACCAGTATTGGCAGCTGCAATATAAATCTGTGTTCCCCCGGACACCTAAGCTTGACAAAGGTGGAGGAGTCCCTGAAATGCATTGCCACAGCAACCTCTGTTACCAATAAGTGAGGCCTGTACTAGAGTCCGACCGATATAGTTTTTTTTATTGCCGATACCGATATTTGAGTCATCGCATATCGTATTTTCATACATTAAAACATTTTTATTTTTTTTTACAGGTATTCTTGTGGAGGGATCTGGGTAGTCTAAAAGATCCCAAACCTCTCCTCTGCACTTAAAAGCATTCAAAACGCCAAGTTTGGCTGTTTTTGAATGCTGTAATTTTTTTTTAATTTGGCGCAGAGTACCCGAAAGTGATATCATGACATCACTTCCGGGTTTTTACATGGAGACCCGATCAGAGCCGAATGCGGCTTTGATCGGGTCTTCTCTTCGGCGGCCATGCAGGATGGTTGCCCAGGTCTCCTTGTGGGACGGAAGACCCGGGCGAGCCACGAAAGGCAGCTCCTTGTAATGACAGCTTCTCAGCCACAACGGTTGTCATTACAAGACAGCTGACCATCGGCTATGGAGGCCAACACCGGGGTGATGCTTCTAGCTGCAGGCATCACTCCGGTACAAGCACTTTCCCGAAATATCGGCAATATCGGTCACCTTGGTGGCCGATTCCGATATATCGGGTAAAGTGCAGTTCGGCACTCGATATATCGGCTTTGCCGATAATCGGTCGATCTCTAGTCTGAACTGCAAGGATGCCACTGTGTTCCAGGATTTAGGCGGTCAGTCGCTTTTACAAGCAAAGATCCAGTTCTGAGTTCCCTTCTTGCACGCGGCCCCGCTGCTGCATGTATTAGTTTGTGTACCATTCCAGTTCTGTTCTACAAGGGAAGACCTTTGTATCCACTATTTTATTTTGGTACATAATGTTGCTTTCCCCCAGATCATTTTCTTGGGAACCCTGAAGCATAAGTGAAATAGATTCTCTCTCTACTTTAGTAGCATGTGCGTATTTTATGGTTTGTATGATTCCCCCGATCTCCTGCAATCCATTTTATTTTTAAAGATTTCTCAACTGTTACAAGCCAATTTCTTTGGAAGGACCATAAAGGAAACCAGCAATTATACACACTGGAAAACATTTGTTTAAAATTTTGAAAACCAAATAAATAAAAAAAACGCGTTGGAGGAAAATAACAATGGAAATTTCTATCTCTGCTGTATAAAATGTTGGCCTTGGATCCCGGGCTCTTCCTGCATTGTAAGAAATACTGGGACATCTGTGTTAAATTGAAGACATCTGTTTACTGTGTGTTTAGCGTGGTCTCTGTCCCTCGTTGCCCTTCTCTTGTATTCTATTTGGCTTTTGGAGTATCCGTTTTTTAGTATTTGAATTTAAATCCTGAAAATTAAAGTAGTTTTCTTTTTTTTTTTTTTTTTTTTGTAATTGACAACTTTTATTAAAGTTTTTTTCTTTCACATAACATAGTAAGAGAAAAGTCAACCAACAAAGGGCATCCTATACGGTCCACAACAGTCCAGCAATCCAACAAAAGTATAGGTCTGAAGGGAATGCATGCGTAATAAGAGCAAGACATCTGCAAGTATCATTAACATTATTTGACCTAAATATACATTAAATAGTCTAGCATTGAACATCAGCCAATGGACCCAATCCCAAAAAGGACCATCTGAGGCCAAAAAGGGCCCAGGGATTGAGCCCAGCCTGCTACTCAAGGCCTTAAGCGCTTCCAATAACATAAGAAAGAAAGAGAGGTCCTAAAGTTGTCAATTCTGGGGATTGGAGCATGTTGCCACTGTATACATTTGAGCAAAGTATATCAAGTCAAAGCTTTTTTTAGTTTTGAATAGAGCAGGAATTAGTGAGACCACTCTTGTGTTTTTTTTTTTTTTTTCCTAGTTTGCTTTTTTTTAGGAAAAATTTCCCCTCACTTTCTGCGCCAGAGACACAGGGACGGGGCAATGCTGTATGGCATTGTCTGGGTATAAAACGGAACTGCTCATCAGGTAGGCTGTTCACTCGTATGCTATGGAATTTTGTTTTCAAATTTGGTTTTGGTTCGTGTGTATCTTTGAAGACTCACTTTTTAGCAAAATTGAAATTTTAATCTTTAGGGCTCATTCACATTGGGCCCCAGTTCTAAGTGGTTGTAAAGCCTTAAGAATTTTTAACTTAATGCATTCTATGCCTTGAGTTGAAAGACTTTCTGTGCTGCAGCTGCTCCCTGACCCCCCTTTTTTCTTACCTGAGCCCGACCCAGCGATGTGCATGAGCACAGCAGGTCCAGCCGCTGCCTCTTTCCTCATTGAACAGATCTAGAACAACAGGAGCCATTGGCTCCCACTGCTTTCAATCAAATCCAGCGTTGCAGGGTGGGGCCGAGTCCCGCTGTCTGTCTCAATGGACGCAGCAGCGGGATTCGGGAGGAAGGTCGCACAAGTGCCTCCAGGGAAAATGGCTTTCCATGGGGGCACCTGATGAAGAGGAGAGGCCTGGAGCGCAAGCGAGGCACCCCGGAAGAGGATCGGGGCTGCTCTGTGCAAAAGGATTGCACAGAGAAGGTAAGTATAACGTTTTTTTTTTTTATATTTACAAAAAAAAAAAAACGAAAACTAGGGTTTTTCAACCCATTTTAAATCAAATCCCAGCCCAAGATAAGGCTTCAGACAAAAGCTTTGTTCCCTATAAAGGCCAATAACAACTCTGCGTTGCAGGGGTGTGCACTGAAAAAAGTATTTCATGTAGTTGTTTCAGCGCAACCTACCACATCACGATGCCACTGAATAGAACTACCACATCACGATGCCACTGAATAGAACTACCACATCCCATTGCCACTGAATAGAACTACCACATCACGATGCCACTGAATAGAACTACCACTTCCCGATGCCACTGAATAGAACTTTGACAAAGCACAGCAGTGCGAAACATATCGTCACGGCAACCCTGATGCGTTCCAGGCCGGGTCCCGACGCTTGCTGACGTCACTTCCGGGTAGCGGCCTCCGCTGTGGATACCTCTGGGTGGCGGCTCCACGGCACGTCTACACTGCTTCGGTGTGAGCAGCCACACTATCGGGTGGGAGGAAGCCATGCCACCCTACCGGCTGGTCCGGTCTGCTTTTGGCACACAAGATCCTTCTCCCTCCTGCCTGGTTCCCTTTTGTGATCATCTACCCAGTTCCGGCTCACCCAGCGGCTCGGTCATCCTGTGACCCCCAGCAACGCCACAGATCTGGTTTGGAACACATTCTATTATGTTTTAATCATCACTATATATTTTTTATGAATAAACTTTTCAAGGGTTTCCATCAAGACTGCCTGAGTTACATTGTAGTCTATGTACCGTGGGATAGCGCTGCTGCCCCTCCCCCCGTGCACTGAATAGAACTACCACATCCCAATGCCACTGAATAGAACTACCACATCCCAATGCCACTGAATAGAACTACCACATCCCGATGCCACTGAATAGAACTACCACATCCCGATGCCACTGAATAGAACTACCACATCCCGATGCCACTGAATAGAACTACCACATCCCGATGCCACTGAATAGAACTACCACATCCCGATGCCACTGAATAGAACTACCACATCCCGATGCCACTGAATAGAACTACCACATCCCGATGCCACTGAATAGAACTACCACATCCCAATGCCACTGAATAGAACTACCACTTCCCGATGCCACTGAATAGAACTGCCACATTTCAATAAAGTTCTACCAAGAAAAGTAAACTGTGCGATGTGCTGCAATCGGTGTACCATGGCGGTTTACTTGTAGCAAACACCAGCAGCTGTGCGATCAGTGTAGTTTACTGGTTTGATTGATCCCTTAAAGGGGTATGTTGGCCTTTTCGGAAAAAAAGAAAAGGAGAACTAACATCTTACAAGAACCCCCACCCCCCTGTCCCCAGTGCACTTACTTCCTTTGGTGATACAATTTTGCTGTCCACGCAACCTGATGCAGCTGTCCTGGGGTTTGAAAACTGTGCTGTTCTTCCTTTATGAATGCCGAGACAGATCAGAACAGTTCTGATTGGTCATTGTGGTCGCATGCCCTGCACTGACCAGTCAGAACTGCTCTGATCCATCCTGGCGTCCCTAGGGAATGAAGGTAAAAAACTGTGCAATTTTCAAACCCCAAGACCATAGAAGTGCAGCAGGAAAATGTTCACCTTTTCATTTTTTTACAACTTACACCTAAAAGTTGGAGTAAACCACTGCAGCAAAAGAAATACTATGGGCCACCGAGAGCTGTTTTCCATAATGTGCAAACATGAACAGCAAATTAGTACATTATTATTATTTTATCTTTATTACAGTTACTTATATAGTGCCGTCAATTTATGCAGCACTTCGCATTAATTAAACGCAACAGGGGTGAATTTTTGATGCTTACTTGCTTCCTTTTCAATGCATTTCAATGAGGTGGTGCAGTTTTGGTGCAATTTTTTTTTTGCTGACCAAAAATGCAGCAAGCAGGATTTTTAACATTGCTTATAATGGCAAACAAAAATTTCATATTCATTTAAATTTATATTAATTCAAAATTCGAATATAATACGATTTTTTATAAAATATATATATTTTAAAACCCGTCTGTTTCAGCCAAGTGCATCCTGAATTTTCATTTTGGTGCACCACTAACCAGCAGTGGTAAAGTAGAACTATAGTCAAAACCTTTCTTCTTTTTTTTTTGGGGGGGAATAGAGCAAGGGAGAGGCTCAATCTCCCTAACAGGGGCACAGACCGCAATAAAAACTGACTGGGGTTCCAATTTGTCACCAGTCCATCCAAAACTAAAAAAAAAGAAAATATTTTTTTCCTTTTAGTTATACTTTTAATTTTGACATCAAATTTTGATTTTAGTTTTAGTCATAATCTTTTGACTAAAATTCCATTTTAGTTTTAGACGTATTTTAGTCATCTGAATTGCTCGTCGTATTTTAGTCAACTAAAATCTCCTTCTACATTTTAGTTGACTGAAATCAAATGGATTTAGTTAACTTGTAATGCATTAACCAGGTTATGCAGAGATTTTCCAGCATGTTAAAAGTAGTGATCGACCGCTATCGTTTTTTTATTGCTGATACCGTTATTTTGGTCATCGCATATCGGTATCAGCCGATATTTTTGGACATTTTAAAAAAAAATAATTTTTTTACACAGGTACTCTTGTGGAGGGATATGGGGGTCTAAAAGACCCCAAACCCCTCCTCTGCACTTAAAAGCATTGAAAACGCCAAGTTTGGCTGTTTTGAATGCTGTCATTTTTTTTTTTAATTTTACCGCCGAGTACACGGAAGGTTTTTACATGGAGACCCGATCAGAGCCGAATGTGGCTTTGATCGGGTCTTTGGCGGTCGTGCAGGTAGGATGCCTGGGTCTCCCAGTGGGACGGGAGACCCTGGCGAGCCGCAGGGGGGGGGGATGTCCCCTCCCGCTCCTTGTAATTACAGCCGAGTGGCTTCTCAGCAGCATCGGTGGTCATTACAAGACAGCCGACCGCCGGCTATGGACGCCGGTACCGGGGTGATGCCTCTAGCTGCAGGCATCACTCCGGTACAAGCACTTTCGGAAATATCGGCAATATTGGTAACCTCAGGGGCCGATTCCGATATATCGGGGAAAGTGCAGATCGGCCTTCGATATAGCGGCTTTGCCGATAATCAGTCGATCCCTAGTTAAAAGCTAGTGCTAAAGAACTGTTGAGAGAGTGTAAGCATTTTTATCCCCTCTACATAGCCCAGTTTTTATCTGAACATTTTTCTGCTATCAAATCAGGACTAAGAATTAGCAGAGTGTGCTTTGGAACCTTCGCACAGCTGCAGATTTGCCTGGATAACATTAGCACTGGGTATTTATGAGCTGCTCTTTCAATAAGGCCGTCGTGTAATAATTGCGGGAAGTGGCAGTCCCGGTCTAGAACAGATTATCTTTGTTTGGGTAAAGCAGCGGCAATGTTTTACCCAGGCGTCCTCTCTCTGCTGTGCATCACTCAACATCTATGCAAATTGTCAGTGCCATCTGTGGTCCCCTCCTCCAGCAGTTGCTGAGAGCCATACATTACGGTCCTTGCCTGTTCACATTCCTCTGCCTTCCCAGCATAGCTTGGTGGGACTCTAACAGGAAGGGACCCTGCTGATGAATGCTGCCTGGTGAGTACAGGATAGATTTGGCCAATGCTCATTATAGAGATTTCCACTGAATGCTGTTTATTATTCTATTGGATATTAACAATACTGCCACCATTTTTGCTTGGCCAGATTTGCTTGTGTTTTTCTTTTTCTTTAATGTATTCCTGCATTTATGGTTGGTATGTGTTCTCATGCCAATTTGCATTTCTGAAGCTTCACTTAGATGTCAGTAGATTGTCTGTAGATGGAAAATCAATCGTGTCTTCTAACCGCGCTAAACAGCACGGATTGGGAACCTCCTTTTGTTGGCTATTCTATTTAAAATGTTACTAAACACACAACAGTAAAATCAGTCTGTATATGCAAAAAACTTGTTATACTCACTGTGGATCCTAAGGGGTTAATCATTCGCATTGTGTAAAATGGCTGTTTGATCCTGTCTTCTCTGATCCTCTCCTTCTTTCATTCCCCAATCCATCTGCTGATAGTACAGATCCTTGGAGTCACTCTGCACATGCTCAGTTTGGTGTGTATTGCTAGAGAGTAGTTTTTTTTTTTTTTTATATATATTCTTGAGAGGGTGCGGGTCATCAGCACGGAACCTATCAGCACTGCCCAGACAGACGGTCAGAGGTCATGCAGCCTCATAGGACAGTCAGAGAATGAAAACTCATGCTTTAACCAGACACTGATAGAAGTCACAAGACTGCTATATACTGCTGATGAGAAAAGGTATTTAGCAGTTTGTTTACTAAAAGAATTTCATCTCCATGTTATGTGTACTGTGGGAAATCAGATATAGTGACTGCAGGCTCCTGGGTTTATTAACTCTTTAAGCACCTGCAGTGCCCACATCTTCCTGAATACAGTAAACCCCCCTCCATTGCGGGGGTTACGTTCCGGACCCAGCCGCGAAAAGTGAAATTCCGCGAAATAGAAAAACCCTATTAAAATGCATTGTAGGCATGATTTTTTTACTGTCACTGTACGTGTAAAAGCATTTTAAGGTCTTTAAACACACTTTTAAAACAATAGAAACTCATTTAAACACATAAAAGATACTTAGAGACAGAGCAAGAGCTATGAAAAACACAAAAATCTTTCATTTTTAATGATTTATATAGTAAAATAACATTACAAAAAAAAACGCGAATTACCGGGACCGCAAAAACTGAACCGCGATGTAGCGGGGGATTTCTGTAATCAAAAAAAAAAAAAAAAACATGTTAGTACCAATCAGTTTTTGGTATAAACTTTTCCACCCAGTCTTAGTCGACTGGTAAGTTGACTTTTGTGGAGCCAGGTGGTGCCAATAGGGCCACTCGCAGCTCAAATTTTGGACAGCAGGAAGCCGCTTAAAGGAGAACTCCAATTTTGTTGAGAAAAAAAACAATCCCCCTCCAGTGATCTATGTATGTACTTTGCAGGGAATTTAAACTTTATTGCAGTTGTCCTACCAGGTTCGGGATCACAAGGAATACTTCTTTCTTTGATTGTATCATTGTGCAGAATGAATCTGAATGAGAGTGACTATTCCATTATTAATCAACTGATGCACTTGCAGTGTTCAAATGATGGACGTTGCAGTGTCTGCATCCCTTTAGACATGATTAGCCATTTGAGAGTATCTCACCAAAACTGACATCTTTGTTGCAGGGGATGCCTAAAATCTGACTTGTATCCTAATGCAAAGAAAATCCGTAAGCTAATTACACAAGCAGGCGATTACATTTCTGGGGATGTACAGGTCCTTCTCAAAAAATTAGCATATTGTGATAAAGTTCATTATTTTCTGTAATGTACTGATAAACATTAGACTTTCATATATTTTAGATTCATTACACACAACTGAAGTAGTGCAAGCCTTTTATTGTTTTAATATTGATGATTTTGGCATACAACTCATGAAAAACCAAAATTCCTATCTCAAAAAATTAGCATATCATGAAAAGGTTCTCTAAACGAGCTATTAACCTAATCATCTGAATCAACTATTAACTCAAAACACCTGCAAAAGATTCCTGAGGCTTTTAAAAACTCCCAGACTGGTTCATTAATCAAAACCGCAATCATGGGTAAGACTGCCGACCTGACTGCTGTCCAGAAGGCCATCATTGACACCCTCAAGCAAGAGGGTAAGACACAGAAAGACATTTCTGAACGAATAGGCTGTTCCCAGAGTGCTGTATCAAGGCACCTCAGTGGGAAATCTGTGGGAAGGAAAAAGTGTGGCAGAAAACGCTGCACAACGAGAAGAGGTGACCGGACCCTGAGGAAGATTGTGGAGAAGGACCGATTTCAGACCTTGGGGGACCTGCGGAAGCAGTGGACTGAGTCTGGAGTAGAAACATCTAGAGCCACCGTGTACAGGCGTGTGCAGGAAATGGGCTACAGGTGCCGCATTCCCCAGGTCAAGCCACTTTTGAACCAGAAACAGCGGCAGAAGCGCCTGACCTGGGCTACAGAGAAGCAGCACTGGACTGTTGCTCAGTGGTCCAAAGTACTTTTTTCGGATGAAAGCAAATTTTGCATGTCATTCAGAAATCAAGGTGCCAGAGTCTGGAGGAAGACTGGGGAGAGGGAAATGCCAAAATGCCTGAAGTCCAGTGTCAAGTACCCACAGTCAGTGATGGTCTGGGGTGCCATGTCAGCTGCTGGTGTTGGTCCACTGTGTTTTATCAAGGGCAGGGTCAATGCAGCTAGCTATCGGGAGATTTTGTAGCACTTCATGCTTCCATCTGCTGAAAAGCTTTATGGAGATGATTTCATTTTTCAGCACGACCTGGCACCTGCTCACAGTGCCAAAACCACTGGTAAATGGTTTACTGACCATGGTATCACTGTGCTCAATTGGACTGCCAACTCTCCTAACCTGAACCCCATAGAGAATCTGTGGGATGTTGTGAAAAGAAAGTTGAGAGACGCAAGACCCAACACTCTGGATGAGCTCAAGGCCGCTATCGAAGCATCCTGGGCCTCCATAACACCTCAGCAGTGCCACAGGCTGATTGCCTCCATGCCACGCTGCATTGAAGCAGTCATTTCTGCAAAAGGATTCCCGACCAAGTATTGAGTGCATAACTGAACATAATTATTTGAAGGTTGACTTTTTTTGTATTAAAAACACTTTTTTTTTATTGGTCGGATGAAGTATGCTAATTTTTTGAGATAGGAATTTTGGTTTTTCATGAGCTGTATGCCAAAATCATCAATATTAAAACAATAAAAGGCTTGCACTACTTCAGTTGTGTGTAATGAATCTAAAATATATGAAAGTCTAATGTTTATCAGTACATTACAGAAAATAATGAACTTTATCACAATATGCTAATTTTTTGAGAAGGACCTGTACACCATCTGTGTACAGAACACCTCCAGGTAGCCATATTGCATTGCATTTTACAGAAAAGGACAGAGGCTGCAGATTGCAAATGAAAGGTCATTTTTAATTGAAAAGAGCATGGGATTTTTTTTTTTTTAATCATACCTAGGTGGATGCAGCATCGCCCCCCCCCCCCCGCCAACTCTGACACTGAGAATTGAGCAATCAAACACTGCCGATCTGTTCTCAATGCTCCCTGGTGGCAGTCCAGACATGTGGGTGGATCTTGATCATATGGTCGCAAACTTTTCCGAGCCTGGACCAGCTCTGTGATGTCAGCCGACAGCGGGCTGAAGCACCCTAGCTACCCCCAGGCGAGCGATGTAGACCTATACGGTCTGTACGAGCCAGCCTCTAGCAGTATATATACCGTAAGCGGTCCGGAAGTGGTTAACATTTAATCACAATATGACTTGCCACAATTGTATACGCTGTATTATTTTTCTTCATTTGCAATTTTTTCCCCCCGTGAAAGTGGAGTTACCCTTTAAAAATCTTCATAGACAACTCTTTAAAATGTTTGTCTCATCTCTGTAACTGATATATTCGCTGGAGAGCTAGTTCTTTTGAAAAACAACAGACTTACAGGCTAGATCACCAGATGAAAATAGAAGAAAGCCTAAAATGAAAAGTAAGGCAGCCATCATACCTAAGAATTGGTAAGCTGCAATATAATACATGTTTGCTTTTGGGTTTATTACTGCTTTAGGTTTTCTTTCTTCACAGCCATGGTGGTGCAGACTTAGTATGTGCTGTGACTTTCTTTGACCTGTAAATGTTTCAGGAAGCATTTAATTAGCTGTAATTAGCTGTTAAAGAGTTTGTCAGTGAATGCTGTAAAAGACAGAATAGAGTCGTCTTTTCCTGCCAAGGTGTCAAACAGCTGCAGCTCAAAGCGCGGTCTCCTTTCATGTGTAGTCTTCTTTGGGGAAGTGAGTGTCTTGTCTGTCGTATACCTTCAGCTGCTGTGCCCTGGTGCTTGGTGCAAACCTTGGGCAAATTTTATGGCTAAACAAAACAACATTTTTTCCCAACAGGCAATTCAGCAAGCCAGCAAAAAAAAAAAAAAAACACAATGATATAATTTGCTGTTAAAAAAGATTTTAGTTGCACAGCATTGCAGATACATGTGGAAGCCACTCCGTATGGTGCGGTCCTAAATCTAGTCTGAGAATCTTAATGCTATCTATAACCCATAATCTGACCACCCAGTGCAATGCTCGGAAGAGGATGGGACCATTCAGAGATGGCGTAGGGAGTTTGGATGCGTAGATACACCAGTGATTTTCCAACTTGTTGGACAATTTCTGTGTGTCAGCCAGGGAGACATCGGCATGTCTAAGGACACCAATAGATGTGATCAGGGCTGCTGTTTTAAATCACGGGGCCCCATACTTCCCACCTGACAGGGCCCCGCTCTCACCCCTCATAAAATGTAAAATTATATTTTTGCTAAAAATACACTAAAGTCATTGTTATGACATATTTACCGGCCCTTCCCCTGCTCTCCATCCTGGAACATCCCCTTGTGCACCCGCCACAGCTGCTGGCAGGAGAGGAGGCAAGCTGGCACTGCTGTGGGGCACCCCGGGGATGGGGGCACAGATGCTAGAACTGATCCCCCTGCAGCCCAGCTTGGGGGAGCGGAGGAGAAGCCGGCAGCGTTGCAGGAAAAAAGGGGCACATGGGGGGGGGGTTTGGGGATTGAGGGCGGAGAAAAGGGGGTTTGGGGTTGGATGTTAGAACTGATCCCTCTGCAGCACAACTGGAGGGAGTGGAGGAGGAGCCAGGAGGGAAAAGGGGCACATGGGGGGGACTTGGGGGGTGGAGAGAAGGGGGGTGTGGGAGTGGATGTTAGAACTGATCCCCCTGCAGCACAGCTGGAAGGAGTGGAGGAGAGAAGCCGGCAGGGAAAATGGGCACGCGCGGGGGGGGGTACTTGGTTTGGGGCAGAGAGAAGGGGGTGGGGGAGTGGATGTTAGAACTGATCCCCCTGCAGTACAGCTGGAGGGACTGGAAGAGAAGCCAGCAGGGAAAAGGGGAACAGGGGGGGGGGGACTTGGGGGTCGGGGTGGCAGAGAGAAGGGGGGTGGGGGAGTTGATGTTAGAACTGTTCCCCCTGCAGTACAGCTGGAGGGACTGGAGGAGAAGCCGGCAGCGTTGCAGGGAAAAGGGTCGCACGGGGGAGGGGTACTTGGGGGTTGGGGGGGGAGAATGAAGGAGGGTGGGAGAGTGGATGTTAGAACTGATCCCCCTGCATCACAGCTGGAGGGAGTGGAGGAGAAGCCAGCAGACAAAAGGGGAACACGGGGGAGGGGGACTTAGGGGTCGGGGTGGCAGAGAGGAGGGGGGTGGGGAAGTTGATGTTAGAACTGATCCCCCTGCAGTACAGCTGGAAGGACTGGAGGAGAAGCCGGCAGCGTTGCAGGGAAAAGGGTCGCACGGGGGAGGGGGACTTGGGGGTTGGGGGGGCAGAAAGAAGGGGGGGGGAGTGGATGTTAGAACTGATCCCCCTGCAGCACAGCTGAAAGGAAAGTAGTGGAGAAGTCGAAAGCACTGCAGGGGGGGGGGGGGCAGAAGAGGATCGGTGTCTGCAGTAAGGCAGTACAGCTGGCCCTCCTGCTCAGCAGGTTCCCGGGCCCAGTTCAGAAGGGCTGACTGTACTGCCTGGATGTGATATTTCAGTTGAAAGATCTTTCCAATAACACAACCAATTTTTTAGTGGGCAGCGCAGTGGCTAAGTGGTTAGCACTTCTGATGACGAAATGCGTCGGTACTTGCCTGCACGGAAATTAGCTTTATTTACTTATGCAAACCGGAAGTGATGGATGTTTTCTTTGGTGGTCCGCCGCGACAAGGATGTGTCGGTGTATGAACTGGCTTATACGCTTTTGACTTTTATTTTAGATGTGAGTTTAATGTGCGAGGATTAGTCCTTTATCCAATAAAGTTTTTATGCAGTATTACGCTATGGATACTCTCTTCTTCTTCACATATACTCTCCATGGTTATTTGACGTTAGTGATACTGGGATATTGCCATGGATGACTTAACCCTGTTTTGTGCTTACCCGCTTTCTTAGCCTATATGAAAATATTAGGTATCTCCATTTGCTGCGTTTACAACAAAGTGGGAGTGGTCACAACCAGTCCATTTGGAGCAGTGGAAGTACATCCTTACACTGGAGACACATGAACTTTTGTTATGGACTGATTCTCTATATTATATATATATATATATATATATATATATATATATATATATATATATATATATATATATATAATATATACAGGGAGTGCAGAATTATTAGGCAAATTAGTATTTTTGAGGATTAATTTTATTATTGAACAACAACCATGTTCTCAATGAACCCAAAAAACTCATTAATATCAAAGCTGACTATTTTTGGAAGTAGTTTTTAGTTTGTTTTTAGTTTTAGCTATTTTAGGGGGATATCTGTGTGTGCAGGTGACTATTACTGTGCATAATTATTAGGCAACTTAACAAAAATCAAATATACAGTACTGTATACCCATTTCAATTATTTATTTTTACCAGTGAAACCAATATAACATCTCAACATTCACAAATATACATTTCTGACATTCAAAAACAAAACAAAAACAAATCCGTGACCAATATATCCACCTTTCTTTGCAAGGACACTCAAAAGCCTGCCATCCATGGATTATGTCAGTGTTTTGATCTGTTCACCATCAACATTGCGTGCAGCAGCAACCACAGCCTCCCAGACACTGTTCAGAGAGGTGTACTATTTTCCCTCCTTGTAAATCTCACATTTGATGATGGACCACAGGTTCTCAATGGGGTTCAGATCAGGTGAACAAGGAGGCCATGTCATTAGCTTTTCTTCTTTTATACCCTTTCTTGCCAGCCACGCTGTGGAGTACTTGGACGCATGTGATGGAGCATTGTCCTGCATGAAAATCATGTTTTTCTTGAAGGATGCAGACTTCTTCCTGTACCACTGCTTGAAGAAGGTGTCTTCCAGAAACTGGCAGTAGGACTGGGAGTTGAGCTTGACTCCATCCTCAACCCGAAAAGGCCCCACAAGCTCATCTTTGATGATACCAGCCCAAACCAGTACTCCACCTCCACCTTGCTGGCGTCTGAGTCGGACTGGAGCTCTCTGCCCTTTACCAATCCAGCCACGGGCCCATCCATCTGGCCCATCAAGACTCACTCTCATTTCATCAGTCCATAAAACCTTTGAAAAATCAGTCTTGAGATATTTCTTGGCCCAGTCTTGACGTTTCAGCTTGTGTGTCTTGTTCAGTGGTGGTCGTCTTTCAGCCTTTCTTACCTTGGCCATGTCTCTGAGTATTGCACACTTTGTGCTTTTGGGCACTCCAGTGATGTTGCAGCTCTGAAATATGGCCAAACTGGTGGCAAGTGGCATCTTGGCAGCTGCACGCTTGACTTTTCTCAGTTCATGGGCTGTTATTTTGCGCCTTGGTTTTTCCACACGCTTCTTGCGACCCTGTTGACTATTTTGAATGAAATGCTTGATTGTTCGATGATCACGCTTCAGAAGTTTTGCAATTTTAAGAGTGCTGCATCCCTCTGCAAGATATCTCACTATTTTTTTTTTTATACTTTTCTGAGCCTGTCAAGTCCTTCTTTTGACCCATTTTGCCCAAGGAAAGGAAGTTGCCTAATAATTATGCACACCTGATATAGGGTGTTGATGTCATTAGACCACACCCCTTCTCATTACAGAGATGCACATCACCTAATATGCTTAATTGGTAGTAGGCTTTCGAGCCTATACAGCTTGGAGTAAGACAACATGCATAAAGAGGATGATGTTGTCAAAATACTCGTTTGCCTAATAATTCTGCACTCCCTGTATATGTGTATATATATATATATATATATATATATATATATATATATATATATATACATATATATATATATATATATATAGTGCCACTGTCACGGGTGACTTCTATCATTCATCATCTGTATATTACATTTTCTATGTTGTGTGCTACTATCTAGATTGTTGATTTACTGTCATTGGAATAGATCTGGTTTTCATTATAATAAAGCTTACCTACAGTTTAGGAGATATTTTATTTCTCTGCAGCTGGTGACGTCACTGGCACATGCGCTGTGAAAGGGACGGCATACTCATGCAGTCCCTTCAGAGCTTTGTGACTTGGCCCTGACTCCTGTGTACATGCGCAGATATAACATCGCAGCTTGACCATTCGAGCCCAGAGCCAGCAAACTCAGAAGGAAGACGGAGTGAAGATGCAGGCCCCATCAACGGTGACAGTGTGCCGCGGGATGCCTTTGTTTTTTGCAATGCATACTAGCACATACTGGGGTCATTTTACTAAAGGTTACCGCGATATGAAGGCCACGTCACTCATTTTCTGAAAATATTGCATGAGATAATAAGTCAATTCATTAAAGTAAAATATTGAATGTGAGCTAAATACTGCACATTTTTTTTTAAATAGTGAGATAAATACTGCAAAAAAATTAGATAAATCATTAAAAATCTATTCACTAAAAAAATCATTATTTATCACATGGTGTTTGCTGGCGGTGTTTTAGAAATGTACAAAATAACAATTGGAGGAACTCTGCACTGGCCAGGAAATGAAAGGTATACAATGTATCGATGTGAAAATGCTCTCTGAGCTCAGCAATAAAAAAAAAAAAAATAACATTTCATCAGAGGAAGAACATTCTAGGTTGCTTTCATAGTTTCACATGCTGTGTGCCTTCTTCTAGTGCAGTGTTATGCTGCAAAAAACACAAAATTTAAGCGCAAAATATGGCGAAACATACATTTTTTACGCATTTGGTAAAAAAAACATGTTTTTTAGTGCGTTGCCTATTTTCGAGATGAATACCGCATGAGTTATTTTAACTAAAAAATTCATGCTGGATCTCGTAGGGAATTGGCCCCTATAACAATTGTCTTGCAGGCTTTATTCATTCGTTATTTAGTGTATATTTGTCTGGAGAATACCTTTTAAGTGTTTAAAATTATTTTTAGATTGTATATTGTTGGCTAGAATAAATCCTCACTCTTTTTGTGTCTTTGGGTGACAATAAAGAACTTTAATTTCAGGAATGTGTGTGTGTCTCTATATGTATGTGCATTACACAGCTCCAGTGTTATAGCTTGAAGTTGACCTTCATTTGAGCAATCGGAGGTCTAGCCAATTACTCTCCTTGTTTTCGGATCCATTAGTAGTCCTGGAGCATAGTAATAGGCGTTTAAATAAATGATTCCTGGTTCTTTCTCCTGGATAGGGTGGTTTCTTCGTCCCTTCAGTCACTTGAAGGTAGACCATGGAAGTGATGACTTCTTCTTATAGGTGTAGATTGCATTTTCTTTTGATGGAAGTGTTTCTTGAAGTTGTCTTTTTTTCTTGGTACACCGGCGGCATTAACTTTGTCCTGAAATGCAAAGAGTCCATCCTGCACATTCTTATACCTTCACCCCCACCCTTAAAGGTTTAGCTAATCTGAATCCTGCTCTTGCTTACACCCATGTGTACTATTCTAATGCTCCAATGACAACTATTCACGACAACAAAATCTCTGTGATCAGAAGTTCTGCTGGTCAGATGTAGCCCTATACTTTGCCTTTATCCAGCCCTTGGGGCAAAGTTCCTCCCACTGACGCCAATGACAGGCCACTGTTCCTCCCACTGACCCCACTGACAGGCCACTGTTCCTCCCACTGACCCCACTGACAGGCCACTGTTCCTCCCACTGACCCCAATGACAGGCCACTGTTCCTCCCACTGACACCACTGACAGGCCACTGTTCCTCCCACTGACACCACTGACAGGCCACTGTTCCTCCCACTGACACCACTGACAGGCCACTGTTCCTCCCACTGACACCACTGACAGGCCACTGTTCCTCCCACTGACCCCAATGACAGGCCACTGTTCCTCCCACTGACCCCAATGACAGGCCACTGTTCCTCCCACTGACCCCAATGACAGGCCACTGTTCCTCCCACTGACACCAATGACAGGCCACTGTTCCTCCCACTGACACCAATGACAGGCCACTGTCCCTCCCACTGACACCAATGACAGGCCACTGTTCTTCCCACTGACACCAATGACAGGCCACTGTTCTTCCCACTGACACCAATGACAGGCCACGGTTCTTTCCACTGACACCAATGACAGGCCACTGTTCCTCCCACTGACACCAATGACAGGCCACCGTTCCTCCCACTGATGCAAACGACGGGCCACTGTTCCTCCCAATGACACCAATGACAGGCCACCGTTCCTCTCACTGACCCCAATGACAGGACACTGTTCCTCCCACTGACCCCAATGACAGGACACTGTTCCTCCCACTGACCCCAATGACAGGACACCGTTCCTCCCACTGACACCAATGACAGGACACTGTTCCTCCCACTGACACCAATGACAGGACACTGTTCCTCCCACTGACCCCAATGACAGGACACTGTTCCTCCCACTGACCCCAATGACAGGACACTGTTCCTCCCACTGACCCCAATGACAGGACACTGTTCCTCCCACTGACCCCAATGACAGGACACTGTTCCTCCCACTGACCCCAATGACAGGACACTGTTCCTCCCACTGACCCCAATGACAGGACACTGTTCCTCCCACTGACCCCAATGACAGGACACCGTTCCTCCCACTGACCCCAATGACAGGACACCGTTCCTCCCACTGATGCAAACGACGGGCCACCGTTCCTCCTCCCAATGATTAGTAATTTTTTTTCACTCCTACTGACCACCAAGTCAGAGGCATTATTTACTCCCACTGACATTGTGGCCATTTCTACTGCTACTGGCCACAGTCTGATCCCCATAAAGTCTGAAGTTCGGAGACCCCTGTGATAGATTATTGTATTCACAAATGATTCACTTATGTGAGTGTAGTAAATGTTGGAGGTGATTCTTAACGTTTGCTGTGTAATCCTAAGTGTGCAAAATAGGAACCTCAAGCATTGACTTTTGGAAGGTAAAGTAGGATGTAAGAAACTGTGAAGAGGGTGTGCTGGGACTGATGGTGGGTTGGCAGTGCTGGGACATATTCCTCAACAGCTGGCAGCCTTCTGCCGTCTGTCCTGTTAGTTCAGAGTGGCCAATGTTAATGCTATTGTAATCTCCCCATGCTCTATTATTGCTCAGCTGGAGTTATGTCACTGACCCTGTGCTGTTTTTGTTTCTGCAGAGGTGACATTGAAGGTCCAGGTCAGCGATGTGAGCACACACCAGCCCCTCAGTAATGCCATCATAGAGATCTTCTCCAATCAGGTTTCTCTTGCATCTGGGACCACTGGAGCCGATGGGACAGTGCTGATCAAACTGCAGTACAAGCTGGGAAGTCAGTTGATTGTAACAGCCACCAAACATGCCTATGTGCCAAACTCTGCACCCTGGAGGCCACTGCGATTGCCAGGTAAGATGACTTCATTGTCTTAGTAAATCACTGGGCCTCTGTGTTAAACATGCTGTCGGCTGATGTCACAGATCCGGTCCAGGCTCTGAAAAGGTCCCAACCATATGGTCAGGATCCACTCATTACGGTTTCTGTGTCTCTATGACCTCCTCACCCTTGTGAAAAAGTTTGGGTTCCTCAATCAGCTCTTCAGTCCCCTCCTTTACTGTCTTCTAAAGCAACAAATCGAAGCAGTGCATTGGGATTGATTGCCAGGCTCAAATACTGTTATATGAAAGTGGAGCAAATAATCTCCTGGCAGACTCCTGCAAAAGAGAGGCAGGGAGAAAGCATGGATAGGTTAGTACACCTTGCCGGGTGGGGGTTTATCAGTTGACACTGTAACTTAGCCTTTAAATGGGCAACGTGACCGATTCTTTTTAAAGGCCAGCTCTAGCCAGATTTTGCATACTATGTATGACTAAGGAAGAATGTACGTCCTGCTACACTCTCTCTCTATCATTGACCTTAAAGTGTTACTAAACCCGGTAGCCTGCATTCACTATATCTGGTCTCCCACAGTGCACAGAACATGGAAATGCAATTATTTTAGTAAATATAAACTGCTAAATACCGTTTCTCGTCAGCAGTATATAGCAGTCTTATGACTTCTGTCAGTGTCTGGTTAAAGCTTGTAGGGGAAGTTTTAATTCTACTCTGACTGTCCTATGAGGCTGCAGGACTCCTGACCCTCTGTCTGGACAGTGCTGATTGGCCCTGTGGTGATCACATGCACCCTCCCTAGAAAAAAAAAAAAAGGCAATACACACTAAACTGAACATGTGCAGAGTGACTCCAAGGCTCTGTACTATCAGCAGATGGATTGTGGACAGTTAAAAGAAGGGGAGGATCAGAGAAGACAGGATCAAGCAGCCTTTTTACACAATGCTCAGGATTAACCCCTTTGGTTCCACAGTGAGTATAACAAGCATGCTTAACTGCATTTCCAGACTGATTTTACTGTTGTGGATTTAGTAACACTTTAATCATACAAGGCAAATCAAATGGATTTCCTGACTCAGATGCAACATTTCCGGGATAAGCAGCTCACTGGCTATTATTACTTTGTTGCTTGAAATTGCCCTTTAAATAATTAAAGTATACTTTTCTTTCCAAGTCCTTACAGTCAGTGTCTGGGTTTGTGTTGCAGGCAGGCCTGTCAGATTATAGACATTACCAGTAATTTGTACGGTGTGTTGACTTTTTGCTGTGTAACTGGGAAAGGTCACTCACATTGTTAATGATTCTAATTTTCTCAGCCCGGAGTGCCTGTGTGCTGGAAATGTCAGCAACGTGTAGGGGTTACGCAGTGCAAGTCTCCCAACAATTACTGACTGTTGTGCTGCTGATAATGAAGCCGTAGAGGACTGGCTTTATAAAAACGGGAGCAATGATAGCTGGATATAAAAGGAATAGGGGTGATGGCGCTGCCTATATAATTTAGATATAATAAAAAGCTGTGCTGCAAAGTGCCTTAAACTAAAAGCAATAATGTGTAATATTCAAACAATAATATATTTCATAAAAACTTCAATTAAGTGCAAGTGCAAGGTATAAAAGTGCCTGCAGAAAGATTAGAAAGTGACTGGTGCAATGATGTATGAGCAATAAATAATATTTAACATGCAATATTAATGTGCTAAAAAATATATAATGTGCTAAAAAGTATAAAATATAATACTATATAAAGTGAGCTGTTCCACTAATACCACGTGTTGGTATGGGGAATAAAAAAGTGCCAACAGAGCAACAATAGAAAAAAGTTATTATTTTAAAAAATACAGCTTGCAATGTCCAATAAGAAAGATCCAGTAGAAAAGTCTATTTCATGTGCGGTGACTTCAAAAGCAATAAAAGTGACAACACTCGGAACAAACCGACACTCAGGTGGAAAAGTGACCCCGTGGTGGGTGGTAAGGTGCTGGGATTCCTTTGATAAAATTGCACACTTACCAGAGACACCCACCCCACACAGGGGTATAGAGCGGGTGTGTTTATGGGTCTGGCAACCTAGCGGTATCCTCCTATCCCTGGGTGGAGGGCGTGTGCAGAGGATCAGGCTGGTCCTGGTATGGATGTACCCTAGGATGGTCCCCTGTGTGCCTTCCTGCCTAGGTATATTCCGAGGGATCCACTCAGCTCCACTCCCGATATTTAAACCAGAAAATAAATGGTGGACATAGTGTAATTCCGCGATATGCTTTATTGAGCAGAAATTTGAAAAGGTACTCACATTAAACAGGAAAAAAACGAGCGTGACTGTATTGTCCGAGCGCTTGCGATCCAAGCCTCGTTCCCATATAGGTTTACCGGAAATGACTTGACACGCTGTACGCGTTTCGTAGCTTGTACGTCATCAGCAGCGTCAAGTCACGTCCGGCAAGCTTCCCTTAAATATGTATGCGGTAACCAGGCAACCATGATAGAGCTTCCTGATGATAGAGCTTCCTGATTGAAGGCACACAGGGGACCATCCTAGGGTACATCCATACCAGGACCAGCCTGATCCTCGGCACACGCCCTCCACCCAGGGATAGGAGGATACCGCTAGGTTGCCAGACCCATAAACACACCCGCTCTATACCCCTGTGTGGGGTGGGTGTCTCTGGTAAGTGTGCAATTTTATCAAAGGAATCCCAGCACCTTACCACCCACCACGGGGTCACTTTTCCACCTGAGTGTCGGTTTGTTCCGAGTGTTGTCACTTTTATTGCTTTTGAAGTCACCGCACATGAAATAGACTTTTCTACTGGATCTTTCTTATTGGACATTGCAAGCTGTATTTTTTAAAATAATAACTTTTTTCTATTGTTGCTCTGTTGGCACTTTTTTATTCCCCATACCAACACGTGGTATTAGTGGAACAGCTCACTTTATATAGTATTATATTTTATACTTTTTAGCACATTATATATTTTTTAGCACATTAATATTGCATGTTAAATATTATTTATTGCTCATACATCATTGCACCAGTCACTTTCTAATCTTTCTGCAGGCACTTTTATACCTTGCACTTGCACTTAATTGAAGTTTTTATGAAATATATTATTGTTTGAATATTACACATTATTGCTTTTAGTTTAAGGCACTTTGCATCACAGCTTTTTATTATATCTAAATTATATAGGCAGCGCCATCACCCCTATTCCTTTTATATCCAGTGCATAGTCTCCGGACTATCATCCAGGGAGGCTGCAGCCTATTTTTAGATATATATATATATATATTTTATATTTCATACATTTACTACATATTTTTTATTTATTTATACACACATTTTTTTCACTTAATTATTCACTTATCTATCCACTTAATCCATAGCGCGGAGGTTCTCATTTTTCTTAATGATAGCTGGAGCTTTTGCTTTTGATAGTTTAGGGTTTACTTTGGTCCTAACTGAAAATTCTGCTTTTAGATGCAAATAGGGAGCACACTTTTTCCATCGTTCTCTGTCACCTTAAAACAAATAAATAGAGCTGCGCAAATATAAATAATCATAAACCGCACTACGTGCGTCTAAGCATAAAATCCAAAAAACAGTGAATAGTATATCACATTAAAGTGCCAATAGTGCCAATAGTGCCAATAATTAATATAAATACATAGAAGTGCAAAAGATATAAAGAGTCCAGTGTAAAATGGTGATTAGCCGTGCTGAAGATTACTACATAGATATAGTCCAAACAATAGTGGTTCAAACAATCATAAAGTGATCTGTGCTCCCAGAGATGAGTGACCAGAGTGTCACAGTAGATAGTCAACCGTGCACCCCCTTGTGAATGGGTGCTCACCTCAGATCTTTATAAAGAACGCATGGGTCAGAAGATCCTATAGATCATCCATCCGTATCCTTAAGGCTCCTCTCATCCACAGCACTGAAACCTGGCTTGTAGTATCACTCAATGCAGAATAATATATTGAAACAGAAAACTTGCAATAGTGCATGAAATCCTTCAAAAGCAGTTTTTATTAAATAAAAGATAAATGGTCTCACTCACATGTGTGGGTGCATAATATGCACATAAACAATCGCATCAACAGATAATCCAAAGAATGATGGTAGAAATCGTGGTGGTATAGCGGGAGAGACTGTTCAGCGCCGCCTTGTAATCACAGCGTGCGCTGGTAACTGACAGCCTCACCAAGCAGCGGTGCAACGCTCCGTCCGTCCTTGCCCCTCCCCTACGCGTGACGACACAGGGACCACGTGTCTTCCTCAGGGGGATTGAACAGGTGGATTCTATTTATCATCATTAGTCATTTAGGTCAACATTGGATTATTCAGAGATCCTCACTGAACTTCTGGAGAGAGTTTGCTGCTCTGAAAGTAAAGGGGCTGAATAATTTTGCACGCCCAATTTTTCAGTTTTTTAATTGTTAACAAAGTTTCAAATATCCAATAAATTTCGTTCCACTTCATGATTGTGTCCCACTTTTTGTTGATTCTTCACAAAAAATTACAGTTTTATATCTTTATGTTTGAAGCCTGAAATGTGGCAAAAGGTTGAAAAGTTCAAGGGGGCCGAATACTTTCGCAAGGCACTGTATATATAACGAGAGAGAGACTCTGATATGGACTGGGTAATGTGCTAGGAACGAAAAGATGCCACATTGTTTAATGGAAATAAAAATTATCAACCTACAGAGGGCTAATTTCCAAGACCACCCGAAAATCAAAGTAAAAAAATAATGCAGCTGGCTTGTATGGCCCCCACGTGCTTGTATGGATGCCTGACAACGTCGGGGCATGGTCCTTTTGAGACAATGGATAGTGTCTTAGTAGGGCTACGTCACTAGCTTGTGAGGGTCTAGGGAGCGAGCGCGCGCCGCCGGAGGCGCGCTCCCGCTCCCGGACCCCCCCCCCGCGCGTGTGACCGGCGGACCTGATGTCCGCTGGCCACTCTGCGATCGGCGGGGGAGAGGGAGAAAGTCAGGCAGCTTGTGTAAACAAGCTGCCTGTCATTCTCCCCTCTGTATGAGATCTGATCATATGGATCTACTATGTAGATCCGTTGATCACTCTGCATACAGCTGAAGCCACAGCCAATCACAGTAATAATCACGCCCCTAGGGACACACACAGCCCCTCCCTCTCAAATAGTTAACCCCTTCACTACCAGTGTATTTTTACAGTAACAGTGCATATATATAGCACTGATTACTGTAGAAATGTCACTGGTAACCCCAAAAGTGTCAAAAATGTCAGTCAAGGGTCCGATCTGTCCGCCGCAATGTCGCAGTACCGCAAAAAAAATCGCAGATCGCCGCCATTACGCGTTAAAAAAAAAAAACAACAAAAATGACAAAAATCTTTCCCTTAGTCAGTAAACGCAATAACTTTTGCGCAAACCAATCAAAATACGCTTTTTGCGATTTTTTTTTTACCAAACATAGGTAGCATAAAACAAATTGGCCGAAAATGTTAAAAAAATTTTGATTTTTAAATTTTTTTTTGGGGGGGAATTTCATATAAAAAAAAGGGAAAAATATTGCTATTTTTGCAAAATTGTCGCTCTTTTTTTGTTTATAGCGCGTGATCAAAAAATCGCACAGGTGATCAAATACCGCCAAAAGAAAGCTCTGTTTGTGGGAAAAAAAGGACGCCAAATTCGTTTAGGTACAGTGTCGCACGACCGCGCAATTGTCCGTTAAAGTCACGCAGTGCCGAATCGCAAAATACCCCCTGGTCGTTTAGCAGCAAAATCCTCCGGGGCTTAAGTGGATAAGAACCTTCTACAGGCCTGTCCAGCTCTCCTAGAATAACTGCCTGTCTCCTGGAATCTCCTCCATGCTCTTGAGACTGTGCTGGGAGACACAGCAAACCTTCTTGCGATGACACATTGATGCTATACTCTTATTAAAGAGTTTTTTCATTTTTTGAGCAGTGTGTGTGTGTGTGTGTGTTAGCAGAGCCCATATAGAATAAACTGATGGGTTTAGCAATTCTTAATGTCACACGGTATTTGCGCATCGCTTTTTCTAACACAATTTTTTTGCAATTGTATTGCACACGAAAATAATGTAATACCCGATTCTTGGTTAAACGTAAAAGATGTCATGTCATGCTTTAAAACTGCACACACCCGTGGAATGGCGCCAGTACTTTAAAATTCTCCATAGGTAACGCTTTAAAAATGTTTGCAGGTTATCAGTTTAGAGGTACAGAGGAGGTGTGTGGTGCGATCATCGTTTACATATGCATGTGGGACTTGCGTATGCGTTCACATTTGTGCATAAGTGGGAGGGGGGGGGGGTCGCGCTTTAACTGTTTGTTTGTTTTTTTAATAGTAATTTTTTCTAAAACAATTTTTGACACAGTCTCTGTATTTGTATTATTATTTATTTGTATTAACTTTATTGCTATCACAAGGGAAGAACAACAGGCCGTGACAGGTCATCTTTTTGAAGAGATCTGGGGTCTCCTCTGGCCTCCAATGTCGCTGATCAGATAAATCTGATTGGCTGCTTTCCTGGTCGACAAAAGACAGGCACGGTACCAGGAGTGGTTGAATTCTCATCGCTTACGGTTTTAGAGATTACAGAGAAGGAGGAACAATGTCCGTTCCTCTCTCTCTCTCTGTGCTGTGCAGCTGTTGCCGCCGGTCAGAGTACTCCCAGGCTCTGCTGTCTGATCACAGTGGTGGCAGGAGGGGACCACATTCTGTCCAAGGATACCACCACGCTCTAGAACCAAGGGTATGCCGGGCCTGTGAATCGGTGAGCAATTTCCTATTAATTTATGGACATCCAACTGCTTAAATCTTTGTTTGGTCTGATCCCATCTAGAAAAGTAACAGCAAGCTGTAATCTCAGTAATAACTCCCCAGTCTAATGGGTCTTTATTTGGTTTGGGGATTAGTACTGCTAGTACCTCACATAGAGATGGGGTAGAATAATGGAGATTTTCACTTGTTCCACCATTCCAATAAGCACTGGGGTTTTCCTGGGGCCCCACAGGGTGATAGGGGGAAGGTCTGGAAGGCAAATAGGACCACTGGTAGGGTGCTTGCTATCTGGTGACTTATTATTTGTCTGGATTAGCCATGGTGCTGGTTTTATTTAAAGAAACTTTTCATACCTTAGTTATTCAGAGCCATATAACAAAGCCTTTTTAAAAGTCCAGATCCAGATATCTTCTCTTCCGCTGTATTCCTTTTTTGGAACCCCTGTCCTTTATTTTTGTGGTCTTTGTCACTGCTTGGAAGATTTCCTTCATTTCCAATCCCTGATATGTAGAAGAATTCTTCATTCCCTTCTTAGACAGGACAAATGTTTTCGGGGTAACTGTAAAATTTTAGATTTCCCATCACTTTCTGTCCTGAGGACAGTGGCCACCAGGGCAAATAGAGCTGTTGCTGTGTAGCAAGCTATAGCAAGCAGTAAGATTTCTCTATAGCTCAACACACAGGTTACAATTTGGTTGTACTATTTCTTTTTAGATTTACCAACAAGTATGTGGTACGAGGGCCTTGCTGATTTGATGAGAATTGATTGGATAGTTTAGTAGGTCCTCTTTATTATATAGTTTTGGTAAATCTAACGATGTTTGTACAGAGATTGTAATGTGTAAAGTGAGCCCGTAGGCATGCGCACAGGGTGTGCCGGATGTGCATGGACACACCCTAATCACCCGTTTCGCATTAGCATTATTGCTGTGTGCCAGAGAGGAGATGGGAAAGATCTTCCACCGAGCGACTGCTGAAAGGAGAGGTGTGGAAGAATTTCTCTCACAGGCAGGGAGATCATGTGTCTGCGGGGCAGAGTGCTGCAATGAAGAGTGTGTGTGTGTATACAAACCCGATTCCAAAAAAGTTGGGACGCTGTACAAATTGTGAGTAAAAAAGGAATGAACTAATTTACAAATCTCATAAACTAATATACCGTAATATAGATAACATATCAAATGTTGAAAGTGAGACATTTTGAAATTTAATGCCAAATATTGGCTCATTTTGGATTTCATGAGAGCTACACATTCCAAAATAGTTGGGACAGGTAACAATAAGAGGCCGGAAAAGTTAAATGTACATATAAGGAACAGCTGGAGGACCAATTTGCAACTTATTAGGTCAATTGGCAACATGATTGGGTATAAAAAGAGCCTCTCAGAGTGGCAGTGTCTCTCAGAAGTCAAGATGGGCAGAGGATCACCAATTCCCCCAATGCTGAGGCGAAAAAAAGTGGAGCAATATCAGAAAGGAGTTTCTCAGAGAAAAATTGCAAAGAGTTCAAAGTTATCATCATCTACAGTGCATAATATCATCCAAAGATTCAGAGAATCTGGAACAATCTCTGTGCGTAAGGGTCAAAGCTGGAAAACCATACTGGATGGCGGTGATCTTTGGGCCCTTAGACGGCACTGCATCACATACAGGAATGCTTCTGTAATGGAAATCACAACATGGGCTCAGGAATACTTGCAGAAAACATTGTTGGTGAACACAATCCACCGTGCCATTCGCCGTTGCCAGCTAAAACTCTATAGGCCAAAAAATAAGTCATATCTAAACATGATCCAGAAGCGCAGGCGTTTTCTCTGGGCCAAGGCTCATTTAAAATGGACTGTGGCAAAGTGGAAAACTGTTCTGTGATCAGACGAATCAAAATTTGAAGTTTTTTTTGAAAAACTGGGACGCCATGTCATCCGGAATAAAGAGGACAAGGACAACCCAAGTTGTTATCAGCGGTCAGTTCAGAAGCCTGCATCTCTGATGGTATGGGGTTGCATGAGAGCGTGTGGCATGGGCAGCTTACACATCTGGAAAGGCACCATCAATGCTGAAAGGTATATCCAAGTTCTAGAACAACATATGCTCCCATCCAGACGTCGTCTCTTTCAGGGAAGACCTTGCATTTTCCAACATGACAATGCCAGACCACATACTGCATCAATTACAACATCATGGCTGCGTAGAAGAAGGATCCGGGTACTGAAATGGCCAGCCTGCAGTCCAGATCTTTCACCCATAGAAAACATTTGGCGGGTCATAAAGAGGAAGATGTGAAAAAAGAAGACCTAAGACAGTTGAGCAACTAGAAGCCTGTATTAGACAAGAATGGGACAACATTCCTATTCATAATATACATGGCATATACATATATACAATATACATGGCCTTGTCCCAACTTTTTTGAGATGTGTTGATGCCATGAAATTTAAAATAAACGTATTTTTCCCTTAAAATATATATATATATATATATATATATATATATATATATATATATATATATATATATATATATATATATATA
The DNA here is from genome assembly GCF_965119305.1 of Pelophylax lessonae. Classification (NCBI taxonomy): domain Eukaryota; kingdom Metazoa; phylum Chordata; class Amphibia; order Anura; family Ranidae; genus Pelophylax; species Pelophylax lessonae. The sequence goes on from NC_138772.1 coordinate 62,394,006, forward strand.
TATATATATTGAAATTTGAAACTTCCACATCATTGCATTCTGTTTTTTTCACAATCTGTACAGTTTTGTGCCAAAGTTTACATTTCTGGAACATTTGTTTGTCGTTGGGTCAAATCAATGATTGCTTTTGACTGTAGTGATGAAAAAATTTGAAGGAGAGGAAACAAAACAAACCTTTTTCTCAAATGATTTTCTAACAATTTTATGGTTTTAGTTTGCGAAACTCCATTCATACCAAAATCGAATCTTGAAAGCAAACAAAATATTGAAGTACTTTACAAGGACATTTGTCAAGTTTCTATTGGCATTAGTGAATGTATTGATGAGATTTTTCATATAAATGTTTGAAAATCTACCAGTGTATGGCCAGCCTATATTTTACTGCACATTGCCTGGTGTAATGGTGTTAGGAATAATGGTATTTACTTCCTGGAACGAGGTCTGCATGCACACTGCTGTGTCTATAACTTGCTATCTGTGGTCCTCAGCCACTTCCTCTCTATGATCTTATACAGACTCCTTCTAGAAGCCATAAAAAAAAGACAATGGAATAGAGCGCTTTGAAGATTGTAATCTCATATTATAATATCCCCTAAAATTCACATAGAGTGCCAACAAAAACATAACATGTGCCACAGGCACAAGATTTTGCAATCTATTTTCTGCCTGTTGAATTTGTGTATGTATGTACAGTGCCTTGCGAAAGTATTCGGCCCCCTTGAACTTTGCAACCTTTTGCCACATTTCAGGCTTCAAACAAAGATATAAAACTGTAATTTTTTGTGAAGAATCAACAACAAGTGGGACACAATCATGAAGTGGAACAAAATTTATTGGAGTTTTCAAACTTTGTTAACAAATAAAAAACCGAAAAATTGGGCGTCCAAAATTATTCAGCCCCTTTACTTTCAGTGCAGCGAACTCTCTCCAGAAGTTCAGTGAGAATCTCTGCATGATCCAATGTTGACCTAAATGACTAATGATGATAAATAGAATCCACCTGTGTGTAATCAAGTCTCCGTATAAATGCACCTGCACTGTGATAGTCTCAGAGGTCCGTTTAAAGCGCAGAGAGCATCATGAAGAACAAGGAACACACCAGGCAGGTCCGAGATACTGTTGTGGAGAAGTTTAAAGCTGGATTTGGATACAAAAAGATTTCCTAAGCTTTAAACATCCCAAGGAGCACTGTACAAGTGATAATATTGAAATGGAAGGAGTTTCGGACCATTGAAAATCTACGAAGACCTGGCCGTCCCTCTAAACTTTCAGTTCATACAAGGAGAAGACTGATCAGAGATGCAGCCAAGAGGCCCATGATCACTCTGGATGAACTGCAGAGATCTACAGCTGAGGTGGGAGACTCTGTCCATAGGACAACAATCAGTCGTATACTGCACAAATCTGCCCTTTATGGAAGAGTGGCAAGAAGAAAGCCATTTCCTAAAGATATCCATAAAAAGTGTCGTATATGTTTGCCACAAGCCACCTGGGAGACGCACCAAACATGTGGAAGAAGGTGCTCTGGTCAGATGAAACCAAAATCAAACTTTTTGGCAACAATGCAAAATGTTATGTTTGGCGTAAAAGCAACACCGCTCATCACCCTGAACACACCATCCCCACTGTCAAACATGGTGGTGGCAGCATCATGGTTTGGGCCTGCTTTTCTTCAGCAGGGACAAGGAAGATGGTTAAAATTGATGGGAAGATGGATGGAGCCAAATACAGGACCATTCTGGAAGAAAACCTGATGGAGTCTGCAAAAGACCTGAGACTGGGACGGAGATTTGTCTTCCAACAAGACAATGATCCAAAACATAAAGCAAAATCTACAATGGAATGATTCACAAATAAACATATCCAGGTGTTAGAATGGCCAAGTCAAAGTCCAGACCTGAATCCAATCGAGAATCTGTGGAAAGAACTGAAAACTGCTGTTCACAAACGCTCTCCATCCAACCTCACTGAGCTAGAGCTGTTTTGCAAGGAGGAATGGGCAAAAATTTCAGTCTCTCGATGTGCAAAACTGATAGAGACATACCCCAAGCGACTTACAGCTGTAATCGCAGCAAAAGGTGGCGCTACAAAGTATTAACTTAAGGGGGCTGAATAATTTTGCACGCCCAATTTTTCAGTTTTTTATCTGTTTAAAAAAGTTTGAAATATCCAATAAATTTCATTCCACCTAATGATTGTGTCCCACTTGTTGTTGATTCTTCACAAAAAATGACAGTTTTATATCTTTGTTTGAAGCCTGAAATGTGGCAAAAGGTCGCAAAGTTCAAGGGGGCCGAATACTTTCGCAAGGCACTGTATATGTGTGTGTATATATATGTGTATATATATATATATATATATATATATATATATATATATATATATATATATAATCATAAAGAAGGGTAAATTCCGCTTGTTTCTTCTACCTTGAACTAATTGATCTTCCACATCAAGGCAAATTCCTGCTATCCTACCAAAACCATAGAAGTCAAAAAGGAAGGCTGTAAGATTATGCTGATATTACAATGTGTTTGGCATTTTTGATTTGAAAGTAAATCATTTTTGCATTATTTGGATACCTATCTACCTTGTTTATGTAAATCGGGTGGAGGTGGAGAATTTTAAGGCTCCGTTCACATGTAGGCGTTTTGGGGTGTTTTTGGGGAGTTTTTCTGCTCTAGGATCAGCTCTCAAAACGCCCAACAAGACAAATCCTATTCATTTCAATGGCCCCTGTTCACATCTGAGCGTTTTGACGCTGTGAGCAAAACGCCCAACGCTCAAAAAAGTACACAAGCTTCTTTTTGGGCAGATTACAGGCGATTTCCATTGGTCTCTATTCAATCTAAAAACGCCTGCACAAAAAACGCCTGTAAATCGCGGTAAAATCGCTGTAAAAAACGCACAAAAACGCTACGCTCAGGTGTGAATGTAGCCTAAAAGGAATTTACAGCAGCTTACACCTGCCATTACCTTGTCTGCTGCTACTTCTTTTTGAAAAGCTTGCCGCAGGTTTTCATCTTCTTGGGTGGCTCCATTGCTTTGCTTGCTCCTCTGCAGCCACCCTTTTGATGGCTGCTTCCTGGAGAGAGACTTCAAGCCAACATTAGTATGCTTCTTGCACCAGCATGAACAGCACAGGCAGCCAGGGAGGACTGGATAGGGTGTGTATGCCCATTTAAACTTGACATTTTGGGACATGTAGCCCTGAGGAGGGGGATCAGGAGACTTTCTGGGAGTAGGGAATTGCAAAGAGCAAGCTGTGGGCCAGTAGTTCAAAAAAAGTTAAAAGTGACACTAAACAATATTCTTATTCTCCAAAAATAATCCATACACATCCACTACTACTGTGTCCTTCTGCCTTCTTGGGAGCCTCCGTGAACTCCCGAACCACTCCTTTTCCCACATACATCCATTCATTTTTTTTAGGAGCAGCGCATGTTAGTTGCATTCATGTGCATTGCTGAATGCAAATTACAAATTCTTTAGTCCCTAGTGCTTCTTTTGAGTGAGCAAGAGAGAGTGGCTAGGTTCCTACATACAGTGGGATTAGGGAGAACAAACGTAGCCACCCTCTAATAGGAAGTCAGATCACAACAGCAAACAAAAGTAGGTACTTTTTAAGTTAAAGTGTCACTAAAACCACATCATAAGAAACTAAAAAAACTAACTCATTTAGTCACTATGAGATTCGTTTTCTGTATTCTGCAAAAAAACCTGGTTGATCCTGCTGCTCTCTATCTCCACCTTCTGTTCAGATCCACAACTCAGCTGGGGATTTTGTGGTAGCAGCTCTGCACATGCTCAGTTTTCAGTGAGTTTCTATGCTGAGCATTTCCACCCTATGACATATGAGCAGCCCATGTGACTGTAGAGTCACACATGTCGCCGTATACACAGTGGTAAATGACAGCCCACTCCCTCCCTCCCTCCTATGCCCAATAACTAGCTAAACATAATGGGGTGGGATATTACAAGTAGATTGGTGGAGGAATCACCTCCCTCTTATTCTAAGACACAGGCCGGAGGGGCGTGACACAGCCTGTGACTGACTGGCAAAAATCAACCCACACCATGTTATCGCCAAAAAGGAATAAAGCTTTGATTTTAAATATATATTTGTATGACAACTTAAAACAGTTTGATAATAATTATTTATTTTTAGTTTGTATTCCAACGGTTATTTTTTTAAATTAGTTTGAACATGTGACCAGCAGCAGAGGACTAGAAGCTCCTCCTGCTTATGTTTGCCTTCCGACTGGCTGGAAAAGAGCTGAGTCATGTGACAGCTGTAAATTGATTAGCAAAAAAGGTTTTTCTCTTTAGTTCGATGGACACAGTGCTCCATAAATCGTAACTAGTGGGTTATATTGCCTCCTCCAGAACAAAAAACACCTGGCTACATCCATGGGCCATCCTTAGCTGGTATATAACCCCCCTCTCTACTCTAGGTAATCCAGTTTTAATCTGTCTAGTCAGAAGTAAGGACCTAGGCTCCCAGCTGGGATCTCTGGTCTTAGCAATTTTTTCTCCTTCCTTTATATCTTTTTTGTTTTTTCTCTCGGGAGATCTACAATCAACTGTCAGGCTGGGCTACGGGTTGAATAATCTAGATCCAGTGGTCCCCACAGCCAGTGAGTGAGTGCAGACGTGCTAGGTCGGCCATGACATAGCCTCACGGACAGAGACTGGCCCGCGAGTTAAACGATATGATGATTCCTCCATGGTCGCAGCAGCAAATTAAAAACCGCTGGTAGACACACTTATCGCTGCAGTGCGTGAGACTTTAAAAATGGAGGATGCGGCTGATGTAGCCACAGATGTGGCTGTGTCTTATGGTACGGACAAGTTGCATTGTACGCCAAAGGTTTCCTTATGTGCCTTTCTTTCACCGGTTTTTCTGCAAGAAATGGGAACAACCAAAATTACCCTTTGTGGTCCCCAAACTTTTGCTGTACGTTACACTTTTGAGGAGTCCCTTTTAAAAAAAGTTGACTAGTCCCCCACGGTGGACCCTCCTGTTTCCAGGTTGAATAAAACAACCATGATCCCAGTAGAGGATTCCCCATCCTTTAACCGCTTGCCTACTGGGCACTTTCACCCCCTTCCTGCCCAGGCCAATTTTCAGCTTTCAGCGCTCTCACAATTTGAATGACAATTGAGCGGTCATGCTACACTGTATCCATATGAAATTGTTATTATTTTTTTCACACAAATAGAGCTTTCTTTTGATGGTATTTTATCACCTCTGGGTTTTTTATTTGTTAAAAAAAAAAAGAAAAAAGACAGAAAATTTTGAAAAAAATTTTTTTTTCTCCTTCACTGATGTGCACTGATGAGGCGGCATTGATGGGCAATGATAGGCTGCACTGATGGGCACTGATGAGGTGGCACTTATGGGCACTGATGAGGAGGTACTAATATGCCGCACTGATAGGCGGCACTGTTAGGCGGCACTAATGGGCACTGAGAGGTGGCACTTATGGGCACAGAGGCAGCACTGATGGGTGGCACTAACGGGCGGCACTTATGGGCAGCACCATCAGTGCCCATAGTGCTGCCAGTCAGTGCCTAGATGAGGAGACACTGGCTGGCAGCACTATGGGCACTGGTGGCAGGCATTGTAGGCACTGATGATGGGCAGTAATTGGCACTTTATTTACATTTTGTGTAATCAGGGCACTGATGATCAGTGTCCTGATTACTTGTACTTGTCTCCCCTATGAGGAGGAGCCGCTGATCGGTTCTCCTCGCCTCACACTCTGACAGTGTGAGGCGAGGAGAGCCAAATAACAACACTTCCTCATTAACATGTGACCGGCTGTGATTGGACACAGCCGATCACATGGGTAAAGAGTCATGTCATTGACTCTTTACTGAGATCGGGGTCGCGCCGTGTCCTAGCAACACGGCGCGGCCACAATCGGCGCACAAGAGAGGCTGTTCTGTTGCACCGTCATATGACCCGCCTGATAAAGCGGAGGCTGTGGCACGCAGCATGTTTACTATGGCTGGTTCGGCATTGCGGCCAGTCTTGCATATTTCAGTAGGACTGTATGTGCTAAACCACATACTACATATATTGTTCCATAACCTGGCCAATCCTGTCAACACGCCCCGCCTGATAAGAAAGCGGAGGCTGTGGCACGCAGCATGTTTACTATGGCTGGTTCGGCATTGCGGCCAGTCTTTGCCTCAGCCCTGGTGTCTCAGATCCTAACTGAATGGGCCAAGCTTTTGCGCCAGGACCTGGGGGATGAACAGGTCCCCGCTGCTTATGTTGATTTAGCGGTCCAGTTGGTCCATGGGCTGCAGTTTATTTGTGATGCAGCTTTGGATACAGCTCCTGTGCTGTCCAAACTTTCTGTTTCAGCGGTGGTGATTAGGCACATGCTATTGCTTAACCTCTAGCTTCTAAGAAAGCTCTTAGTAATTTGCCCTTTCAAGGCGATCGCCTGTCTGGGACTACCCTGGATGACATCATTAGGGTATCATGGGGGGAAGAGTACCTTCCTGCCACAGTCAAGGAAAGGGAGGGAGCCTCGCTACAGATGGGGGCCCTCCTTCTCAGCCCATAGAAAATTATTTTGTGCTTCTGGTACGAAAAATAAGGGAAATAGATCTTTTAAATCTTCCCTGGGTGGTGGTTGTATGGAGATTGATTGATAGATCAACCTCCGTACAATCAGCCTGCCCATAGGTGGCCTTAGGCTAGAGTTCTACATTAAAGTGGTTCTAAAGCCTCAAGGTTTTTTACCATAATGCATTCTATCCCCCCCCCCCCCAACCTCTTTATTCTTACCTGAGCCCAGTCTGATTCAGCGACATGCACAAGAGCAGCAGCTGTCAATCAACTCCAGTTATGGGGTGGGGCAGGGCGGAGTCCGCTGTCTGTGTCAATGGAGTGAGCATGCACGAGTGCCCCCATGGGAAGCGGCTTCCTGTGGGGTCACTGGACAGATAGGTGGAGCCAGGAGCACCGGCAGGGTACCCAAGAAGAAGAGCTTCGGGACCGATCTGTGCAATTTCATTGCAGAGAGCAGGTAAGTGTAGAGATGTTTGTTGTTTAAAAAAAATAATTGTTTACAATCGCTTTAAGAGCCGGTTCACATAGGGGCGACCCGACTTGCCGGGGCAACCTGTGAAGTTGCGGTGCACAGCGCGCACCGCGACCTCGGAGCGACTTGCACGGACTTCATATCATTGAAGTCAATGCAGGTCGCCCCAAAGTAGTACAGGACCCTTTTTCTAAGTCGGAGCGACTTGTGTCGCTCCTATTAGAACGGGATGCTGTCCAGTTCTGGGCACCGGTCCTCAGGAAGGATGTGCTGGAACTGGAGAAAGTCCAGAGAAGGGCAACAAAAATAATTAGGGGAATGGAGGACATCGGCTATGAGGAAAGACTACATGCACTGAACCTATTCTCTCTGGAGAAGAGACGCTTGAGGGGGGATATGATATCAATGTACAAATACTGTACTGGCGACCCTAGCATAAGGAACAAACTATTTAGAGTAAGGGAATACAATAAGACACGTGGCCACTCACTAAAACTAGAGGAAAGGCGGTTTAACCTTAAAGTGCGTAAGGGGTTCTTCACTGTAAGAGCGGTAAGGATGTGGAATTCTCTTCCGCAAGCAGTCGTATCAGCGGGGAGCATTGATAGTTTCAAAAAACTATTGGATGGACACCTTAAAGACCACAACATACAGGGGTATACAATGTACGGTTAAAAGCAAACACACACACATAGGTTGAACTGGATGGACTTGTGTCTTTTTTCAGCCTCACTAACTATGTAACTATGTAACTATGTAACTATGTAACTGTGCTAATCTATGGCAGGCGACCCGTCAGGTGACCAGGTCGCCTGACAAGTCGCCCCAGTGTGAACCGGCTCTAACAATGAGATTTCCTTTTGGTATCCTGTTCTGTAGAACCAACAGGAAGTGAAAAGAAAACTCTCCTAAGTGTCGGAAGTTCAGACAGTTGTCAATACAAAGGTTCTCAATGATAGATTTCCCTTCTATTGCTGTTCTGGTGACAACTCAGTTTTTGTGTTTTCCTTCACTTTCTGTTCCAGTGTCATCGGTCTCCAAGACAATAGAGATGATGGGTAGTTTTTCAAAGAGAGCACACTTGGGAATTCTAGTCCGTTACCACTCTGTCCAATAATTTTTTAAAAAATTGTTTTAAATACACTTTAAAGGTCACGTTTTCCATACTGAATGTGGGTCCTTATCTGTGAATTTTCTCTTTCAGTGTTCTCCTTTCTGAGCCTTGAATTGCTGCCTGAGCGCTCAGCCACGTTAATGGTGTACGATGATGTTGTACAGATAGTCTCAGGATATCAAGGTAAGAAAATATTCACTGTCAATTAATTCTGTAATGGCCAATATGTACAAAAAGGTTTAAAATCAAACTCTTACATAGAGGTGCTGCTCCCAATGTATTAACCCTCACAGTGTAACTAAGGGCTGCGTATGTCTGAGTCCTTCTTTGAAACTCCGCTGACTGAAGCTGACCAATTCCTTCAATAGATACTTCATCAGGTCCTTCTTCTGTTTCCTGTCTATGAAATCTCCTATAGCAGTGATGGTGAACCTTGGCACCCCAGATGTTTTGGAACTACATTTCCCATCATGCTTAACTTACACTACAGAGTGCCTGAGCATCATGGGAAATGTGGGGTGCCAAGGTTCACCATCACTGCCCTATAGGAATCTCTGATCTCAGCCAAAATGTCAGACTTTACATGACTATTATCTCTCTCTCTTTTTTTTTTGTGGAGGTTAAAGCGGAGTTCCACCCTGGATTTTTTTTTTTTTTTTTTTAATACCCCCGGGACAGTCAGGGCTAGTGCATTCCACAATGGCTAGCCTCTGATCTGCCCGGGTTGCACTTACCTGTTAGGACAAATACTTACCTTGCAAACGTCTTGTCCAGCGCTGCCATCTCAGATGTGGGCAGCTTGAAGCCAGCGCGTCCTCTTCGGCGTCTTCTTCCGCCGCCTTTGGTCCCACGATGCTCTGCGCCGGCCCCGACGTCACTTCCGGGTCGCGCGCGTCATCCCTCCACAGCTTCTGGGCATGCCCAGAAGCTGTTTAGAAGGGGATGATGCGCGCGACCCGGAACTGACGTCGGGGCCGGTGCAGGCGCATGATTCCTGGGAGCGATGACGTTCAGCTCCCAGGAATCATTGCAGAGCCAGGAAGTGACGACGGGCCGCGGCCGAGGAAGGAGGAAGAAGGAAGTAAGGTAAGTATATTTTCTTCGCTACGAGGTAAGTAAAAAAAAAAAAAAATATGCGATTATCCATTTCTTTTTCAGGTGACCCGGAGCGAGAAGATGGAGGTAAGTATAAAAATAGGGTGGAACTCCACTTTAACTGCTTCTGGACCGCCTGCCGCAGATATACTGCGGCAGGCTGGCCATCCTGCGCGAACCGATGTAGGGCTACGTCAGTCACACGCCTGCAGCGAGTGGGCGAGCGCGCGCTGCCGCCCGTGCGCTCCCACCCCCATTCGGCAGCAGGGACTCCCGATGCATCGGGCAGGCGGCTCCGATTGGCACCCACGATCGCTCCCCGCTGAGAGAGAAGAACAGTGAGCTGTTGTTAACACAGCTGACCGTTCTTGTCTCTGGAATGATCATAGAGCCCCTGTGATCCTTCTATATAGGATCACAGGTCTCTAAGGTCATTCCTTAAGCCCCGCCCCCCATACAGTTAGAAACACTACCCTAGGCTCACATTTACCCCTTGGTCACCCACAGTGTTACCCCCTTCCCTGCCAGTGTCATTATTACAGCAACAGTGCATATTTTTAGCACTGATTACTGTAGTAATGTCACTGATCCCCCCAAAAGTATCAAAAATGTCAGTTAGGGGTCCGATCTGTCCGCCGCAATGTCGCAGTCCTGCTAAAAATCGCAGATCGCCGCCATTATTAGGAAAAAAAAAAACAATAAAAATGACATACTGTATTTTCTGGCGTATAAGACTACTTTTGAACCTCAAAAAAATCCCCCAAAAATGGGAGGTCTTCTTATACGCCGAGTATAATATCTCCAAGGTAACCTAAGTATAAGTATTACCGGTAGATCATGTAATAGGGGGGTCGTCTTATACGCCGGAAAATACGGTAAATCTTTCCCGTAGTTGGTAGACGCGATAACTTTTGTGCAATACCAATCAAAATACGCTTATTGCGATTTTTTTTTTTTTTTTTTTTTATACCAAAAATGTGGCAGAAAACAAATTGGCCTAAAATGTTAAGATTTAGATTTTTAATTTTTTTTTTTTTTTTTTTGGGAATGTTATATAACAATGTGAAAAATATCGTTTTTTTTTTTTATTTTTCAGAATTGACGTTCTTTTTTTGTTTATAGCGCAAAAAATAAAATTCACACAAATACCACCAAAAGAAAGCTCTATTTGTAGGAAAAAAAGGACATCAATTTTATTTGGGTGCAGTGTTGCACGACCGCGCAATTGTCCGTTAAAATAATGCAGTGCCGAATCACAAAAAATGGCCTGGTCATTAAGGGGACAAATCCTTTCCGGTCCAGGACTGGTTAATGAATAGGGCTGTAGGCTGAAGAGGGTTGTAAATAGCTAAGCACTCCCCTCCATTAGCATCCAAAAACAATGTTTGCATTCTGTGCACAAAAATGTTATAAAATATTGGTTTATAAGAGCCCATTCACACTAGCATTAGAGCCCATTCACACTAGCACGACTTGTGAGGCGACTTGTGTAGCCCCAGGTCGCTTGACATAACAAAAGCAATGTTAATCAATCAGTGCCGTCTTAATTGGCACTACTGATGTCGCTCCGACTTCAGAAAAGGGTCCTGTACTACTTTGAGGCGACCTGTGATGCGACTGTCCCATATACTTCAATGGGAGTCGCCTCCTTATCTTAATTGAAGCGACTTGTTATCAGACTTTCCAGGAAGAAGAAAGAGATTAGCCAGGCATTCCCCACAGACAAAGTCGCCTGTCTCTTCAAAGTAGTGCACAAGTCTCTTCCAAGTCTCTTCAAAGTCACGGGGCGACTTTCTGGTCGTGGTAGTGTGAACCGGCTCTAAACCGATCACATTGAGGTCCCTTTCACACTTGTGTGACTTGTCCTGCGACTTGGGACTGCAAAGTCGCATGACAAGTCGTACTCTACCGTTCATATCTGTAAAACTTCAAGTTGCAACGACTTCAACGTAGTCCCTGCACTACTTTGGTCCGACTTTGATGTGTTTTGAGGTCCATAGACATAGGCATTGCTTCAAGTCCAGTCAAAATCATGCTACATTTGGGTCGCACAAGTGTGAAAGGGGCCTGATCAAAACCATTCCAGTTTCCCATTAAAAGTTATTCACCCGCCTAATTTTCCTCATTTTTACGGGTGTGTGAGGAGAGCAGAATGCCTGGAAGTAGCCCATTTGTAGTGATAGAGTCACCATATGTCAATTTATTAAGCCTCGTAGAGTCTGTAAGCCTTTTGGCTGACGTACATCTGGAATCTGTTCCCAGAAAAGTTATTTTGAGGTCAGTGCAAAAATAAAAATCTTCTCTTCACTACCCAGAATTTTCCACTGTCCTTCTAGTAACAAAAATATATAAAAAAAAAAATAAATGGAATTGTGCAGCATGTGTGTTATTTGGAGGGCAGCTCCATGCTAATCCACAAAGCATATTAGCAACTTTGTACATAACCATAGTAAATAAGTGAATAGGGAACAGCAAAGCTATCACTAAGTGATTCCCACTTATAAAATAGTCTACCAAAAAAAGAGTAAATAAATGAAGCGCTGTATGCAAATAGAATACTAATACAAATAATTACAGACTCCCAGTGCAGTGCAATAAGACAATACAAACAGTGTCTGTAAGTATACAGTAATATAAAATTGCAAAATCTGTGAGATTACTTCGATACATACTGTACATAATACAAATGTGAGTCGAAAATTATATGATTGAAACAACTGTGATCTACAGTGATGTGTGACCGGTCTTTAATAATCAAATTAAACCATTCAGTGCCAGTTCACATATATGCGATGCAGGAATCCTGCAAATCCACCGCGGGTTCCCCCATCGCATTCAACTCTCAGGCAAAGTTTGAGCTACCCTCAAATTCCATACCAGACCCGAAGGGCCTGGTTTGGAACCTGGGGGGGAACCCCACGCCGTTTTTTTCCCCATTTTGGCGTGGAGTTCCCCCTCAAGATTCTCACAGCGCAAGTCGCGCCGCAAGTCGGATCATCCTGATCCGACTTGCGGTGCGACTTCCATTCAAATCAATAGGCTCCCATAGGGAACCATTGATTTTGAATGGAAGAAAAAAAAACGTATAACGTGGCTTAACGCCACGTTATTCAGCCTTTAGCAGCGTCAGACGTTTTTACAGCTTGACGCTGCAGCTACAGAACGCACTGTACATCCACACTAAAGTAGACTATATACTATAACCACTTGCCTTCCGCCCCATAGCAGTTTTACTGATACAGGGCAGCAGCTTGCACCGAATCACATATATATATATATATATATATATATATATATATATATATATACAGTATATATGCAGTATATATACAGTGTATATATATATATATATGATTTTCCATGTCTGCCAGCAGGGGGTGCACGTGCGCTGCTTCTGCTGTTAATATTCACAGCAGAAGCTGATCTGTAGTTGCCGGGCACTCAATGTCCTCCGCCACCAACCGATCGTCAGAATGTTACACAGAATGGTAATCTGCCTATGTAGACAAGACAGAATGCCGTTCTGATGGTGGAAGGGATGGATTCTGTATTCCTGCAAAGCAGGGGCTACAATCCATGTCTTCCCCTAGTAAAAACAGCACATACTAAACACTGGCTAGGCACATATTTAAGCCTTTGATTGAACTAGATGCTTAACCCCTTCCCAGCCAGCGTCAGTACAGTGACAGTGCATATTTTTAGCACTAACCACTGTATTAGTGTCACTGGTTTCCAAAAAGTGTCAGTGCCCGATTGCCCGCTGCAGTATTGCAATCACAAATTACATACAGCAGCGCTCAATATGTGTTAGCATATTATAGATCATACAGTCCTCATAAAGAGTAATATAACCGCCAAAAAGTCTCTGTTTGAAGCAAAAACAGATATTCCAAGTACTATTGGTACTCCCGGTGCTCAATGTTTATTATCCGGCATTCACCTTCACCACACCATCAGTGACCCCTTAGGAATGGGCACTCACCAGAGATAACATGGTCATACGCCTGTAAGCATTGGTTGCTTGAACCCTTGACACTCCGGAACACCTCTGCTACCACCAGATGACCTCCGCACTCGAGTATCAATCAGGGACCAGACCATACCAAAAAAATGGAATAGGAGGCACAATAGTGTGATACTGTCTTATAAACTTTTATTTAACACCACACTTCAAAGTCAACCCCCCAAATCCAATATGCTTACATCAAATGAAACTTTTCCAAGCATAAAATGACAATCAAGTTGTTATGGCCGGCTCACCGATGCTGAATGGTTCTTTACCCAGCTTAGTCTGTAGGCGAGATCCGGACTCCAGCCATGACTTCTGTGATCATCAAGGAGACAGCGTGCCTTGATGGAAAAGTTTCATTTGATGTAAGCATATTGGATTTGGGGGGTTGACTTTGGAGTGTGGTGTTAAATAAAAGTTTTTCGCAGGACCGCGCAATTGTCAGTTAAAGTAACGCAGTGCCGTATTGCAAAAAATATTCTGGTCATGATGAGGGGTAAATCTTCCATCGGTCAAGTGGTTAAAAAGAAAAAAAAACCTAACCCAATTTGCAAGGATTGCATTTGCAAAAAAAAGGGCATGCAGGAAATTCTATCAATTTTAGAAAATAGGAAAAATAGTATTCGCTAAATTTTATATTGTATTATATTACATTTATTCCTTAAACCGCTCAAAGGGTGAATTACTCTCCATAGTGAACACCTTAAAATAGTTCCTGTTACAGTATGAGTAATTGTGAACTAATCCAAACTGGAAATAATTAATCTTCAAAGTTGTTTTTTTTTTTTTTTCTTCAAATTTTTTTCCAGAAGTTTTAATTAAAGTTTGTGTTCTCGTCTTTGACACAAGCAGATCTCAGCCAATCGGTGTCTGAGCCAATTTCCTGGGGAGTTTTTAGCTGTTTGACCTAGAGGGCAGTTTCATGTGTTTTATAGCTCTATAGTAATGAAAGCCACATGGAAAATACACGGTGCGTGTAAACGTTGCCCAGTGTCATGACACCTTTATTTCTTTTTTTTTTTTTTTATGCCATTCTTTGGTAAGAATAGCACAGGGCCAGGTTGTACTGTGAGAACCTTAAAGAAAATGCAATAAGGCATTCAGTCTTCCTTGAGCAATAAAGAAAGCCTATTAAGGAGGAGGCGACTGGGAAGTATGGGAAACCTGCCTGCTACTTAACGCTGATGTGTTTTCCAGACCATGCTCTGTCCCAGATACATAAAACCTCCTCTACAAAAGCTGAAGGGGTGCAATGTCCACAGCCACCAATCAGGGATCAGCTGCTTTCTATTGTATATAAAGTCAACTGGGAGCGGCTCTGCGTTCATCACAAATACATCACTTACTGAATTTTTTTTTTTTTAATCACGAAGTGCAAGTACTTGACTTAGACTTTATTTTGCAATCCCTGTAGAACCGAGGTCAGAGTGGAAGAGGGAGAGGCAGCACACAGAGTCTGTTTTTGCTGGGAGCTTGCTGATAGTAGAAGAGAGCAGTGTGACCTGGTGATGAGTATCAGTCTGCTGCTTCTCTAATGATAAGCAGGGGAGGGACAGGACCCATGTGTATTAACCACTTAAGGACCAAGCTTAATTCTGACACTTGTCATTTAAAAGTGAAATAGGTATTTCTAGCTAGAAAAATATTTAGAACCCCCAAACATATATAATTTTAAAATTTTATGGTGGAGGCGGACGCATGCGCAGTGGAGGACGATGGCGGCCATCTTTTCGGTTTAAACAACTACATGTGGATACACTCAACGCTGCTGCCACTCTGCATAAATGTGAGTGCAATTTATGATGATTTATGCCAATAAAAGATTATCTAGGACGTATTACACTATGAGAGGCTCCTCTTGTATCTTTTTGAGATAAAGTTCACAAGGGAATATCAGCGTATGAGATACGGTTGACCATGGATACCTGCTGAGAGCCAGTCTTATGTCTATTGATATCTGTTCACGTACACTGCTCATAAGATGGTGAGATCTGGTAAGGGTATTTAAGATACCTCTCTTGGTGGTGGTTTTATGTCACGCGGTCTTCCGAGGGAGAGCTGGTGAAACGCCATTTTTTATCTACACGTGGTTATCTACTGTCTGATTTGATTTTAAAGGACTTTTCCTTTTTAACTATATGGACTTTTTATCATTTTTAAGCGCTGCAATTTTATATTTTTTATATTATATGATTATTTCAGGATCTTTTTGTGTAGCTGCTTTTTATGCAATTTATGAATTTATTCAATTACCTGTAACTATTGACTGTTCGCCAAGTGGTGCATAGCGCAGCTGTCTTATACTGTTTTATATATATAATTTTAAAGCAAAGAGTCTGGAGAATAATATGGCGGTCGTTGCAATATTTTTTGTCACACTGTATTTGCGCAGCAGTCTTTTTAACACAATTGTTTTGGATAAAATGCAATTCAATGCATTTTAACCTCACTAGCGGTATTCCTGAGTGTGGCTCGGGGTTAAAGCGGAGTTCTGGCCTCAAAATCGAAAAAATCGATTTTCGGCAATCCGCTTGCTGAGTGCAACCTGAAAAAGAAATGGATACTGCCGATTTTCTTTTTTTTTTTTTTTTGGTCACTTACCTTATTATAGAAGAAAATATACTCACCTTCCACTTCCTCCCTCTGCGGCCACGGCCCGCGCCGTCACTTCCGGTTTGCGAAGATTCCTGGGAGCTAAACGTCATCGCTCCCAGGAGTCAATGCGCCTGCACCGGCCCCGCTTGTCACTTCTGGTGCAGGCGCGGCATTCCCTGCTAAACAGCTTCTGGGCATGCCCAGAAGCTGTGCAGGGATGCCGCGCCTGCACCGGAAGTGACGAGCGGGGTCGGTGCAGGGCATTGTGGGACTCCGAGATCACAGAAGAGGACATGAAGAGGGACGCTGCGGCTTCAGCTGCCCACACCTGAGATGGCAGCGCTGGAGAAGAAATTTTCGAGGTAAGTATTTCTTCTTACAGGTAAGTGCGACCCGGGACAGTTCAGAGGCTATCCATTGTGGAATGTACTAGCCCTGACTGTCCCGGGTGGTATTTTTAGCTAAAATTGACCCCCGAGGCCGGAACTCCGCTTTAATATGGAGTACCAAGATCGGAACCAGAATTAAACTCACCTTCCCCTGCGATCCCTCACCGTCCTCCAGCTATCTTCCTGCTGTCCTCCCGCTGTCTGCTCGGCCGATGCCGGCACCTGTCTTCCGGTTCCCTTCCCAGCGAGCGTTGCGACGCAGGGGGGTGGAACCGGCAGCAAATTCAAAAATCTAAATAAACTAAATGACAGGATACAAAGCTGTGATCCTAACGGATTACACTATATCATGCCATTTCACCACAGGATGGCACCTGGTGACTTTTCCAGTGCCCTGCCTGTGCTTTTCCAGTTCTTTGTGCCTGGAAAATTGAGAACGACCATGGCATCCAAAAAGCGTTCTTTTTGCGCAAAAGCGCTTTTAGACTAACTGGAAAACAGCTTTTGTGGAACATTTTCCTTTTTGCACCATATGTGGGTCACGATGGCAGACTGAAAGCAGCCCATAAACCCCCATTTGTTAGGGACATATTTCTTTGACGGTAATGAGAGCATTTATTGTTTTTTCCTTTTTTTCTGTTGACTTAGCTGTTGGTTTACAGCCATAAATAAGTGGTCTGTGGTTTTTTTTCTCCTTCCACACAAATGTAACTGATTTTTTTTTTTTTTTCTATGTGAGCCGCAGTTTGTGTGGTATTTACATGGTTCAATTATCCCATAAATCCGCCACGATCAGGCCTGCACTGTGTACAGATCAGGCCTCCCATCGTTACACTGAATATTGCTTATGGTTTTTCCAAGTTTTTGTTAAATTGTTACTAAACCCGGGAGCCTGTATTCACTCTATCCGGTCTCCCACAGTACACAGAACATGGAAATACAATTATTTTAGTAAATATAAACTGATAAATACCTTTTCTTATCAGCAGTATATAGCAATTAGAGCAATCTTGTGACCTGTATCAGTGAGTGCTCGTAGTTTGTAGGAGGAGGTTTCATTTCTCCCACGATTGTCCTATCAGACTTCAAGGCCCTTAATTCTCTGTCTGAACATGTCTGTACAGTGCTGATTGGCCCTGTGCTGATCACATGTGATTTCCCAAGAAAAAATAAATCATCCATCAATCAAGATGTGACATCCCACCCACTGTTTTCTCTTTTTAGTTACTGGGCAGGGCCATCTTACGGAATGGGCACGCTGGGCAATTGTCTGGAGGCCCCACTTGCTCAGTTACCCAGCCCCAGCCAAGCAATAGTCCAGATTCCTGTGTGCATCCCGCCACCCAACTTTAGCAGGTGGCAAGCGCCTGTCGGCCCTGCGCTGCTGTCAGGACAACTTGGGCCGTGGAGGGAGAGCCCACAACTGCGGGAATGACTGTCCACCTCCACGGGAACAGGCATACACAGGACAGTCGAGTCTGACTCCCGTCTGTGTGTGTGTTCACCGGACCCAGCCGCCGAACTTGGAAGCTGTCATTAGCCTGGCACCAATAAATATCGCCTTATCAATAATTTGCATTTTTATTCTCGTGGGTGATTGTGTAGGCGGGGCCCCAGTGCACTGCATTGCCCGGGGCCCTTTAATGCTCTTAAGATGCCACTGGAGGAGGGAGCGACTGGGCTGTCTTTTAGGATCTGTATACACGCCTAAATGTGTGATGTTAATACCATGTGACCTGAATAGCTCAGCTAAAACCAGGAAGTGTTCTCTGAGCAATAGAGACCAAACTGAGCATGTGCAGCTGAACTACACTTACTGTGCTTATCTGGACTTGTCCAGAGTGAACTTGCAGGAGGGGGAAGATCTGTGCATACAGGATCACACAGACTTTTTACACAATGCAGAGGATTAATCACTTAAGTTACACAGTAAGTATAACAAGCATGCTATTCTGCATCTATAGACAGATTTTACGGTTGTAGGTTTAGTAACCCTTTAAAGTTTATATGCTGATGGAGCTTAGGGTGTTGACATCAGTCACATAGCTGAAAGTGTTCTTATATGCTGTTTTTCAGTATAAAATCACAGCAAGGTGTTCTCAGTCTGGTGGCCAACTTCAAATTCACACACTTCCTCTGAGCCCAGGTCATCCTGGACTTGGCACAGCCTGTGATTGGACAGTAATAACAAATCTGTTTTCTCCTCCTGTCAGCAAGCACGCAAACTGATTGGCTTATTGTACTGCTTCCTCCTATGCTATAGCCTCACTGTACAGGGACTGCAAGTGGCTAATAGCAGGTCAGATTCAAGTACCTACACTGCTTACGTTTAAAAAAAAATGTGTGTGTGTGTATATATATATATATATATATATATATATATACAGTGGGTACGAAAAGTATTCAGACCCCCTTAAATTTTTCACTCTTTGTTATATTGCAGCCATTTGCTAAAATCATTTAGGTTCATTCTTCTTCCTCATGAATGTACACATAGCACCCCATACTGACAGAAAAACACAGAATTGTTGACATTGTTGCAGATTTATTAAAAAAGAAAAACTGAAATATCACATAGTCCTAAGTATTCAGACCCTTTGCTGTGACACTCATATATTTAACTCAGGTGCTTTCCATTTCTTCTGATTGAAATGGTTCTACACCTTCATTTGAGTCCAGCTGTGTTTGATTATACTGATTGGACTTGATTAGGAAAGCCACACACCTGTCTATATAAGACCTTCCAGATCACAATGCATGTCAGAGCAAATGAGAATCATGAGGTCAAAGGAACTGCCTGAAGAGCTCAGACAGAATTGTGCTCTTAGGAACCTTAAGTGCAGCAGAAATCTTTTTGTAACCTTGGCCAGATCTGTGCCTTGCCACAATTCTGTCTCTGAGCTCTCCAGGCAGTTCCTTTGACCTCATGATTCTCATTTGCTCTGACATGCATTGTGATCTGGAAGGTCTTATATAGACAGGTGTGTGGCTTTCCTAATCAAGTCCAATCAGTATAATCGAACACAGCTGGACTCAAATGAAGGTGTAGAACCATCTCAAGGATGATCAGAAGAAATGGAAAGCACCTGAGTTAAATATATGAGTGTCACAGCAAAGGGTCTGAATACTTAGGACCATGTGATATTTCAGTTTTTCTATTTTAATAAATCTGCAACAATGTCAACAATTCTGTGTTTTTCTGTCAGTATGGGGTGCTATGTGTACATTCATGAGGAAGAAGAATGATTTCAGCAAATGGCTGCAATATAACAAAGAGTGAAAAATTTAAGGGGGTCTGAATACTTTCCGTACCCACTGTGTGTGTATATATATATATATATATATATATATATATATATATATATATATATATATGTAATGGTGTATTAATGAGCAGTAAAGGTAACTGATTTAGATTTAATATCAACCTCTTACAATCCTCTTTACAGCAGGACACAGACTGGGAGAGAGTGGTGGAGCAGCACTGGGAGCCAGACAGGTGTGCTGCATACAAATGTACTGACAATGAATTTACAGTCAGAAAGGAGAGAGCACAGAAATGACATGAGCCTGTGGCCATGCTTTCACTTTCCAGTCAGCAGGCAGTGTTCAATGGTTTGTCCCAACCCTCTAACTGCCATTTTCACTGGACAGCTTGGTCTGTTAAAGGAAGTTGGAAAAATAATAGACTTAAAGAGGTTGTAAACCCATGAACGTTTTTTTTATTTTTCTGTAACCTGAATGAGAAACACATTATGAGCTAGTATGCATCGCATACTAGCTCATTATGAAATACTAAGAATGAGCCCCCGCCGTGCCGCTCACTCACCTGTATGACGGGCGACATGTCCAGTCGCCCGTCTACCGGGATCGCGGCATCCGGCCATCTGATTGGCCGGAGCCGCGGTGACGTCACTCCCGCGCACGCGCGCGGGAGCCGACGGTCACGGCACGGGGCTCTGAAGAAACGGCACCAGCGGCCGTTCCTTCAGAGCACATGCGCCAGTGACGTCACTGGCTGCATGTAAGGTAAATATCTCCTAAATGGTGCATGTTTAGGAGATATTTACACTACCTATAGGGAAGCCTTAATATTGGCTTTCCTATAGGTAAAAGTGTCAGAGGAGGGTTTACTTCCTCTTTAAGGCTAGAACACATACACACTATAAGAAAATCGGGTAAACCTTTTCATTCAAAGAATTTTTGTACAGTGTGTACGCAACTTTCCACAGCCGATTCAGAATTTTCGTACAAAAATTCTCAAAGGGACCAGAAAAAAATTAAAGATTCTCGTCTAATGTGTACCGTTTTCATACGATTTTTGTATGAGAAAAATCAGAAAAGAAAGACTGTGCATGATCAGAAACAATAAACAACAAAATAAATCCTTTATCGTACGAGAATTTTCGTACAAATTTTCGTTCATCGGTTCCAACTTGCTGTGAAACGAGGAAAATCAGACAATCGTTAGCCCAATTTTCTCATAGTGTGGACAAAATCATCAGAAATTTTCTGAGTTTGTGGCCGTTCTTTCACTTTCCAGTAGGCAGGCAGTGTTAAATGGTTTGTCCCAACCCTCTGCCATTTTTGCTAGACAGCTTGGTCTGTTGAAGAAAGTTGCAGGCCAAATTAACAGGTAAAAGCAAAGGAAAAAAGCCAAATAAAACTACGGCACGTACCACATTTAAAGTAGAAGTCCACCTTAACACTAAAATCCCTGCATTTACAGACATTCATATTCTAACACTAACCTATCTAGCCCTATAAAGAAAAAAATCAGTATACATGGCTTTTTTTTAAGCCGTTCTGACCCGATCCCACGCTGAGCTGTCAGCGGCGGCTTTGCTGTGGAGGCGGGTGCAGAGGACACATCTGACAACAGAAGCCCC
Organism: Pelophylax lessonae; assembly: GCF_965119305.1. Taxonomy (NCBI): domain Eukaryota; kingdom Metazoa; phylum Chordata; class Amphibia; order Anura; family Ranidae; genus Pelophylax; species Pelophylax lessonae. Next base: position 62,415,158 of record NC_138772.1, read on the forward strand.
ATAGTAACTCTATTGGTGACGTCACTCCCCATTTTTTTCACAACTGTTGTCAGCCGTGTCCTCTGCAGAGATTCCGCTACTGGAGACCGGATCGGATCGGCTTAAGAAAAGGTATGCTGATTTCTTCTTTACAGGGCTAGATAAGTTAGTGTTTGATGGTGGAGGACTGTAGACGCAGGGATTTTGGTTTAAGGGTGGACTTACACTTTAAGAATTGGTAGGCTGCAATATATTACTTTTTTGTATTTGAGTTTAGATATTCTTTAAGGGCCAGTGCTGTTGGGCTTTTGTTCATGTAAAAACTGCTTCTCTCCCCAAAAAAGTTTAAAAAAAAATGCAAAATGCAGCTTGAAGCAGGTCAGAAGAGGTCAACTGCTGGTCACATGTATAGTTTAATGAATCCTGAATGATCTCAACTGGTGCCAAAAGAAGCCAATCAACTCAAACCCAAAGCCGTCAACACCCTATAGTCATCGGGGAGTCACTGAAAAAAAAAAAATGAAAGGCCAATTTCCTGCAAATAGAAGAGATGTTAAGCAGCTTGTGTCCCCTACATTCCCTTCTCCATTGCAGGGCTGCAGCTTCCACCAGACGCTTCACTATTCTACACCAATGGTCCTCAACTCCGGGCCTCAGGGCAAGAGATGTATAGTAACTAAGTAGAACAACTTCACTACTGTACTTAAGTACCGAAAGGCGGTATCTGTACTTTCCTAGAGTAGAATTTTTTTCTCCTACTTCCACTTTTACTTCACTACATTTTTCAATGATTTCAATACTTCTACTCCGATATTTTTTTTTTTGTGCTGCATAGTTATTCGTTACTATTATAAAAATTACCACTGCCAGAACAATAGATGGCAGGTTTCATGAAGCTCAAAACATGTGTATTATCAGCGCATACGAAAATAAATGCTACTGTATGTATAAATAAAAGCTGCATTTGAAAGAATAAAAGACAATATGATGTTCAAACTTTTGACTTTTCTTTAATAACTACATAACAGAGTACTTGTACTTTTACTTTCAGTACTTGAGTAGTAACATTTTTAAAAAAAACTACTTGCAATACTTAAGTACAAGAAATGTTGAACACTTTAATACTTCCACTTCTACTCAAGTCACTTTTTGATCGAGCACTTTTACCTTTACTCAAGTATGGGTTTCGAGTACTTTATACAACTCTGCTCAGGGCCCACTAACAGGCCAGATTTTAAGTATTACCTTGGGGAGATGCAGATTAGAGTACTGCAATCACTGAGCAGCAAATTATATCACCTGTGATGTATTTCAGTTATCTTGCAAACCTGGCCTGTTAGTGGGCCCTGAGGACCAGGGTTGAGGACCACTGTTCTACACCTCGGAGTGGCTGGTGGTCGTATCCCCTTCCTTGCACTGTGGTTCTACCCTTCGGTCTTTATGCCACTACTGGACCAAGCTTTATTATAGCCGATAAAGGATGTACACAGTGTACAGAGGGGGAGTGCAGGCATCCTACATTCCCTGAAGTATTGAATGCTGAAGATCCGCCAGAGGGCTTCAGCTCTGGATTGATCTGATGGTGGGGGGCACACAGAGAGGCAAGTAAAACAGCTCTACTACTGCAGAGAACTGAGATTTAAATTTTTGATGCAACAGACAGGATGACTTTCAGAGTAATAATTAAAACTATTTGTAAAAAAATGGTATTAAGCAATTTTACTTTTATGTAGAGATCAGTATTCGTTAATTACACGATTATTTGTGTTTTTTGTCCCTCACAGGGTCACGTCTGCAGCCTCAGGTTCACTTTGCAAGACGTGCTTTGGACCTGCCTGGCAATGCCACCTATAAGGACCTTGCTGCCTTCCTGACCGCAGCCACCTCGTCATTAGAGGTGGAGAGTTTTCCCTACTTACAGGGATCAGATGGGAACTCATCAGGTAGGCTGAGCACAGAATAATATGTAACAATGAATGTGACGTGTCTGTGCCATGGATATTATCTTTACCTTCACTGTGATGGTTCATTAGACAAACATTTCCAAGCTAGTTGTTCAACTTTGATATCCTAAAATAATCTGTTGCCTCTGTTTCTACTACATATGCTGGAGAGTTACCATCCAAATTTCCTCACTAGAGTGAGTTTCTCAGATCCAGAATGACAGCTAAGCTGTCACTCCTATCATACCATCTGCCAGTGCTGCCTTGGTAACTGTCACACAGAACAGATGTGCTCCTGGCTAGTGTAGGCTTAAAGTAGTACATGTGACCATCTTTGACATCATGAGCTTTCATTAGATCTAGATAGTGCATGGTTGGTTTTGTCTTTATTTATTTAACCAAGCTGAACTCTAGGTATGATCTTAGTTGTATACTTACATTGGTTCAGCTTGGGCCAATATATGTATGCATATCTCATACCCAAGGGACCCTGGGGAAGCAGACGATCACTATAAGTAGCGATGGTACTACAGTGATCATTGCAATCTTCCAGGTCCTGTGCTGAGCCACTGCACACTGACCACAGGAGGTCACTCGCTTGGCACTGTCACCATTTGCAGAAGCTTTGTTCAATGAATACAAGATGTTTTCTGATATTACGAGATGAAGAGGATGGGCAGTTAATATCATGATTTCTATCTCGTCCAATCAGTGGACACTGGCAGTGTCAAGTGATCAGTGTGCAGTGGGGCAGCTGCCCTGCACAAGACCTGCAAAATCACAGCATTTTCTGTAGTAGCTCTGGCTACTGGAGTGATTGTCAGCCTCGCCAGCGAAACCCCCCCCCAGGTGTGAGATATGCATACTTGGATTGGTCTAATTTCAGACCAATGTAAGCATGTAATTAAGATCATACCTGAAGTTCAGCCTTTTTCCCAGGGTGCCTAATGAATAAGAAAGGCCATAGACTGTGCAAATTTGTTGCAGGAAAGAAATTTGCACGACTTCCCATTAACAGACAGTGATGACATGGGAATCCCTTCTGCCGAGCAATTGTCTGCTCCTGGTGGGGGGATAAGACCGTAATTATCGCTAGTGGCTATAGCAGCCGCTTGTGATAATCGCAAGCAAATCTGGCAGGCTGGTTGTACCCAAGTTGATCGATCGATCAACTTGGTACATTCAGCTTGGCCATTATTGGTCCGAATCTTGACTGGTTTCTGCTGGACCGGCCTAGATTCAAACCTGTTTATGACTGGCCTTAGACTTACAATCGGAGTCTATCTGGTCACCATGAGGCCAACCCTACCTGACTCCTTCCCCTCCCTGTTGCCACAAGATGTAATAGGTGGCCACATTAACCAGCAGGGAAAGGAGGAAGCTTTACATTGACCCTTTGAGATCTGATTGCAGTTTTCAGTTTCAGTACGCTGCTCAATAGATAGCTTGGGTAGCAGCCCCTGCCCTTGAGACATCAGTAGGCTAAAATTCCAATTTGATCTTGACCTGACCAAAAAAAAATTAGCCCCTGTGTTGCCACTGGATCTAGGTTTTAAGCTGTACATAAAGCCTCAACCAACTGTACACTGTACCCCACCTGGTGCAAAGTCTTGCTTTATCATTCACCTTTCTTTAAAAAGTTAAAAGGTAGTGGGTGGCTCTGTGTCAGATGAGGTTAGAGATCATTCAGATAATCTAATACAACTACTTGAAGGCACCACGAATTGACTACTCTTTAGCACGGATGTTAAAGTGGTTTTAAAGGCAGAAGGTTTTTTACTTTAAAGCAATAGAATACATTAAAGTGATTGTAAAGGTAGATTTTTTTATCTTAATGCATTCTATGCATTAAGATATAAAGACTTCTGTATGCAGCAGTCCCCGTCAGCCCCTCTAATACTTACCTGAGGTCCATCTTGATCCAGCAATGTTGCAGGAGTGTCTCGGCTGCCCGGGACTCCCCTACTCATTGGCCGAGATAGCAGAACGGCATAGTTGGCTCCTGCTGCTGTCCGTCAAAGTCAGTCAGCCAATGAGAAGAGAAAGGGGACAGGTCCATGGCTCCGTGTCTGAATGGACACACAGAGCTGTGGCTCAGCTTGGGTGCCCCTATAGCAAGCTGCTTTCTATGGGGGCACTCAACTGAAGGGAGGGGCCAGGAGCACTGAAGAGGAGGATCTGGGCTGCTCTGTGCAAAAAAAAAACTGCACAGAGCAGGTAAGTATAACGTGTTTGTTATTTTTACCCAAAAGACTTTCGTATCACTTTAAGGTAAAACCAAACACCCTGCAAGCAGCTCCTTCCCCCTAACCCCCCCTAAATATTTACCTGAGCCAGATCTCGATCCAGCGATGTGCATGACAGCAGAGGGGCTATCTCAGTTCTCGCTCTCCTTATTGGCTTAGATAGAGCAGTGGGAGCCATTGTTAATCACAACCAGTTAGGAGGGAGAACAGGGAGGGGCCTAGTCACACAAGGGAGCAAGTATGCAGACGTGCACTTGGCAAAGGGGAGGGGCCAGGAGCACCCGGGTACCTGAGAAGAGGAGGATTGGGGGCTGCTCTGTGCAACACCAATGCACAGAGCAGGTGGGTATAACATTTGTTGTTTTTTAACCTAAAGTTTTGCCTTTAGAATTACTTAAAGCCCATTTTACACTAGGTCAGGTTTCCTTTAAATTTTCTTTTTGTGAGGGCCAATTGTGTGGTGTGATTCTGGCTTTAAAGTGTTCTTATTCTTTAAATAAACCCCTCTGGCATCTATGTGTTTTCCTCAGTTTGTACAGGGACAGTACGGGCAACAATGTGAAGGATTGGGAGCTACCTGTAGGTGGCACAGGCCACTTTAGCCTTAGGCAGCAACAACTCTGTAGACAGCCTTAGTTGAACTAATTTCCAAGTATGAAATCTTTTAATCCAGACGTCAAGAAATGTGGTATTTTGCTACGCTAGCGTTTTAAGAGGAAAGACTAAAATGTGGAAATTGTTACTTGGACAGCAGCAAGTCATACTTAGCTGCCAGTATGTGTAAGCCAGACTCCTAGTAACAAGGGTATGCTTAGTAGATATAAGAACTCGGTTAGAAAGCTGGCACTCCCCATTTTACTGCTGAATGGGATTTTGGCAAGATGTGTAAGTCATATGTCATACTTGGTTCATGCTAGCATGCTACAGGTGTGCCAAGGCTCTCACTTCGTCCCTGCTTAATCTGCAGTTTATACTTAAGAATGCTGATCAAAATATCTCTTTACTTACTGTGATTTGTAATTTTAAAAAACAGAAATCTTGCTGTGTGGAATATCGGTACAAAAGGCTGCATTTTAATGTAGCAGTTGTACAATAAGTAGTATCATCCTATAGTGGGGGGGGGGAGTAGACACCTTTTGTTGATCAATCCCAAATTTGTTGAGCTGGATTTTCACGGTTGATGGTCATTTTCCCAAGATCTGACTATAGATCCAAGAGAGCTGACTATAGTCCTCATTTCCCCAGGATCAGTAGAGAGCTGACTCTAATCCTCATTCCCCCAGGATCAGTAGAGGGCTGACCATAGTCATCATTCCCCTAGGATCAGTAGATAGCTGACCTTAGTCCTCATTTCCCCAGGATCAGTAGATAGCTGACCTTAGTCCTCATTTCCCCAGGATCAGTAGAGGGCTGACCATAGTCATCATTCCCCCAGGATCAGTAGAGAGCTGACCATAGACCTGATTCCCCCAGGATCCGTAGAGAGCTGGCCATAGTCCTCATTCCCCCCAGAATCAGGAGAGAGCTGGCCATAGTCCTCATTCCCCCCAGAATCAGGAGAGAGCTGGCCATAGTCCTCATTCCCCCCAGAATCAGGAGAGAGCTGGCCATAGTCGTCATTTTACGAAGATCAGGAGAGAGCTGGCCATAGTCGTCATTTTACCAAGACCAGTAGAGAGCTGACTATAGTCATCATTTCCCCAGGATCAGTAAAGAGCTGACCAGTCATCATTTCACCAAGATCCGTAGAGAGCTGACCATAGTCTTCATTCCCCCAGGATCAGTAAAGAGCGGGCCATTTGCAGGCATACCTTTTCAAGGCCAGTTTACTTTAGCTGCATCTTTATGTAGCAGTTGAACGCGAAATGGTATCCATATAGTAGACTTCCGTAAATACCTCTTGGTGATCAATGCCTGGGAATAAGCTGAAATTTGTTTAACTGGCTTTTCACAGTCGTCATTTCCCCAAGATTAGTAGAGACCTGACCATAGTCCTCATTCCCTCAGAACCATTAGAAAGCTGGCCAGTTGCAGCATTACTGTAGCAAGACACGTCCTACGTTGCTTTAGGCATGTCTTACTGACCTATCTCAGTGTGGAATTTTTGGCTGTACAAGCGTTTTGTTTGAGTCTTGATTTCAAGAGAGTCCCTTTGACCTTTTATATAGTGCAGGCATATTAAACTCAAAAGAAACAGTGGACCAATTTAACCATAATTTAGCTTCAGGGGGCCACATTGTATTTACCGAAGGCTTACATAATTGCATGAAAAAGAGCATAATATTTCAGTACCTAACATTATACAGTAGTAACAATCACCACCTAAACCCTTTTATCCCAGAGAACTGGGGAATTGGGTAAAGATTTGTAGCCATTTAAGGTATAGCTGGGACCTTGTTCAATTTAAATTCCTGAATTTGAACTGAAAGCAAAAAAGTAAACTTGCTATGTTATACAGAACATTTAAAAATGTTTATTGGGCCTAAGCAGTACCCTGGAAAATGTATCTTTAGCCCTTGAATTCCTTCTGAAAAGTAGCAGTGCACTTCCTGGTATGTGAGGGTGCCTAGGCACTTCTGTGTCTCCTAGCTGTATATCTACAGTGTGCGATCGAAGAAATTAGAAAATAAAAAAAACAGCACCACAGGAAATAATTGAGATATGGGACACAATGTGGAAAAGACACTATATATCAACATGGAGAACAGACCACAGCCACTCAAATTTTGATGAACCAAAAAGTTATATAAGAGCAAAAATAAAGCAGCGCTGGTCAAAAATCCCTCTAAATTCAACCCCCAATTAAAATAAAAAATATTTATGAATCAATTGTCAATTAATTTATCCTATGTGTTAAACTCCTCAATATACCTTGGGTATATAAATATGACATTAAATACAAACAATCCAATATTGTGATACACTAATGTGCAAGTTATGCATCAATAATAAACTGCAAAGAGCTCAATGAAACATGGTGCACATTTTGAAAAATCAATACGAATAAAATTAATAAAAAAAAAATTTAAAGTCTAAAAAGTGATCTGTAAAAAATCCCAAAAGTGCCAAATGTTGATAACTTCCTTTGTAAAGGTGCTTCTTATGCCTTTAAATGTGCCACCCAGTGTAATCCTCCACCAATCACACTAAATTAACTCACCAGTTAATGGCTGGTAATATTATAAACCAACAGCTGCGCCTCTGAACAATCTCTTGAATAAGTACACGAAAATAGCTCCACTGTAGGTTCTCTCTAAAGCCGGATACATACATACAACTTTTTTTTAGATTTTTTCCTTTAGATTTGCCAAAACCATGTAATATGAGGTCAAAGCTAAACACTTTAAATTTGTATGCAATCAGGCAGGCCCTTACACTACATCAGGGGTGAGGAACATTTTTTCTGCCAAGGGCCATTTGGATATTTAAAAAATCATTCGGGGACCGTACAAAATTAGCAACTTAAAAATGTGCCTGTTATATTTGGTCAAACATTTACTTAACTCACCCCTAATGTGATGGCTGCAACTGCTTCTCTTTGGTGAGGTGTGTGATTGTTAGCTGGTATTGATGATGTTGCTGCTCGCAACTGGATTTTCAGGTCTGCATTGGTCAGTCTGGAGCTGGTACTGCTGTGGGTACTGCCTGCTGGTACTGCTGGCTAAGGCTGGTACGGCTGTGGGTACTGCTGGCTGGTACTGCTGTGGGTACTGCTGACTGGTACTGTTGGCTCAGACTGGTACTGCTGTGGGTACTGCTGGCTGGTACTGCTGGATCTGGCGGGTACTGTACTGTAGGTACTGCTGTGGGTACTGCTGGCTGGTACTGTGCTGTGGGTACTGCTGGCTCAGGCTGGAACTGCTGGCTGGTACTGCTGTGGGTACTGCTGGCTCAGGCTTGTACTGCTGGCTGGTACTGTGCTGTAGGTACGTACTGCTGGCTCAGGCTGGTACTGCTGGCTGGTATTGCTGTGGGTACTGCTAGCTCAGGGTGGTACTGGTGGCTGGTACTGTGCTGTGGGTACTGCTGGCTCAGCCTGGTACTGCTGGCTGGTACTGTGCTGTTAGGTACTGCTGGCTCTGGCTGGTACTGCGGTGGGTACTGCTGACAGGATATTCTGGCTAGAAGTGGTGCCATGCTGGAGGAAGAGGCGATGCTTCCTGTATTGGTCACAGGCGGAGTGCATTTGATATCACTCTGCCTGTGACTCACTCAGACTTTCAGAAGGGAGTCAGAACTATACAGGAAACTTTGGCTCAGTTTTGACAGGTAAGCTGAGAGACAGACACAGCGGCACGGGGGGCCCTGAACTACATAGTTGAAGGTAAATCTATAGGAAATCAAACAACAAGTTGTATAATGTGTATCCGCCTTAAAGCGTAACTCCACTTTTGTTGAGAAGAAAAACATTCCCCTCTGGGTGATCTCTGTACATTACAAGGATTTTAACAAACTTTGTTGCAGATTCCTACCTTTTGTTCTGAAGGAATCATTGTTTGTTCCTCTGTGCTGAGTTGGTCTAATGGGAGTGGTTTCATAATTATCAACCAGCTGTGGCATCTGCAGGTCTCTAATGAGGAAAGCTGCTGGGCTTGCATCCCTTTAGACATGATCCTATTGGGAGTATCTCACCAAAAATGACATTTTTGTTGCAGGGGATGCCAGAAATCTGACTTGTATCTTAGTGCAGACTTTTGGGAGAATTGGTGAGCCAATCACACAAGCAGGAAATTATGTTTCTGGGGTGTGGTCAGTATACATTCTGTGTACAGAACACCTCCAGGTAGCCATATTGCATTGCATTTTCAGAAAATGACAACAGCTGCAGATTGAAAAGGAAAGGTAATTTTTAATAACATTCAATTATAATATGATTTGTGTCACAATTGTATACGCTATAGTTTTTTCTTTATTTGCTATTTTTTTTTCCCCCTCAAAAGTGAAGTTACCCTTTAAGCCTCTCATACAGGTACTGTTTGCACATACTGTAAATGCAAAATGGAAGAAAGAAAACTGCCAAAGTATAATAACGTTTAAAAAGGCTTTATTATGGATACAATGGATTTCATATGTTAGGCTCACCTTTTTTTTTTTTTTTGTAACTAAATGTGAGATTTTGAAGTTAATTGATAGTATTGATTTTGCACTGCCTTCTGCAGCAGATGGATCCTTGGATTTTTTTTTCTGTAATTGAATGTGAGTGTATTTTGTTTTTTATAATTTGTAATTGAAAAAGGTTGTTAATAATCAGATGAATTGAAAAAAAAAAAGGCTTTATTATAAAAACTGATAAAACACTCACATTTTCATAGTGTCCAGTAAGGATCGACTGATTATCGGCAATATGCACTTTCCCCGATATATCTGAATCAGCCCCTGAGGTTACCGATATTGCCGATATTTCTGGAAAGTGCTTGTACTGGAGTGATGCCTACAGCTAGAGGCATCACCCCGGTACCGGTGTCCATAGTCGGTACCCCTCCCACCACCTTCCGTTTTGCGCCCGGATCTCCCGTCCCACCAGCCTGCATGGCCGGCGAAGACCCGGTCAAAGCCGAATTCGGGCCGGATTGGGTCTCTATGTAAAAACCCAGTAGTGATGTCATGACACTGGCGCCAGATTTAAAAAAAAAATGACAGCATTCAAAACAGCCAAACTTGGCGTTTTGAATGCTTTTAAGTGCAGAGGAGGTGTTTGGGGTCTTTTAGACCCCCAGATCCCTCCACAAGAGTACCTGTCAAATGTTAAATGTACAGAAATATCGGCGCATATCGGCCGATACTGATATGCATTGGCCAAAATATCGGTATCGGTATTGGTAACGAAAAACCGATATCGGTCGATCACTAGTGTCCAGCCCAACACTAGGGAATCAACGCTCAATTGTATTGCCGATATCGTGGGGTTATTCAAGAGATTGTTCAGAGGCGCAGTTGTTGGCTTATAACTTTACCATCCATTAACTCTGGTGAGTTAATTTAGTGTGATTTGGTGGAGGATTACACTGAGTGGCACATTTAAAGGGAAAAGAAGCAATTTTAACAAGGAAGTTATCAATATTTAAAGTTTGCACTTTGGGATTTTTTCCGGATCACTTTATAGACTTTTTTTTTTTAATTCTATTTTATTTGTATTGATTTTTTAAAATTTGCACCATGTTTCATTCAGCACTTTGCACTTTATTATTGATGCATAATTTGCACATTAGTGTATCACAATATTGGATTGTATTTAATGTCATATTTATACACTTATGGTATATTGATGAGTTTAACACATAGGATATAATTATTGTCAATTGATTCATATATATTTTTTTATCAATTTGGGGTTGAATTTAGAGGGATTTTTGACCAGCGCTGCTTTTCTTAGTGTTCTTAGATCTAAAGCACTAATGCCTCTGACTGCTAGTCTCAGGGATTTTTGGAATGATAATAGGTGATGACACTACTGTTTTCCTTGCTGGAAGCTGTGGCATGAGAAAGCAAAGCCCTGCCCCCACCAAGATGGCCACCTCCATACACAGCCATAGTGCGGAACAAAGCATGGTAAAAAAGTAATGGGGGAAAGATCAGTTAAAGAGAGACCACAGACAATATCGGAGACTAGTTGTTTGTCTTCTGCTTGCCTTCCAGAATTCAGTTTCTCTTTAAACCACAAAAGGCCACAAAAAATAAACAGGGCCATATGCTGCCCAAAAAATAGCAGTTTGATATGACATCTAGTGCAGCCTTTTAACCAGGGTGCCCAGATACCCTAGGGTGCCTTGAGGATTCTTCAGGGGTGCCTTGGCAAAATGCCTAAAAATTGCCCCAAAATTGTATACAAGCCGTTGGGTGGATGAAACCTGCCTTTTAGTTACACAAAGTCAGTTTTTCACCATTACAACCTTCTAGCTGCCAACCTCCCAATGACATCATCAGTTGATAAGGAGAATGTCCGTTGCCTGCATATCAACCTTGTTTGAGGCGCCCTTGCCTCTCTCCATCAGTTTTTGGGTCTCATTAGCTAAGTGATGGAGAAAAACTGAGGGAGAAGAGAAACATTGGAATACTAGTAGGTACCGGTTTGCAAAAGTGTATTTGCTTTGAAAGAATAAGTGGCCTTTAGCCCCCGTTCACACTGGGGCGACCTGGTCGCCTGACAGGTCCCCGTAGGTCGCCTTCCACAGAGTAGCTGTGGACCCGTTCTAATAGGAGCGACACAAGTCGCTCCGACTTAGAAAAAGGGTCCGGAGCTTCTTTGGGTTGACCCGGAGCGACCTGCATAGACTTTAATGTTATGAAGTCCGTGCCGGCCGCTCCGAGGTCGCGGTGCGAGCAGCGCGCCACGACCTGTGAGGTCGCCCCGGGAAGTAGCGTCGCCCCAGTGTGAACGGCGCCTTAATGTTTGGTGTCCTAGGTGTATTGAGGTTGCTGCATTATGTAAAGCTATTCAAATATTATTTACATTTTAGAATGGGGCATTTCAAGGCTGCCCAAAATTTTAAAGTGTGCCTTGACTATAAAAAGGTTGAGAAACACTGTTCTAGTGTCAGTGAAAGGCTCTGCAGCAGGGTTGTGTTTTTTTGTTTTTTTTTGTATTTTCATTTTGATTCTGGATCTTTTTGTTTCACAGGGAACAGCAGCAAGTTTGATCTCATCCCAGTCACAGCCGTCAGCATCCATTTACTCAGCAGCAATAAGACAGACGTGTTGGTACAAGGCCCGATCTATGTAACTGTGCCCCTGCCAGCTGACAGCACACTGAAGCACAATGCGCACGTGCCTGCCTGGCGGTTTGACCAAAATCACGGTAAGAACTTGTACTGTAAACTGGACACATGCTGGTAATATTGTGTGTGGGGGTATTGGGGATTGCATCTAATCAGATCTCAACTGTCATTTTAGTGCAGCATGTGAATGACTGGCTGTAAATGTTCATATTTCATCTGGATAAAGCAATAACTTTACATCCAATGCCACTCGGTGCCCAGCAGATAGGGGAGGTCACATGCTTATCACATACTCAGTCCGGATCTATTAGCAAGGGCTTGGCAGTGTGGGGAGGCAGGTATTGCAGCTGGTTAGGTGTACATGCCAGGCGGGACCTATGTGCAGAAACTGTCACTTTCCCTGAATAGTGCCTCTTTAATGCTACCGGCCCCCCATCCACCCTCAAGCTTAAAAAGCATGGGCATATGCAGGTCTGCATGCTGATATATAGGCACAATTTTGTCATATGTCAATTAAAGTTATTTGTGTGAATGTACACTATATATTTTCTCTGGGTTTCTGAAGCACTGTTAATGTAGCCAGTGCCCCTCCCCACTGCTCTCTGGGGAGGCTGCGTAACCAATGCCTTCCAAGGAGCTATTATGTGTAAAATGTCAGAGCTTTTGAGATTTTCCAAAATTTTATGAGATCTTGGGGAAAAATGGCATAAATAATAACAAGCCGCTCAAGATCTCATAAAGCATGAGATCTGGTACAGACGTCATCGGTGTGCCCACCGCAAAGAAGGGAGAAGAACCTGGCCACCAATGACAGTTTTAACTGTGCTGGTGTAGGGGTGTAAAGACCTGTGGGCGCGGGGGGGGGGAAACAATAGAGACCTGTATTAAGCAACATTGTGTTTTCCTATAGGTACAGTAACAGTGCATATTTTTAGCACTGATCACTGTAATAATGTCACTGGTCCCCAAAAAAGTGACAGGTGTCCAATTTGTCTGCAGTAATGTCGCAGTCCCACTAAAAATCGCAGATCGCCGCTATTACTAGTAAAAAAACCAATAAAAATGACATAAATCTTTCCCGTGGTTAGTAGATGCGATAACTTTTGCGCAGACCAATCAAAATACGCTTATTGCAATTTTTTTTTACCAAAAATATGTAGCAGAAAACAAATTGGCCTAAAATGTTAAAAAATTTGGATTTTTAAATTTTTTGTTTTTGGGAATGTTATATAGCAGAATGTGAGAAATATTGTTTGTTTGTTTTTTTTCTAAATTTTCGCTTTTTTTTGTTTATAGCACAAAAAATCGCACAGGTGATCAAATACCACCAAAAGAAAGCTCTATTTGTGGGAAAAAAAGGAAATCAATTTTATTTGGGTACAGCGCCGCACGACCGCGCAATTGTCCGTTAAAATAATGCAGTGCCGAATTGCAAAATAGGGCCTGGTCATTAAGCAGCAAAATCTTCCGGGCTTAAAGTGGTTAAAGCAACGCAGTGCCGTATCGCAAAAAAAAAAATTGCCTGGTCATTAACGGGGGGAAAAAAACCTTCTGGGGCTGAAGTGGTTAATATCCCTTTAAGGCTATAAGGCGGCTGGTGGATGATCTAATCCGTGGTTGCCTCCCAATGCTGACTATAAACATTGCGGTTATTTTGTATCACAATTAGCTGTACAATACTGGTTTGATCAGGAAACATTGAGTTCACGTCCCCTAGGTTCTGATTAATCATTGAACGTGGTTGTTGATTAATAATAATCAGTCGGCGATTGTTTTTCTCCATTAGGGAAAGCCGGTTTCTTTCTCTATGGTTGTCTTTGTTGTTCCATGATGGATAAATATGGATGGTGATAGAGCCGGGTTTGTCGTGTTTATAAAATCTTTCCTTTTGTTTTCCGTCTCTTTAGTTTTAAACCTTTATTTACAGTGGACTCCCCTTCCTGGAAATTGTCCACGTTTCTCAAGTGTTTTCTTTATTTAACATTTAAAGTTCTCCACTTAACCCCTCCATGGACAAGGTTTTTTTTGTACCAGGGAGGTCCTGATAAAGCCAACTTTTTTTTTTTTTTTTGTGCGAAATTCTTATGTACCTTAGTGCCTGTTTTTCTTAGGCTACATTTCCATACAAGAATTCAAAACCCGCCTGAAGCAGGTCATATACAGGTCAGAGGGGGGCCAGCTGCAGGTCAGTTACATCTGTCCACGGATTCTGAATAATCAACAGATGTGACAGGATTTTGCCAGCACCTAATCACTGTAAAAGGATGAAATCCCATCTGCCGAGCTCTGTAAATAGGGATTGATTACCCATCAGGCCCCGTTCACACTGGGGCGATCCGACTTCCCGGGGCGACCTCCGAGGTCGCGGTGCGAGCAGCGCGTCGCGACCTCGGAGCGGCCGGCACGGACTTCATAACATTGAAGTCTATGACGGTCGCTCCGGGTCGCCCCAAAGAAGCTCCGGATCCTTTTTCTAAGTCGGAGCAACTTGTGTCGCTCCTATTAGAACGGGTCCGCAGCTTCTCTATGGAAGGCGACCTGTGAGGCAGCCAGGTCGCCTCAAAGGTCGCCCCAGTGTGAACGGGGACTCAAAGTAACACAGCCTATATTATTATTATTCAGGATTTATATAGCGCCGACAGTTTGTGCAGCGCTTTACAATATGAGGGAAGAAAATACAGTTACAATACAATTCAATACAGGAGGATTTAGAGGGCCCGGCTCGTTAGAGCTTACAATCTAGATGCTGCAATAATATACACTCACTGGCCACTTTATTAGGCACACCTGTTCAATTGCTTGGTAACACAAATTGCTAATTAGCCAATCACATGGCAGCAACTCAATGCATTTAGGCATCTAGATGTGGTGATGATGACTTGCTGAAGTTCAAACAACATCAGAATGGGCAAGAAAGGGGATTAAGGTGACTTTGAATGTGGCATGGTTGTTGTTGCCAGACCGGCTGGTCTGAGTATTTCAAAAACTGCCGATCTACTGGGATTTTCACACAAAACCATCTCTAGGATTTTAGGATTTTCCGAAAGAGAGAAAAATATCCAGTGGAGGAAATTGCCTTGTTGATGTCAGAGGAGAATGGGCAGACTGGTTTGAGATGATCGAAAGGCAACAGTAACTCAAATAACCACTCAATACAACCAAGGTATGCAGAATACCATCTCTGAACGCACAACACATCAAACCTTAAAGCAGATTTGTTACAGCAGCAGAAGACCACACTGGTTGTCACTTCTGTCAGCTAAGAACTGGAAACTGAGGCTACAATTCGCACAGGCTCGCCAAAATTGGACAATAGAAGATTGGGAAAATGCTGCCTGGTCTGATGAGTTTCGATTTCAGCTACGACATTCAGATGGTAGGATCAGAATTTGGCATAAACCACAAGAAAGCATGGATCCATCCTGCCTTGTATCAACGGTTCAGGCTGGTGGTGGTGTAATGGTGTGGGGGATATTTTCTTGCCACACATTGGGTCCCTTAGTACCAATTGAGCATCGTTTAAACACCACAGCCTACCTGAGTATTGTTGCTGACCATGTCCATCCCTTTATGATTACAGTGTACCCATCTTCTGATCGCTCCTTCCAGCAGGATAATGCACCATGTCACAAAGATCAAATCATCTCACCACTGGTTTCTTCAACATGACAATGAGGTCACTGCACTCCAATGGCCTCCACAGTCACCAGATCTCAATCCAATAGAGCACCTCTGGGATGTGGTGGAATGAGAGTTTCCCATCATGGATGTGCAGCTGACAAATCTACAGCAACTGCGTGATGCTAACATGTCACTATGGAACAAAATCTCTCAGGATTGTTTCCAACCCTTTGTTGAATCTATGCCACGAAGAATGAAGGCAGTTCTGAAGGCAAAAGGGGATCCAACCCGGTACTAGCAAGGTGTACCTAATAAAGTGTCCGGTGAGTGTACATTTCTGTTATAGCCTCTTATTGGTGAGAGGCAGAAACCCCAATAAATATAAATGAAAATGGTGACGTAACCCTGGGCTATTCTAAACAAATACACTCAAAATAAAGAGAACAGCTACCACCCAACAGTACAAGTGCTGCTCAATGCACAATTTTGGCATATAGCAAGATGAATGAACAAACTTCTTCATACACAGGGGCTATGTCATCCTGGCACAGGCAATAAAGATGGCTGAAGATCTCGAACTTGGAAGGAGACCAGCTGAATTTGTTGCCGCTGGCGAAGGATCTTGGGAACATTGCACCGCTAAAGAAAGGTAGGGGAGTATAGTTTGGCTTTACACACAGAGGCAGCCAGGTGGAAGAAATCTCTTCCATAGCGCCTCCTATTTTTGTTCTACAAGGCATTAAATTGATGCACTATACAAAGTCAAGATTTCAACACGTAGCCACCCTGCAGAGTACACCTAACAGAACAAAGCCTGGAAAGTGGTGTCCTATCCTCAGCTGGGTATTCTGCTTTGTTTACAGATACATTTTGTATATTGTAGGTCTGAGAGGCGCCTTACGATGTGTTCCTTCGCTATAGCCTTGGAGTTCATTTCCCGTACCGTCTCTTTAAGACTCTGTAGTTCAGAAAATAAATGTGCAGAGAGGCCAGGGTTTCCAGAGTGTTTCTGTTCTTTGTTGAAGTGACCCTTGGCTAATACCAGCTTTGGATGCTAGCCACCTCCTGCTGCTATGGAGCCTCTGTCTTGGAGGAAGTGGAGATTAAGCGGCTGCTTTTTCTCTAATCAGATGGGGAAATGTGTTTTGCTGACCAGAGATGAGCGTTCTCCATGGATCTGTATTTGTTGATCAGCAAATAGTTTGTTTTTTTTACATTTGACGTGCGAAGGCCTTTAACCACTTGAGCTCCAGAAGGTTTTACCCCCTTCATGAGCAGGCCATTGTTTGCTATTTAGCACTGTGCTGCTTTAACTGGTGATTGCGCAATCATGCAACACTGTACCCAAACAAAATTTATATAATTTTTTCCCACGCAAAATTTAGCTTTTTTTTTTCTTTTTTTTTTTTTGTGATATAAACAAAGACCAGAAATTTTGAAAGAAAAAAAAAAAGTGTCCATATCATGCAGGCAGTGTCATGGATACCCGAGGAAGGACTTCACCTTCTGTTCAGAGAAGTGAGAGGACCATGGATTTAGGTGAGTGATAGGGAAATTTAGGTAGGGTTTTGTTTCTTCTATGGCAGCAATTAGTTGGGGGGCGGTCTGCCACCTAGAAAGTAGTTTTAAAGGGATAAAACACGAGATGTTTTTTTTTTTTGTCTGCCCAGACACCAACTTTCTAATACTTTAATGTCCAGAGGTCATGATACTTTAACTAGATTCTGATTATGGCCCCTTTCACACGGGTCCCTTCCATAGACGGAGCCGTTCTGCTCAGCGGGGGATAGATCGGCCGATCCCCACTGAGCAGGCAGATGACGGCTCCATCTCCGCTCTGTGTGCAGAGATGGAGCCGTCAGATCCCCGCCCTCCTCTTTGGGGGAATCGGATGCAAACGGACCACCTGTCCATTCTCGTCCAATCCAATCCGCTGGACAGATGGAAAATAGGGTTTCCATCCACCCGGATTTCACGGACAGGATCAGATAGCAGCGGGTTTCTGCGGAGATGTCTCCGCTGACACCCGCTGCCTCATAGGGATGCATGGAGCATCTGATCAGGTCCGCCTGAAAAACTGACAGGTGGATCGGATCGCCCCTTGTTTGAAAGGACGCTAAGGCCCCTTTCACACGGGTGCACCGCCCGACGGACTCCATTCTGCTCAGTGGGGATCAATCCGCTGATCCCCGCGGAGCAGGCAGATGACAGCTGTGTCTCCACTCTGTGTGTAGAGACAGAGCTGTCAGATCCCCGCTGTCCTCTATGGGGAGATCAGATGAGAACGGACTGCCTGTCCATTCTCATCCGATCCTCCAGACGGATGGAAAATAGGGTTTCCATCCATCCGGATTTCACAGAAAGGATCGGAAGCGGATAGCAGCGGGTGTCAGCGAACATGTCTCCGCTGACATCCGCTGCTCCATAGGGATGCATGGAGCATCCGATCACCCGTGTGAAAGGGGTCTAATACTTGGGTGACCAGAGGTCATGATACTTTAACTGGATTCTGATTTTCAGTAGAGACCTGAGTTGCCAGTAATAACCAAGATTGAGTGGCAGCTGCTGCTGGCTCTTAGGCTCCATTCACATGTAGGCGTTTTGGGGCGTTTTTGGGGAGTTTTTCTGCTCTAGGATCAGCTCTCAAAACGCCCAACAAGACAAATCCTATTCATTTCAATGGCCCCTGTTCACATCTGAGCGTTCTGACGCTGTGAGCAAAACGCCCAACGCTCAAAAAAGTACATGAGCTTCTTTTTGGGCAGATTACAGGCGTTTTCCATTGGTCTCTATTCAATCTAAAAACGCCTGCACAAAAAACGCCTGTAAAACACGTTAAAAACACGGTAAAAATTGTGGTAAAATCGCGGTAAAAAAAAACGCTACGCTCAGGTGGGAATGTAGCCTAAATGAGGAGACATTTTTTTTATTGTATCGCCAGTGGGTCATCATGCTGCGAAATGCTAACAAAACAGATTGCAAAAGGAGGGGGGTTAAACATTGTAGTATCTAATCTACCCTTCCTGTTGTGGTCTTTAATAAAACTATGTGATAAATCACTTTGCTGAGAACATTGCAAACAGCTCGGAATATCATCTGCTGACTGCAAATACCGTATACTGTGTATAGTCACATGTACATCTAAAGGAGTAAAGTTAGCCATAGCTTTCTATCTGTTCATCTCACATATACAGGTGCTGAGAATAAATATGGTTATAAGACGATTTATTTATTTTGGGATGAGGTTTGCTATCTGCTTGAGTTCCTGAAGTGCTGCAGGAATGTCCTGCAGTGATTCACTAAATAATAGGTTTACAATTTTGGGAAAAAATTGATGCAGCATTCCTAGAACAGCCTCTAGGAATTGCTGGTATTTATAGACAAGTGGACAGATGATGCGGTTTGCTGAGAATTCCTGCCTCTCCTCCTATGTCATTGTGATCAATGCAGTTTTCCTCTACTTGTAAAAGTGTTTCCCAGATGCTGATTTTATGACCACAGAGAGGACAGAAGTCTGCTTATCAACAGAGTGACCCTTTCTAATATGAGGTTTGTTCTGGTAATTCTGCATTTTGTCTGGGCACAGTGTTCTATAATGCAGCTTTGCAGCAGCATTTGTAGGAAATACATTCATGAAAAACTTGCAAAGATGCATCAAAAGACATTGATTTTCTTTCTTTTCCAATGTTTGACACGGTATGCAATGGTGAAACGTGTCAGTTTACTTTTTGTTGTCTGTTCCATTGCGTAGGTTTCCCTTCTCTTCCTGTCCTGTACATACGACAGGAAGTAGAAGAAAATCTCTCTAATGTAAGCGAAAATCCCCTTTTAGTTGTCAGTGGAATATGGGCCCCTATCGCCTATAATACTTTTCTGGTGAGAACTAAACATTTTCCCTTGCTTTTATTACCAGCGAGGATAGTTACCAGGACAACTTGTGTAAGCGACTTTTTTTTAGCAGGGTCCCCACAATAAAATGAAAGAAATAAAATATAATTTCCCGCTGTATCCATAACATGTTTGTCGTCCCCCCCCCCCCCCATTTATTTATTTCAATTTTAAATAATCAGTTGATGCTGTATATGTAAAAAGAATGTATGTGTGTGTATATATATATATATATATATATATATCTAGATATATATATATACTGTGTATATATATATATATAATCACCATCACATTTTTGTAAATATTTTATTATATCTTTTCATGTGACAACACTGAAGAAATTACACTTTGCTACAATGTAAAGTAGTGAGTGTACAGCTTGTATAACAGTGTAAATTTGCTGTCCCCTCGAAATAACTCAACACACAGCCATTAATGTCTAAACTGCTGGCAACAAAAGGGAGTACACCCCTAAGTGGAAATGTCCAAATTGGGCCCAGTTAGCCATTTTCCCTCCCCTGTGTCATGTGACTCATTGGTTTTACAAGATCTGAATGGGGAGCAGGTATGTTAAATTTGGTGTTATCGCTCTCACTCTCTCATACTGGTCACTGGAAGTTCAACTGGTCACTGGAAGATGGCACCTTATGACAAAAAAATCTCTGAGGATCTGAAAAAAGAATTGTTGCTCTACATAAAGATGGCCTAGGCTATAAGAAGATTGCCAAGAAACTGAGCTGCAGCACGGTGGCCAAGACGATACAGCAGTTTAACATGACAGGTTCCACTCAGGACAGGCATTCGCCATGGTTGACCAAAGAAGTTGAGCGCACGAGCTCAAGGTCATATCCAGAGGTTGTCTTTGGGAAATATACATATGAGTACATTCACTAATTTACATTGTAGCAAAGTGCCATTTCTTCATTATTGTCACTTGAAAAGATATTATTTACAAAAATGTGAGGGGTGTATTCACTTTTGTGAGATACTGTATACACTGCTCTAAAAAGTGTTCCTTTTAATTTTTTGATCCGAGTATAGCATCAAGTCAAACAAACTCCTGGGATATTGATCTGTTCAGTTAAGTAGCAGAGGGGGTTGTTAATAGGTTTCAGCTGCTTTGGTGTTAATGAAATTAACAGCAGAAGCACTAGATGGGCAACAATGAGACAACCTCCAAAACAGGAATGGTTTTACAGGTGGAGGCCACTGACATTTTTTTCCCTACTCATCTTTTCTGACAGTTTTTCACTAGTTTTGCATTTGGCTAGGGTCATTATACCTACTGGTAGCATGAGTTGATACCTCGACCCTATGATGAAACTTGTAAAAAAAAAAAAAAAAAAGAGAGAGAGACTAAAGCTCCATCTGTTGGGTGAACAAGACTTCATGATATTAAAGTGGAGTTCCACCCATTTTTAATAACTTGGATTACATAGATGTATTGTAATCCCCTTTAAAACCATTTTTACTAATGGAAACTTTTTTTTCTTTTGCTAGGAAATACCTTATTTTCTTCTTTATTCATCCTCTCCTCACTTCTGGGTCCGGACGCCGATCGGAGATTACGTCATTAGGCGATTCGCAGGGGGTGCTGGGATGTATCTCATGGGATGAAATCTTGCATTACACAGGAGTCCTGAGCAGTACTGTAGTATGTATTGGATTGAGGCTGTGCTCTGCCCCGCCTCCTCTCAGTGAGCTCAGTGAGGATATAATGCTTTCAGTCCTCCCTCACTGAGAGGAGGCGGGGCGGAGCGGAGGCGGGGCAGAGCACGACCTCAATACAATACATACAGTACAGCTCAGGACACCTGTGTAATAATGCGAGATTTCATCCCATGAGATACATCCCAGCACCCCCTGCGAATCGCCGAATGACGTAATCGCCGATCGGCGTCCGGACCCGGAAGTGAGGAGAAGATGAATAAAGAAGAAAATAAGGTATTTCCTAGCAAAAGAAAATAAAGTTTCCATTGGTAAAAGTCGTTTTAAAGGGGATTACATACATCTATGTAATCCAAGTTATTAAAAATGGGTGGAACTCCACTTTAATATGCAGTGTGTGTTGTGTACCCAACTAAAACAAACATTTTAATAATGAAAATTTGTACAGAATAGTTCAATACATTTCTTTTAATGGAAACTTATATCTTCCTATACTTCTAAATTCACATACAGTATATCTATATGTACATCCTTGAACACCTTGTATAAATTGCTTGAACCCCGCTCTTTTATAATGTTGATAACCGCAGTGGACGCATTGCATTTTGATCCTTTCTTCCAGTCATACTTGACTCAGAGTGAGCTTTTGCCATAAGTTTGAAAATCTTCTGTACCCCACTGCAAGCATTCATTATCGTTCTCTAATTAAATCGTGAACAGCCTTGACCTTTGATAGCAGTGCTGAAGTAATAATAAGCATGGCATGTAATTATCAGACTGTTTATGGTCTGTCTTTCTTACCGGATCATTAAAAATGTGCGTGTGTATGTATATATACAGTAAATATTACAGCGTCACATGATGGATGCCGGAAAGACAAAAAAAATTAAACAGTACTGTCTTAAACAACATTTTCTTGCTTTCTTGCTTTACAGATTATATAGTTTAATTTTTTTCTTCGGTTAACATAAGACTCCAGCTAAAGAAAAAATAACCGAAATAAACAAGTAGATTTTGCTGCAATACTTGCCCTCAGTCCAGTGCTGTCCCCATGGTAATACTTTCTATCCACTAGATGGTGCTCTCCTTCTGGTTTGAATAAACGCCTATTTTATTGAACCCAC